>NW_011495051.1:3998139-4015072 GCF_000754665.1 Bison bison bison | reverse complement strand
CGAGTCCGGACCCCGAGGCTCCGGCGTTTGGCAAAGGTGGGACACTGCCTACGGTCGGCACCCGCCGCCCCCACCCACCGCCCCCCCACCCACCCACCCAACCCATCCCCCCCTCTGCTCCTCTGCCTCCGCCTTCTCTCTGCAGCTGCGCCGTCTCCCGCAGCAGGGACATGGGACAGGGCCAGGCAGGGCCGGGCCAGGGCCAGGCAGTAAGGCCACGGGCACAGCGGACGACAGGGAGCGCCTGGGCCGCCCCACCCCACCCCGTACCTGTGCCCAGCCCCCCAGGACTCATGGGAATCTCTCCTTTGCTCTCTCCCACCTGCTGCTGTGTGGCACAGTCTCACCCAAGAACTTCAAGGTGAAGATGATCATGAAGACATCGGTCCTGCTCAGCTGGGAGTTCCCAGACAACTACAACTCACCCACCCCATACAAGGTGCGCAGCCTCCTGTTGGATCTAAGACGGGGGGTTAGGGTGTGTGTGGGGCAGGGCTCAGCCGGGGTTAGAGTATATGTGGGGCGGGGCTTGACCAGGGTGAGGGTGCCATCTGGAGTCAGGGTAGGGGGTCAACTGGACTGGTGACTGGGTGGGATATTGAGGTTCAGTCTGGGTTCGGGGCTTAGTCAGGATTGGGATGCACAGTTGGGACTCAGCAGGGGTCGTGGTTCAGTGGGGGAATTAGGGTTCGGTCAGAACTGGGGCTTAGCTGGGGATCACCTAGGATTTGAGGCTCAGTCTCTCATCAAGCCTAAGTGTGGAATCAGGACTTTTTAAGGATTGGAACTTTGATTTGAGACTCGGCTGAATTGAGAATCAACTGGGTTTGGAGCTCAGTCTGGGGTTGAGATTGAGTCTTGGGGTCAAGGCTTGGAATTAGGGCTACAGCTGTGATCGAGGTTCAGTCTGGGGTCACAGATCATAGGGTTCAGGCTAAGTCTGGAATCCAGGCTCGGTGAGGACCAGGGCTCAACCCAGAGCTCTGCTGAGCCAGCCCGCCCCACAGATCCAATACAATGGGCTCACATTGGACGTGGATGGCCGCACCACCAAGAAGCTCATCACTCACCTCAAGCCCAACACCTTCTACAACTTCGTGCTGACCAACCGCGGCAGCAGCCTGGGCGGCCTCCAGCAGACAGTCACGGCCTGGACCGCCTTCAACCTGCTCAGCTCGAAGCCCAGCGTGACCCCCAAGCCCGACTCCGATGGCTTCATCGTGGTGTATCTGCCAGACGGCCAGAGCCCCGTGCCTGTCCAGTAAGCTCAACCCACCCGCTCCAGGGTTTTGCATCCCTCCCCCAGTCAGCTGTGTGACTGCTGCTTGACCTCTCAGTACCCCACTTCCCTTGCTGGTCTGTAAAACAGAGACTACATGGGTGCCTTTTCATGTGGTTGCCCTGAAGGTCCGGTGCCTCTCATAGATGTCCCCACTGAACGTGGCCTCAGCATTCTCTCACGCCCCGGCAGGCCCGACCTGCTGCTAGTTTTGGTTCTCAGACTGATGGGGAGACAGAGCTGGACACAGACAAGCTCAGTCCCATGGTGTGGCAGTGAGAAGCACAAAGGCTAAGAGTCCCATGCAAGGAGAGGAGTCCTCTGAGAAGCAGGGGGAAATGGAGAGTTACAAGACTGCATGGGTGTGGAAGCTGGGGTTTTGAAGGATGTATGGGAATTTGAGAAGTATACAGTTAGCTCTTGAACAGCACAGGTTTGAATTGCAGGGGCCCACCTATATGCATATTTTTTTTATTCAACAAGTCCACACTACAGTACTACACAATCCACAGTTGGTTGAATTCATAGATGGAAAACCATGGATACAGAAGGCCAACTGTACTTACATGTGGATTTTCTACTGTGCAGCCGGGGTTGGCACCCCCTAACCTCCATGTTGTTGAAGGGTCAACTGTCATTGCCCAGGGTAGGCTTTCTAGGCAAAAGGTACAACATGATCAAAATCCTGGAGGCTTGAATCAGAAACTGTAGTCCTACGTGACTTGGGCCATACACCCATGGTGTGAACGGAAGGGAAGATTCAGAGAGGGGTGGTGCCCTCACTCAGCCCAGTAGCATCCCTTGCTCGCGACTGTAGACAGCCCTCTATGACTCTCGTCTCCTGCCAGGAACTACTTCATTGTGATGGTGCCACTGCGCAAATCTCGTGGTGGTCAGTTCCTGACCCCACTGGGCAGCCCAGAGGATATGGACCTGGAGGAGGTAAGGGGCTGGGCCCAGACACGTGCCAGCTTTCAGGAGCCCAGTGGCTCCCAGCTGGGTTCTGAGCAGCCCACATCTCTGTTCCCACAGCTGATCCAGGACATCGCACGGCTGCAGAGGCGCAGCCTGAGGCACTCGCGTCAGCTGGAGGTCCCCCGGCCCTACATCGCGGCTCGCTTCTCAGTGCTGCCACACACCTTCCATCCTGGGGACCAGAAGCAGTACGGAGGCTTTGACAACAGGGGCCTGGAGCCTGGCCACCGATACGTCCTCTTTGTGCTTGCTGTGCTGCAGAAGAGTGAGCCCGTAAGTCCCGAATGGTGTCTGCCCACATCCAGAGTGCCCGGAGCGGCCTCAGTCCCCAGAGCTCTGGCCTCAGAGCCAGACACAGATCCTCCCAGCTCCCTGAGGTCAGAGCTGAGCAGAGGGGAGGATTTGAGGTTGAGGAAATCCCAAGCAGGAGGATTTTTAGAGGAAAGGACTTTGGAACAAGGGCTTTGATGGATGTATGGGAGTTCAGTAAAGAAAAGGCATCCCGGAGTTTGCACGTGCAAAGGTTTGGGGTGCAAGAAGAAAAAGAGGACCTAAGAGTGTCTGAAACAGAGTGGAGGAGGGGAAGAGTGAAGATTGGCCAGGGCCAGACCACTGTGGTCAGTGTTCTTGGAAGCCATAGGAGGGTTTAGAGTAGGGGATGGACACAGATTTGTGTTTGAGGAAGATCCATTTGGCCACCGTGAGGGCGGTGGGCACTGATGGAAGTCTCCCCCACCCCATTTCTGTAGACATTTGCGGCCAGCCCCTTCTCAGACCCCTTCCAGCTGGACAACCCAGACCCACAGCCCATCGTGGACGGCGAGGAGGGGCTCATCTGGGTGATCGGGCCCGTGCTGGCTGTGGTCTTCATTATCTGCATAGTGATTGCCATCTTGCTCTACAAGAAGTGAGCACTTTGCGTGTCCCCGCTTGACAGGAGGGAGGCCTTCCTAAGGGTGGGAGGTTTGGAAAGATCCAGGGAAAGGTTGTCTCTGAGAATGATCACAGAAGCCATCTGTGGTCCAGACAGGGAAAACAGGGCTCAGAGAGGTTAAGCCACTTGATCAAAGTCACACAACCTGGGAAATGGCAGGGCTGGCATTCCAACCTGGTCAGTGGTTTGACTCCTGTTAAGTCCCGTGCAAGATTGGCGGGGGGGCACTCCCTTTGTCCTGTTAAACGAAGTCACGTGGGACATGTCCCAGCTTAGAAGGCTGAGACCCAAGTTGGAAAGGATTAGCCCCAATTTCTGGAGACCAAGGTTCAGAGGGGGAAAGAAAGCCATCCACAGTCATAGAACAGGCTCTTGATGGCCAGCCTGCCCTCACCTGTCTTCTTTCCCTCCTTCTCACCTGTGTCTGCTTTCGGGAGCAGCAAGCCTGATAGGTAAGAACTGGTCCTGCCCTCTGGAGGCTGAGGACAGGGGCTGGGGTGGCACCTCGCCCACGGGATGAGCGGGAACCTAGTTGTTCCAACCGTTGCACGTGTCTGTGCCTGGTTGTGGGAACCCGAGTCATGTACAGCTGGGTCACACGTCTCTGTCTGTTTGCTTGCACAAAGCAAACGAAAGGACTCTGAGCCCCGCACTAAATGCCTACTGAACAACGCCGACCTCGCCCCCCATCACCCCAAGGACCCCGTGGAAATGAGACGCATTAACTTCCAGACGCCAGGTATGTGCTTATCCCGGGCGCCGGGACCGCACTGATGGGAGGGAGGCAGCACAGTGGGAGATGAAGCGGCCCCCTTGGTAGATCCTTGCCAGCCCCCACTGAACTGTGCCTGATGCAGTTCTTCAGTCCCGATTCCTACGAGGCTCTGGGCTTGGGGGTGTCCTGGGGTTGATGGTGCTTACAATCTAGGGAGATTTTTGAGAAGCTGCATTCAACTGGTGGCTGCTGTCTTCTCCAGGAGCTTAAAGGACATCTTCAAAGACAGAAGCAAACATTTTCTGAGTCCTCAATTCCTTCTGGCAGAAAAAGCTCTGCTTCTGTTCACACCTCTAGTCTTAAGGCCACTCAGTGGTGGGTGTTTGGGTTTTTTCCACCCTCCCCGGGGAAGCGCCCCTAGCAAGGAGCAAAAATTCCACTTCCACCACACACTCTCTCTCCCTGCTTTTGTGGTCACATATTGTCATGCTCTCCCAGTTTCATGATAGTCCCCCGTAGATGAAAGAGGCTTCTGCTGAGTCCCCTGCCACACGTGGTGGGAGAACTGAATCAGGACCCTGCCCTTGATCGTCTTCATGTGCAATGCCCCCTTCATGCCCCCCCCCTCCTCCTCCTTAATGGGCTCATGCCAGCTGCTTCTAACCAAATTAAGGGATTTGCAGTTTAACTGAGGGCTGCTGTTCTCTCCTTATGAGCTCATCGCATGGCGACATCTGCTGTTCTCTACCTACACCCTGATCTTCACTCTCTGTCTCTGAACTGCTTCCTGTTAACTTTTGTTTCCAATCAAATGGAGATTTTTAAACATTTAACTGATGGCTGCAGTCCTCCATGAGAAGAGAGCACGGGGGCTTTGACAGGCTCGTGTATCGTCTTGCACGCTTCTCCTAACATTTCTTTCTCTCTCCTATTTCTGGACTGTGTCACGTTAGTCCCATGTTTCTCCAAATGAGGGTTTTGATCATTTATATTTACCTGATGGCTGCAGCCCTCCACAGGCGATCATGAAAAGTCTCATGGCATCCCTTGTAGTCTCTTCTTCTCTCTTCTGTCTCTGGACTAGCTTATGTCAATTCTGTTTCCATCCAGATAAGAATTTTAAATGTGTGTGTTCAACTGATGGCCTCTGTCCTTACAGCTCATGGCATGGGCCCATATGTTCTTCTCCTGCCCCCAAGTTTCTCCTTCACCATCCCGCTTCTCCTCTAAAATCCCCTCTGCTGACCCCCAACAAGGGACCCAAGGCCAGGTTGGTCGGGGGTGGCCGGATGCGGGGATGACAGGTTGATAGAAGAACCTAAAAGCTTTGAGATCTTGCCAAAGTCATGGCTGAAAATCAGGACTCGCCAGTGTCCATTTGAGGCGATGCCCAGCCGCTGCCATGGGTTCTCTGATTGGGGTGGCCGTGTGTCCCTCACTCGTTGAAGTTGCTCCGCCCTTTGCATCTATCTGTCCGTCGACCGCTGTGCGCGCACCCGGCGAGGGATGGGGGGAGGTGGGCCGCCTCCCCCGCGTGTTTTCATTTATTTATTGTTTGCTGTTTCTGCAGATTCAGGCCTCAGCAGCCCCCTCAGGGAGCCGGGGTTTCACTTTGAAAGTTAGTTCCGGTGTCTCTCTGTTCTTGGCTTCCTTTCGCTCCTGTTTGTTTTCATCCTTGGTTTCTCCATCCGGCCTCCTCTCTCTCCGCCCACCTGTCCTGCGCTGGCTTCTCGAAGGGGGCAGGGGTCTGGTCCCCTGGGCTCTAAGGTGGCAGGTTGTGACTGCGTGTGTGTGTGAGAGAGAGAGAGAGAAGCAGGAGGAGAGGGAACGGGGCTGGGAGCAGGGATGTAGGGCACAGGTGTGTGTCAAAATACATGCGAGAGGCAGGGGGACCCACCAGTCAAATATACACCAGCCTCAGCCCTCTTAGACGTGGGCCCTGGGGCAGCACCCAGGGACTCGGGACAAACAGCTCTTCAGTAGTCAACTTGGCAAGTCCCTACAGGTTTAACACCGGTGCTTGGGTGCTGGCGCACAGCTGTCAGTTTCCCTCCCGGTAGCTGCTGAGTGTGTGTGTGTGTGTGTGTGCGTGCGTGCGTGCGTGCGTGCGTGTGTGTGTGCGTGCTGGCGCACAGCTGTCAGTTTCCCTCCCGGTAGCTGCTGAGTGTGTGTGTGTGTGTGTGTGTGTGTGTGTGTGTGTGTGTGTGTGTGTGTGCACAGCTGTCAGTTTCCCTCCCGGTAGCTGCTGAGTGTGTGTGTGTGTGTGTGTGTGTGTGTGCGTGCTGGCGCACAGCTGTCAGTTTCCCTCCCGGTAGCTGCTGAGTGTGTGTGTGTGTGTGTGTGTGTGTGTGTGTGTGTGTGTGCGTGCTGGCGCACAGCTGTCAGTTTCCCTCCCGGTAGCTGCTGAGTGTGTGTGTGTGTGTGTGTGTGTGTGTGTGCATGCGTGGCCGCTGGGCCCCCAGGAGAGAGGAGTCTGGCAGGCCTGAAGATGGGGAAGAAGCACCCACACCCACCCCATCATCCCACAAACACATACCCCGTGCATCCCCTCCCCGGCCCCTCAGCTCCACCTGGCAGAGGACTTTTTGGTCCCTCCGACCCCCAAGGGGGCAGACGGGGTGTGGGCCTCCCGCCCTCACCAGGGGGACAATATTCCAGAAGGTTCAGCCAGCCACATCTGCTTCTTCATCTCTGTGTCACTTGCCTGCTTCTTGCCACGAGGCACTAGGAGCTTAAAGTCCTGCGGGGCAACCCTCCCCCAGCACCTGCCTCCCCAGCTGGTTGTCGGGGGGGCCTGGGGAGGGTGGGGGAGACTCCACCTAGTGCTCCCTCCAGGCCTGGGTTCCTCGCCCCCATGGGGCCCACCCAAAACCTTCCTCTTCCCCGCCACCCCCTCTAACCCGCAGCTCGTCCATCGCAGACTCACTCCGTAGAGCACCCCCAGTCCCCTCCCCTCCCCGGCCTGGCCCCCCCGAGTCGACTGGCCACATGGGCGGGTCTGCTCTCCCTGCAGGCATGCTCAGCCACCCGCCCATCCCCATCGGGGACATGGCGGAGCACACAGAACGACTCAAGGCCAACGACAGCCTCAAGCTGTCCCAGGAGTATGAGGTGAGCCAGCCCCCCCACCTCCCACCCTCCTGGGGCCCACAGATGCCTACCCTAACATCTCCCACGTCCTGCTTCTCATAGTCCATTGACCCGGGCCAGCAGTTCACGTGGGAGCACTCCAACCTGGAAGTGAACAAGCCCAAGAACCGCTATGCCAACGTCATCGCCTACGACCACTCCCGCGTAATCCTTCAGCCCATCGAAGGTAGCATGCGGGGTCCCAGGCTCCTCCCCAGCAGCCTTGGCCTGTCCTCATTCCATGGAGAACACATAGACCCCATGTCTCCTCTTGGCCAGGGGGGCCAGGCCAGAGTGGACTAGCTAGGAGATAGGTAGGGAAACTGAGGCCTGGTCCAACCCTACCCAGAAGCCATTGAGAAGTTTAGGATCTGTATTTAACTGGTGGCTGCTGTCCACTACAGATTTCCATCCATTCTTTACATCTGTAGCTCTTATCAGGGCAGCTTCGCCACAGAGGACATTTGGCAATGTCTGGGGACATTTTTGTTGTCACAGCTTGGGGTGGGGTGTTGTTGGCATCTTGAGGGTGGAGGCCAGGGATGCTGCTCAGTACCTTGCGATGCAAAGGACCGCTCCCGACATAGAACAGTCTATCTCCAAATGGCAGTAATGTTGAGGCAGAGAAAGCGTGGAGTATATGCGCCACGATTTCCTTGGGGATAGACTGGGGCAGTCTCGGAGGGCTTCCTTTAAGCGGTGGACCAGGTGGAGCCAGCCTAGAAGGATAGAGCACCCCCACTGATCTCTAGTTTCTCCGCCACCCCCGGCCTAGGCATCGTGGGCAGCGATTACATCAATGCCAACTACGTGGACGGCTACCGGCGGCAGAACGCGTACATCGCCACGCAGGGGCCGCTGCCGGAGACCTTCGGCGACTTCTGGCGCATGGTGTGGGAGCAGCGCTCGGCCACCATTGTTATGATGACGCGGCTAGAGGAGAAATCACGGGTGAGGCCTGGGCCCTGCAGCCCCCAGGCCCTGCGCCGGCCCCGGCCCATGCTCACCTGTGTTCTCTCACCTGGTGCAGATCAAATGCGACCAGTACTGGCCCAACAGGGGCACAGAGACCTACGGCTTCATCCAGGTCACGCTGCTGGACACCATCGAGCTGGCCACGTTCTGCGTGAGGACGTTCTCCCTGCACAAGGTAGGGCCCGGATGGGACTGGGGGGCTGTGGGAGGGGGCGATGGTGGGTGGAGAAGGGAGATGAGCTTCTGCCCTGGGAACTCCCCATTGGACGGAAGAGAAACCACATTGACCCAGGCTGGGTGCATTCTCAAGCGGTCACTTTACGGATGGGGACACTGAGCCTCAGGGGAACGGCGCTTGTCTGCAGCCACAGCAGGACAAACCAGCAGAATCCAGCTTAGCAATGAACCTCTCCTCCCCTCACTGGCAGTCACCAGCCCCCAGCCCGAGATCAGTCTTGACCCCTTCCCTCACCCAGGCTGGGTTTATGGCAGGGTCTTGGCCATGCAGTAGGGGGGCCTCCAGCCTTAGATGGAGGACAGAGCGGGCAGTTGGGGCTGAGGTAGAGGGAATCTTCATCTATGTATTTAACTGATGACTGCTGTCCATCACATGATTCCATGTGTCTCACTCAGTGATTCTCGGTTGCCGCATTTTGCCATTCAGAGGACATTTGGCAATGTCTGGGGGCACTTTGAGTATTTTTATTGACGTATAGTTGATTCACAATGTTAACTTCTGCTGTACAGTAAAGTGATTCAGTTATATGTATACACAATTTTTTTGATACTCTTTTCCATCATGGTTTATCACAGGATATTGAATGTAGTTCCCTGTGCTGTAGAGTAGGACCCTGATGTTTATCCATTCTGTATATATAATAGCTTCCGTCTGCTAACCCCTGTCTCCCGCTCCAGCCCTGCCTCGACCCCCTCCCCCTTGGCAACAAGTCTGGTTTCTGTATCCACGAGTCTCTGTTTCATAGATAAGTTCATTTGTGCCGTATGTTAGATTCTGCATATATTACCATATGTTAAATGTTATATGTGATAGCATATGTGATGTATGTGTTATTATATGATAGTTTGACTTTTTATCATGTGATACCATGGTATTTTTTATCGTATGCGTCTTTGACTTTTTTCATTTAGTATGATAATCTCTAGGCCTGTCCGTATTGCTTCAAACGGCATTAGATCATTCTTCCCTGTGGCTGAGTAGTACATTGTACTTAAGTGCCACGTCTTCATCCATTCATCTGTCAGCAGACATTTAGATTGTCTCTGTGTCCTGGCGGTTGTAAACAGTGCTGCTATGGACATAGGGGTGCCTGTATCTTATTGGAGTTTTGTTTCCAGATATATGGCGAGGAGTGGGATTGTTGGATCATACGTAGGTCTATTTTTAGTTTTTTGAAGAACCTCTCCTGTTCTCCGCGGTGGCTGCACCAATTAGTATTCCTACCACCAGTGTTGGAGGGTTCCCTTTTCTCTGCATCCTCTCCATCCCTTGGAATTTGTAGAGTTTTGATGTATTTCTTTGGAGAAATGTCTACATCTTCTGACCATTATTCAATTAGGTTGTTGGCTTTTTGTTGAGCTGAATGAGTTCTTTATCTGTTTTGGAGATTAAGCCCCTTGGTTGCATGGTTGGCACATATGTTCTCCCGTGCTGTGGGCTGTCTTTTCGTTGTGTTTATGGTTTCCTTTGCTATGCAAAGGCTTGTAAGTTTCATTAGGGTGCCATTTGTGTATTCTCATTTCTAGTGCCTTGGAAGACTGGGGACACTTTTTATTGTCATGTAGGGAGAGAGAGGTGCTCTGGCACCACTGTGTTTCCCTGGCAGCCAGCCACGTGCCCTTACATAGAGCCCGTGCCTGGCACAGGTGCCAGAAACCTGAGTAAAAAGACAAGAGTAAGGGTTTTCAGTTGATTCACACATTAAGCAGACACTTGTGTGTCAAATACCACTCTTGTGGGGCTTACAGTCTAGTGGACAACAAATATGAAAAAAACCCCAGGAATCTTACACATTAGAGTATGTAGTGGAAGACCTGGAGTTGGTGAGGAAAGGAGTTTTGCAGAGATCTGGGGGTGGCATTCCTGGCAAAGGCCCTGCGTGTTTTGGGAATAGTGAGGAGTCCTGTGGCTGGAGCAGAGAGTGGGAGGAGGTGAGGGCAGGGAGGGGATGGGAGGAGGTGCAGAACCTTGTGGGTTGCAAAGGCAGGGCCAACTCTGGCTTTTAGCCCAGGGAGGGCTGTGGGCAGAGGAGCCGGGGGGGGGCCAAACTCGGGTGCTCACCAGTGCCCTCTGGCTGCTGTGGAGGGAATAGATTGTGGGGACACCCAGGGGGAACAGGTGACTGCTCGGTCTGGATGGATGACGGTGAGCTGGACTAAGGTGATCAGCATGGAGGGGGCGAGTGAGAAGTGGGCGGGCTTGGGAAAGACTTTGAAAGCTGTGCTGACTGATGCTGGACAGGCAGGGGAAGGGAGTCAAGAGCGACTCCGCCTACATTTTGGCCAGAGTGCGTGGAAGGACAGCGCCACCATCAGCTGAGATGGGGGAGCAGGTTTAGGGAGAAATGGGGAGCAGTGCACGAAGATGCTGGGGACACTCTGCAGTGGAGACACCCCCACACCCTGGAGCAGCTGGGCACCCAAATCAGGGACATGGTGGTCTGAGGCGTGAACTTGGGCCCGGCACGTGGGTGCTGGGCTGCATTGACCAACAGTGTCCCCGGAACCCCTAGAGCGGCTCCAGCGAGAAACGGGAGGTCCGGCAGTTCCAGTTCACGGCATGGCCGGACCACGGGGGGCCTGAGTACCCGACGCCGTTCCTGGCTTTCCTGCGGAGAGTCAAGACTTGCAACCCGCCAGACGCGGGCCCCATCGTGGTCCACTGCAGGTACCCGGCCCCCGCCCCTTCACTCCCGGCTCCCTCTGCACCCTGTCCCCCATTCTGCCCTGGCCCTCGGGTGCCCCCTGATGGCCCCCTCCATCTCCACAGTGCGGGTGTGGGCCGCACAGGCTGCTTTATCGTTATTGATGCCATGCTGGAGCGGATCAAGCCGGAGAAGACGGTGGACGTGTACGGCCACGTGACGCTCATGCGGTCCCAGCGCAACTACATGGTGCAGACGGAGGACCAGTACAGCTTCATCCACGAGGCCCTGCTGGAGGCCGTGGGCTGCGGCAATACGGAGGTGCCTGCCCGCAGCCTCTACGCCTACATCCAGAAGCTGACGCAGGTGGAGCCAGGCGAGCACGTCACTGGCATGGAACTCGAGTTCAAGGTGGGTGGGGAGGAACGAGTAGAGGATGCTGTGCTTGGGTGGGGGAGAGGGGGCTAAGCAGGAGACCGGAGTTCTTTCTCTCCACCCCCCCATTAAGGGGACCAGAGGGTAGAAGGGCTGGTGTTGCCCTGCCCGCCATGGCCCTGCTAGCCTTCTGGCTGAGAACACACAGCCTGCCCCCCACCCAGGGAAATTGGGTCCCCAGATGGAGGCTGTCCTGATGTCATCCCCTCGTCTCCACAGCGGCTGGCCAACTCCAAAGCCCACACATCCCGCTTCATCAGTGCCAATCTGCCTTGTAACAAGTTCAAGAACCGCCTGGTTAACATCATGCCCTACGAGAGCACCCGGGTCTGCCTACAACCCATCCGGGGCGTGGAGGGCTCCGACTACATTAACGCCAGCTTCATTGATGGTTACAGGTAAACCTGGCCCTGGCCGCTACCGGGGCTCCGGTCCTGCATGGGAGAGAGCTCGAGAGACCCTGCCAGCCCCATGCAGTCACAGCTGAGGTGGAGAGACTCTTTAGATATGCATTTAACCGATGGCTGCTGGCTGGAACATGATCACATCTGTCCATCTTTCTCAGAGAAAAGCATCGATCTGGGCAGTTCTGCCCCCCAGGGGAAACTTGATAGCATCTGGGGATGTTTTTGATGGTTAAAATGGGACTTGAGAGAGGAGGGTTACCACTGGCATAGGGCTTCCCCGGTGGCTCAGATGGTAACGAATCTGCCTGCAGTGCAGAAGACTCAGGGTCAGTCCTTGGATCAAGAAGATCCCCTGGAGGAGGAGACGGCAGTCCACTCCAGTATTCCTGTCTGAGGAATCCCCATGAACAGAGGAGCCTGGTGGGCTACAGTGCATGGGGTCACAAAGAGACATGACTGAGCACTAACACTTTCTAGTGGGCAGAGGCCAGGGATGCTGCTGGACACCCCACTGGGTACAGAACAGCGGCCCATCACAATCATCCAGTCCCGAGCGTCAGTAGTGCCAAGATTGCTCAGGGCTTCTCAAAGGAGGGTGTTCTGGGAATGGGCAGCTATATGTAGCCCTAGAGGGGAGCCTGGCCTGAGCAGACAATAGATATTAACTTAATGCCCCTGGAGGGGGCGGAGAATGAAAGCAGAGATGCCTGCAGACAGTCCCACAGCTTCCTCTCGAAGTTGGAGTGAGTCCGAGGCTGGTGGTCTCTCCAGGTGCAGAACAGGATTCTTTGGGGGGTTGAACCAGATCGGGAGGGAGATGATGCTTGGGCCTGGGCCTCCCTGGGGCCCTAGACTCACCACTGCCACCGCCTCACCTCCCCGCTCACAGGCAGCAGAAGGCCTACATTGCCACACAGGGCCCGCTGGCGGAAACCACAGAAGACTTCTGGCGCATGCTCTGGGAGAACAACTCGACCATCGTGGTGATGCTGACCAAGCTGAGGGAGATGGGCCGGGTGAGCCAGGGACCATACAGGGTGGGGCAGGGCAGGGAGGGGCCGTGGAGGTGGGGTGGGGGCGGGGCTGACCACAGCACCCGCCTCCCCGACAGGAGAAGTGTCACCAGTACTGGCCGGCCGAGCGCTCCGCCCGCTACCAGTACTTCGTGGTGGATCCTATGGCGGAATACAACATGCCTCAGTACATCCTGCGGGAGTTCAAGGTCACAGACGCCCGGGTAAGTACAGGGACAGACCCTCCAGGCAGCTCACCGTGCCCCTGGTCTGGAGAGGGCTTTCCTGGTTGGGGAGTGGAAGCAAACGCCCAGGAGTGAGTGGGCCAGCTGGACAGTCACTCCCACCACCGAGTAGGTGGGAGAGAGGACCATGACCCCGTGGTGTCCCCATCAGAGCACATGTCACACTGTTCACCGGGGGACATAGTCCAAGGCGATCATGTAAAAGGGAGTAAGTGGGGCCTTAGCTGGGAAGCAGCAACCATGGAGGGCAGCATTAGAGGGCTGAACACAGGCTGGGGGAAAGGTGATGGGTTGATGGTGTCAAGTAGTGGCCGCTGTAGATGGGAAAAGAGTAGTAGACAGTGGGGGGTGGGGGGCAGGTGCTAGGAATTGGAACCATTGTATGGAGAGAGAGGAGAATGGAGAGAATAGATGGTGTTGGCTGGAGAAGACCCAGCGGAGGCACGTGGTGATGGGAGAGGGCAGGTATTAGATGGGGTCCGATGAAGACTGTTAGGTGACAGAGGATAGAAGTTAGTGCCAGAATTGGAGAATCCATGGGTAGAATGATGGGGCATGGGAATGTCAGTCCAGATGTTACCACTGGACAGTGAACCCTGGTGGGCAAAGCACTGCTGGTCACCGTGCTTGGGTAGTTCAGGATGGCACCACTGGGTGGGCTGAACGGGGGATTGGAGACTCAGTGAACATCACTGCTGGGTGATAGAGGAGGGTGGTAAACAGGATGGTCTTAGATGAGAGGAGGTGGGATTGGAGACTAGAATGTCCAGATAGAAGCGGATGGAGAATGCCAGTAGAGCGCGGAACCATGGCTTGGTGATGGGTTACCAGCGGTGGATGGAGAAAGGTGAGATTGGAAAGGGCAGGTGTTTGGCCAGTGGCAGATGGAATAAAATGAAGAGGAAACGATTTGAAGAGTAAAAGGAATGATGAACGTTCAGTGATAGACAGTCCTGTTGATGGTCCGAGAGAGAGGAAGGCGGGATCAGAGAAAGCGTTAGGTGGTAGAGGACGGAGACCATCAAAATCACGTGGCATCGCTGGGCTGCAGCGTTTAATGCAGAGACTGTGAGGGGGGGGTAAGTGGTGAGGGAGGGAGGGCGGAGAGCGTCAGTGGTCCTCACAGTGGAATGTCTCATGGTGCTTAGAGGGGAAGAAGGGTGGATTGCTAAGGATGAATTGTGGAAAGTGGTGCCGTTGGGTCATGATAAATGAAAGGCGGAAGAGAGCCATGATGATGGACCGCATGGCTTGGTAGTGGGAAGCGAGTATTGGCAAGATAGGTGGTTGAGTGGTGGGGATGAGGGTTACAGAGATGGACAGTTGAGTGGTGGATATGAGGATCCAAGAGGTTCAGTGGTGGGAGTAAGGATTAGACAGATGGATGGTTGAGTGGTGGGTTGAGGATTGGAGAGATGAGTGGTTTACTGCTGGGGATGAGGATTGGACAGATGGATAGATGAGTGGTGGTGATGAATGGACGGATAGATGGTTGAGTAGTGGAGATGAGTACTGGATAGATGGAAGGCTGAGTTTTGGGGATGAAGATTGGAGAAATGGATGGTTGAGTATTGGGGATTAAGATCGAAGAGGTTGAGTAGTGGCGATAAGGATTAGAGAGATGGGTGTTTAATGGTAGGGATAAGGATTAGATACATGGAGCGTTGAGTGATGAGTGGTTTAGTGGTGGGAATGAGGATAGGAGAGATGGAAGGTGATTGTTGGGGCTGAGGATTAGAGAAATGGGTAGCTGAGTGGTAGGGATGAGGATCCAAGGGGTTGAGTGGTGCAATAAGGATTAGAGAGATGGATGGTTGAGTGGTGGGAATAAGGATTAGAGAGACGGATGGTTGAATGCTTGGGATGAGGATTGGAGAGGTGAGTGGTTGAGATTTAGATTGTACAGATGGATGGTTGTGTCATGGGGATGAGGACTGGAGAGACAGATGGTTGAGCGGTGGAGATGGAGAAAGCATCACCAGATGTTCAAGGATTATGAACTACCGTAAGTGGATGATGAAAGTTAGGAGGCAAAGGTATTGAGTACACAGGTAGAAGACGATGAATTTCCAATGGTGGCTGGTGGAAGATGGCACCCTTGAGTGGTGAGGGATAGGAGATTATAGGGCTGGTGAGTGGCCAAAGATGATGTCCATGGTGGAAGGTGGTGCTTTTGGGAGGTGACAGTATGGGGACAGTGCTCTTTTACTCTAAGACGATGAGAGAGGAGGTTGCCAGGGAGATGGAGAATGGGTCAAGAAGGGCAGATGTTGGGTGTACCATGGGACAGTGCAGAATGGAGGATAAGAGACAGCAATGGTGTTGGTGTCACTTGGGTCGTGGTGGATGGGTTTGGAGCTGTGCAGAGAGCAGCAGTCGGGGGATGGGGGTGAACGATTGCCATGTGAGATGGTGTTGCTGGATGAAGTTAAATGGTGAGGAGCCTTGGGTGGTACAGACGAAGTCAGAGCATCTCAACGAAAGATGGTGTGGGACAAGGAGGGTGGGTGGCAGAGGGTGAGGAAGGGTGGAGAGTGGCATTGGTGCAGCTTGTGGTTGGCGAGGGTGATGCCACTGACCTTGATAACAGGACCCGGCGTGCTCTCTCTCCGTTCCAGGACGGCCAGTCCCGGACTGTCCGGCAGTTCCAGTTCACAGACTGGCCGGAGCAGGGCGTGCCAAAGTCGGGGGAGGGCTTCATTGACTTCATCGGCCAAGTGCACAAGACCAAGGAACAGTTTGGCCAGGATGGCCCCATCTCTGTCCACTGCAGGTGAACTGCCCGTAGCGGGAAGCTGAGTCTTTACGAGCACAGCCTTGGGCACTCCCGCTGGGGCTCTTTCCATCCCTGGGGCAGAGGGCTTCAGAGCAGGCAGGATGGAAATTGGGCAGCTGAGCCAGGCTCCCCACACGCCCACCCCCTGAACTCACCTGCGCACTCGCCCTGACAGCGCCGGCGTGGGCAGGACGGGCGTCTTCATCACGCTCAGCATCGTGCTGGAGCGGATGCGGTACGAGGGTGTGGTGGACATCTTCCAGACAGTGAAGATGCTGCGGACCCAGAGGCCAGCCATGGTGCAGATGGAGGTGAGGAGGGGGAGTTGCGGGGGAGGGGAGGGCAGCCCGGCCTCATGCTGATGCCACCACCAGCCTCTGTTCTCTCCTCTGTGCAGTGGGCACAGCCACCCCCCACTCCCGGGGTTGTCAAGGGTAAAAGGTCCTCAGCCCCTCCTGCTTTGGGCTGACCCAAGAGTAAGCCGAAGGCCAGAGCTGAGAAGCGTCACTCGGAATGAACACAGAGGGGTCCCCTCTCCTGGCCCCAGGGACTCAGTGAGGTCCAGCTCAGCCAGGACCCTGGCAGGGGTCATGGATCCTGAAGCCAGGCCCAGAGTCCCACCATCATGTTGACAGTGGGCACCTTTGCTTGGACCACACCGTGTCTCCAAGTCACACAGCGGTTTGAAGTGGAGCTGGGATTCGTACCCCAGTCAGTCCCATCCACAGCCGTCAGAAGGGTCAGCAGTAGAGCTGAGTCCATGGAGGGAACAACTGGGTTGGGAGCACTGTACTTCCCTGTGCTCTCGATCACCTCATAAGCAGACCCTACTCTAAGCCAGAGTCAGAGCCCCGGCCGGTGGAGGGGGAGCCAGTCTGTGTCTGCACCCATTGCTGGGTCCGTTCCGCATCTGGCTTGAGACCCAGAAGTGGGTGGAAGAGCCCCCTCTGTTCTCACAGAGATACTCCAGGGATGAGAAGAGGGTGTGAGGGCAGGGGCCCAGCCTAGGAAAGAGTGGGGTCACTGCTTTTAGAAACCACCAGATCCAGAAGCTAGGTTAAATGCATCCATGAGCTCCCCGTCTCCAGGCAGGCAGAGCTGGAGTGGCAACCTCCCAGCCCCCAGGGGAGTGTCACAAGAGGCCGGGATGGCCAAGTGGCACCCTGCG
>NW_011495051.1:3948051-3998017 GCF_000754665.1 Bison bison bison | reverse complement strand
CCCCTCGCCCCCTCTCCACACAGGATGAATATCAGTTCTGCTACCAGGCGGCACTGGAGTATCTCGGCAGCTTTGACCACTATGCAACCTAAGCCAGGTTGGCCTGGCCCGACTCCACCGGCCCCTGCGCCTCCAGTGCCGGGTGGGCCCCCCGAGGCCTGGACCCCCTCCGGCGGCCAGGGCAGGAGGCGGCAACCGCGTTTCCACAGCCGAGGGGTCTCCGGGGATGATGACGCAGCCCCTCAAGCCCCCCTGCACGGCCTCAGCCCCCTCTCTGGGCCGGGCCGCCGCCTTCAATACTTGGCACATTCCTCATTCCCTTCTAAAACAAGATTCCACAAGGAGAGGTTACGGGGTGGGGGGAGGGGGGCGGCAAGCAATCCAGGGGCTGTTCCCAAGAACCAGAGGGGGGCGGGGGCTGGGAGCTCGGCCCCTTGTCCTCCCTACCAGGCAGTCTTCCGCCCGCAGCCTGGGGGTCGCCGGGCTGGGGAGGCGGGAGTGGGGTGGGGACAGGAGTCAGCTTTCTTTCAGAACTCAGTGTAACTGTATCCGGTGACATTTCGTTTTGTTTTTGTTTTTTTTAATAGTGTATTTTTTTCATTTTTTTTTTTTTTTAAAGAAGAAACAAATGGGGGGGAAACAAAAACGATTTGACAGTCAACGGATTTAAAAAGAAAAACTTGGCTTATTCCTATTCTGTTCACAGACAGTCTGTTTTTTTTTCACCGTAACAGACGTTCTTGCGTGCCGGTCGTGTTCATGGGCCTGCGCGGGCTCAGGCTGCCCCTTGGCTTGCTTTTTTTTTTTTTCCCTTTACCTACTCCAAAGGTGTGCCTCGCTCAAGAATAAGGCCTTTGCCTCCTGATCTTTTTTTTTTTAATTTTTTGCTTTTTCTTTTTTAATTCTCAAGACATATCAAGGAGGGTGAGGGTGGGGCAGTGGGGGAACTCGGGCCCACCAGCCTCGGTTGTCGAGCCCACAGGGTGGGCACTACCACGGAGGAGGTCGCAGCGACCCCCGCCCCCAGCAGCCCGAGCACCCCTCGCCATCTCCCACCTTGAGGAGAAGGACTGAACACAGTCGGAGGTTCCCACTTCTCCGGGGGGAGAAAGAGGCCATAAGCTGCCCCAATCAGGGGCCCCTCCGCACCCCCCCGGGACCATGGGGCCGTTCTGGGGCAGAAGGATGGGGTTCTGCCCCACCCCCACCCCTGAGCAAGTGAGTTTTTCTCTTTGTACAAGAGCAGAGCTGCTGTTGCTTCCAACACTGTTTATTCAAATGGAAGCAGCGGGGTGGTTTGCCCACCTCTGTGTATGTAGATATATCGACTTTGTATTAAAGGAAGATCGTCTGACCCCGGCCGCTGGTGGAGTCTTTGTCACCCCAGCCCCTGTTCATCCAGTCTCCTTGGGGAAGCTGGGAGCCTGGAGAACTTGAACACAGAATCCAAGCTCCCTGCAGGGGCTGCCCCACTGATAATAGTTACTCCTGTTGATAATCGTGACCCTCTCTGAGTATCTACCATGGGCCAGCCCGCTGAAGTGGGAATCTACCCAATTGACAGATGAGGTTCAGAGAGGGGCAGGCACCAACGAAAAGTCACACAGAGGTTTGAAGTGGAGCTGGAATTCGTACCCCAGTCCGTCTCATCCACAGCCCTCAGAAGGGTCAGCAGTAGAGCTGAGTCCGTGGCGGGAACAACTGGGTTGGGAGCACTGTACTTCCCCGTGCTCTAGGCCACCTCATGAGCAGACCCTACTCTAAGCCAGAGTCAGACCCCCGGCTGGTTTGAGACCCAGAAGTGGGTGGAAGATTTCCCCTGGTGAAAGCATCCCCCCACAGAGATGCTCCAGGGATAAGAAGAGGGTGTGAGGGCAGGGGCCCAGCCTAGGAAAGAGTGGGGTCGCTGCTTTTAGAAGCCATCAGATCCAATGAATACACTTAGTCAGATAGATTTACCAAACCCTAAATTCTCCATCCTTAAAATTCTCAAAACATACATGAAACATTTATGAAAATCAGCACTTATTTTAAAAAAAAATCCAGCAGTGGAGATCATAAATCTTCAAGAAACGAATGTTAGATAACCTGATCTTGACCGCAGCAGTAGATTCTGCAATACTTAGCCTCCCCTGAAAAGGCTTTCAATGAGAAATTTTAAAATATGTTTTTAAATGAGGCATGAGTTAAGGAATCAACATAGAAGTGACACATTTTTGAAACTGAACAACTCAAATAGTACAAAATGTAACAAAACCCATGGGATGCAGCCAAAGGGGTGCATGGAGGAAATTTTATAGCCTTGAACATGTTGATAAAACAGATTCT
This sequence comes from Bison bison bison, assembly GCF_000754665.1. Lineage (NCBI taxonomy): Eukaryota > Metazoa > Chordata > Mammalia > Artiodactyla > Bovidae > Bison > Bison bison. The sequence continues at coordinate 3,995,689 of NW_011495051.1, read as the reverse complement.
GAAAACAAGTCAACCTTTAAAATATGTGAACCAAGTTTTCAATTCAAGTAACACTAATTGGGCATTATTGAGGTGGTTCTTGCATTGACAAAACTTTTCTTTAAAAACACCAATATAGACAAATCGTTGGCAAGTACAATCAAGAAAACATCCAAATCCAGGAATATGGGGGAATGCACATTAACTACAGATTGAGGCATTTTTAAAAATTGTGACATGAGTATCAGGGGAGAAAAAACAGGAAAGAGACAGCAAACAGAGGAATAGTGGGAGCTGTAGCACAGCTGGCATGGGGGAAATAAACCCTTCACTCCCTGGGCTGAGGTGGTGGGAAGACAGAAAGATGAAGAAACAGCAAAGGCCTATATTTAGTAGCTCTTGAGTTATGAGTTCAAGAAGTAGTGGGAAGATGTCTTAGAAATAGAGGTGGGACCCAAGGGATAGAAGTCAGACTGTAACCCATCTGGTCCTACCTAAATTATCTAAGACTTCATCACAGGCTACTCTGCCCACAGAACTTCTACTCAGTCCTCAAAGCCCAGTTCTAAAAGCTCCTCTAAGAAATCTGTTTCCTTTCTGTTTACCCAAGCCCACTGAGTCTAAAGTGTCTGAATAGGATCTACCTTTCCCTCCTTGGAAACCAGAAAGAACATCTTCAGGGAAAGTCAATGTGACCTTCAGCTCTGATTCCACCCTTGGGATGGTCATGGCTCTAGTTGGAGGGTAGGTGGTGGCAGACAGAGATTTATCTGAAGACTTCCCGGAAGAGGGCCACAAGGAATTGCCTCAACTCACAGGAGCACCAAGACTCTAGGCATCTCCAGTTGTCTTGGCCCTGCTATAGGATTCCATAACATCCACCCCCATTTATTGAGCACTGACTGTATGCTTGGCTCATGCCGTCTCATTTAATCCTTCTGACAATGCACCAGTGGACAGATGAGAAAACAGAGGCTCAAATAGGTCAGGTTTCTTACCCAACATCTCACAGGTGGTAAGTAGTGTCACCCGGACGTGGGCCCAGTTCTAGCCTGTCCCCATTGGGATAATGCGAAAGTTCAAGGCGTCTATGGGCTCCTGACCACAGCATCAGCCGCAAGCTGGGAGGGACAGGGCCCCACAGCAGAGTCCCACTTTCCACCAAGGGTCCCTCAGGGACCAAAGCATCTGAGTGCTCCGTGGTGGTGGTGGTGCAGTCGTTCAGTCATGTCCAACTCTGCGGCCCACCAGGCTCCTCTGTCCATGGGATTCTCCCAGCAAGAATACTGGAATGGGTTGCCATTTTCTTCTCCAGGGAATCTTCCCAACCCAAGGATTGAACCTGGGTCTCCTGCATTGCATGCGGAATTTTTTTTTTTTTTAATCAACTGAGCCACCAGGGAAACCCATTCTAGTGCTCTAGAAAGTGTAAATACCCTGAACACACACTTTGTCCCTAATAACATCACTTTGAAACATTTAAAGCTAAAACACCCGTGAACGGAACTACAGTGATGCTGAATGCTAAACCTAACTCGGAGACGGAAAGACGAAGCTGACACGAAGGATCTTGAGATGACAATGCAGTGGCAAACTTTAGCAAATAGATGCGTCCAGGGTCTTATACCCAGCAATGAAAAATGTATGTTCTGTCTGAATACCCAGAGCTTATCACCAAAAAGGACCACAAATCGGACCAGAGAAAAGCTCAACGCTCAGACTTTACTTCCCAGCCACCTGTAACAAAATTATAAATCAGTGATGATATCTAACTTCAAATCCACGTAGGTGGAAGGGTTCAAACAAATGAGTTAAAGATAAATCACACATGAACTACAAAGTACTTAGAACTGAATGATAAGACTACTGCAAATGAAAGCCTTTGGGATGCAACCAAAAATGTACTCAGAGGTAAATTCAAAGTCTGTTTAATTTACTCAGAGGTAAATTCAAGTGTGTTTATGGAGGGAGGGAGAACACTCGTTATAAGTGAAATAAGTAGCCCAAGAAAGTACTCAAGGGTATATGTAGCCTTATATGAATTTATGGGAAAAATAACTGAAAACAAACTAAAGCTTTCAACTCAGGCACCCACAAAAGGACAAACAGATCCAAGGAGCATCAAGGGGAAACATCTTTAGGACAATCAGGTATTAGTCAAATGGTAAACTACAGCAGTAACAACAAAATAATATAAAAATCTGGATTTTTTAAAAACACCCATAAAAGAAAACCTTTGGCACAAAGACAGCACAAATAAACATTACAGATGACAGAGGAACTAACAGCACTCACAAAGAAGTTATCTTAAAGGCTGAGCATATACTGCATATATGTAACTTCATACCACTAAATGTTGGACTTCGTAGGTGGCACAGTGGTAAAACAATCCACCTGCCAATGCAGAGGATGCAAGAGACGTGGGTTCAATCCCTGGGTCAGGAAGATTCCCCCTGGAGAAGGAAATGGCAACCCACTCCAATATTCTTGCCTGGGGAATCCCATGGACAGAGGAGCCTGGCGGGCTACAGTCCATGGGGTCGCAAAGAGTCGGACACGACTTCAGCACACCACTAACTTTCAAATGATAAAATATGGGGGAAAAAAATCTAAGAAAGCAAAACCAAACCAAGTCATTAAAAAGTGAGTCATGTTCAGAAACACTGAAATGATGGTCAAAGATCTATCCCCCATACAAGGCACTTTCTCAGATGGTTTTTCAAGTGAGTTTTGCCAAATCTTCAAGAGAAAGATAATTGGCATCTTATAAGCTATGTCAGCTTGCAGAGGGAAAAAAGATAGTACTCAAAGTATAAAGGACAACTCAAGGTGGGCAGGGGGGAAATACATTTCGCTCATGTGCCTAGATTCAAAAAGGCTAAAAAATACTAGTAATGCAAATCTTGTTATTTAGTTGTCCAGTCATGTCTGATTTCTTTTGTGACCCTATGGACTGTAGCCCGCCAGGCTCCTCTGTCCTTGGGATTCTCCAGGCAAGAATACTGGAGTGGGTTGCCATTGCCCTCTTCCAGGGGATCTTCCTGACCCAGGAATTGAACCTGTGTCTCCTGCATCACAGGTGGATTCTTTACCACTGAGCCACCAGGGAAGTTCAATCCAAATCTAGCATCTCCTTAGAAGAAGAGGATGTTATGACTCAACAGGGAAGGATTTATGGAATGCAAGGATGCTTTAACATTAGAAAATCCACTCAAATAGAAGTTAGAATAAGTTGCTACCTCAGAGAGCAGATCTGCAGTATCTAATAAATTGAAGGTACTGAGTCAAGATACCTTGACTCAATAATTTCAGTCTTAACACATCTTACAGACACTTGTCTTGAGCAGATGTGCCAAGGAGACATGCAGAGGTTTGTCTGTCATAGAATTATTTGTAAAAACTGAAAAAAAAATGTACACTGTATAATATTTTTATTATAAACAAGAAATAACAAAGCCTGGAAACTATTTTATAAAAGATTGGCATCGACTTAAATATCCACCAACAGGAAGTGGGTGTGAAGATGGAGAGAAAGAAACCCTCCTACACCATTGGTGGGAATGTAAGCTGGTGCAGCCACTATGGAGAACAGTAGAGAGGTTTCTTTAAAAACTAAAAATAGAGTTTGCATATGATCCAGTAATCCCACTTTGGGGCATATACCCAAACAAAACTATAACTCAAAAAGATACATGCACACCTACGGTCACAGCAGAACTATTTACAACAGCCAAGACATGGAACCACTTAAATGTCCATCAGCAGATGAAAGGATAAAAAAGATGTTATATACAGTAGAATGGGGGCTTCCCTGGTAGCTCAGCTGGTGAAGAATCCGCCTGCAATGCAGGAGGCCCCGGTTCGATTCCTGGGTCGGGAAGATCCCCAGGAGCCGGGCATGGGAACCCACTCCAGCATTCTTGGCTGGAGAATCCCCGTGGACAGAGGAGCCTGGCAGACTACAGTCCTTGGGGCTGCAGAGTCAGACACAACTGAGCGACTGAGCACACAGCACATACGATAGAATATTAGTCATAAAAAAGAACGAAATAACATCACTTGCTGCAATAGGGATGGACCTAGAGATGATCGTATTAAGTGAAGCAAGTTCAGAAAGAGAAAGACAAACACCATATGATATCACTTACCTGTAGAATCTAAATTATGGCACAAATGAACATACCTAGGAAACAGACTCGCAGAACAAATGTGTAGTTGCCAATGGGGAGGGGTGGTTTGGGAGTCTGGGATTAGCAATTACAAACTATGATGCATAGGGTGGATCAACAGCAAGGTCCTACTGCATAGCACAGGGAATTACATTCAATATCCTGTGACAAACCATAGTGGAAAAGAGTATGAAAAGGAATACATATATGTATAACTGAACCATTTTGTTGTACAGCAGAAATTAATTCAATATTGTGAATCAACTGTACTTCAATAACATTTTAAAAAATAGCCACCAGCAGTAGAAGTGCATGTGTGCTCAGTCGCTCAGTTGTGCCTGACTCTTTGTGACTCCATGGAGCCCACTCAGCTCCTCTGTCCATGGAATTTTCCAGGCAAGTATAGTGGAGCAGGTTGCCATTTCCTCCTCCAGTGGATCTTCCTGACCCCAGGCTTGAACCCATGTCTCCTGCCCTGGCAGGCAGATTTTCTACCACTATGCTACCTGGGAAGCCCAACCACCAGCAGAAGAATGTCTAAAGAACTCTGTATGGTCACACAATGAAATACTACACAACAATGAATACAAAACAATTGGAAATATACCACAATATAAACAAATCTCTAATACACTCATCAAAAGCAAGCAAATCACAGGAAGAAAAGTTAGTGTAACTCTATCACAGAATACTTTAAAACACATTAAGCAAATACATATTAGAGATAAATGCAAGTGGCAAATATATACAAACTCATCTATATGGATACTACTCAAAGCAATCTACAGATTCAATGCATTGCCTGTGAAAATCCCAGGGATTTTTTTCCTGCAGAAATGGCAATGGTAATCCTCAATACTAATCCTATACAGAACTGCAGAGGACTCTGAATAGTCAAAATAATCTGGAAAAGGAACAATAAAGTTGGAAGACTAACATTTCCCAATCTCAAAACTTACTACAAAACAACAGTCATCAAAACACTGTGATCATAGCATAAGAGCAAACATATAGATGAATGGAATAGAAATGAGAATCCAGAAATAAACCCATACATCTTTGATCTATAGATTGACAAAGGTACCAATGCCATTCAGTGAAACAAGAACAGTCTCTTCAACAAACGGCACTGGGACTGGATTTTCACATGCCAAAGAATGAAATTGGCCCCCATGTGCAGGCACGCTCAGTCATGTCTGACTCTGCAACTCCACGGACGCAGCCCGCCAGGGATTCAAACCCACGTCTCCCGTGTCTCCTGCACTGGCAGGCAGGTTCTTGACCACTAGCGCCACCTGGGGAGTCAGACTGGACCGCACCTCACACCATGTATGAAAATTAACTCAAAACGCATCAAAGAGGGCTTCCCTGGTGGTCTAGCTTCCTGCCAACGTAGGGAACGTGGGTTTGATCCCTGGTCCAGGAAGATTTCACATACTGCGAGTCAACCAAGCCCGTGTGCCACAACTACTGAGCCCACATACTGCAACTACCAGAGCCCAAGCACCCAGAGCCCATGCTCTGCAACAAGAGAAGTCATGGCAATAAGTCCGCAAATTGCAATTAGAGAGTAGCCCCCGCTCTCCACAACTAAACAAAGCCCACACTCAGCAACGAAGACTCAGTGCAGCCAAAAACAAATCAATAAGTCTTAAAAAAATTAATTATTAAAGAGTTAAAACTATAAAACTCTTAGAAAAACTCATCTCTAAACAAATTCTGGATAACTGTTCCCTCTGGGCAGGAGTAAGGGGAATGCATTCAGCAACAGGCACACGTGTAAATCCAGCTCGATATGTGTTTTAATTTTTAACTTGGGTGTTAAGGCTATGGTGTTCATTATATCACTTTTATATATCTGAAATGAGAAAATGAGAAATCAATCCATGGGGGGAAAAAAGAGAGATAAAACCCCAAAGCTTTTGATTTAAAAAAAAATAAGCAAATATTCCATAATTTGATAAAGTAACTTGACAATGCTGAAATTTTAGAACAAAAGTTGGCAAACATATTTTAGGCTTTGCAGGCCAGAAGGTCTCTGTTGCAACTACTCAGCTAACCCACTACAGCACCTAAGCAACCACAGACAAAACACGGGGGCATGGCTGTGTTTCAATAAAACTTTATTTACAAAAACAGGTAGTGAACTGGATTTGGCCCACAGGCTATAGTGAGCCAGTCTCTGCTCTAGAAACACATCCAGTGAATTCAGAAATGACACAAGGAATGTCCATGATGATAACAATCATTTCATGTAATACTAGGGACCCCAGCCAATGCAATAAGAAATGACATACAAGCATGAAAAGAAGCAAATATTTCATTATCATAAGAGAGAGGACTGCCTACCAGACAACTTGAACAAATCATCTTAAACTGTCCTGTAAGTAAGAGGAAAACCCAACAAAGTGCCAGTTACAAAGCCACCATGAAAAGTCATTGGCCTATTTCTGAAGTTGGTGCGGTTCAACTAAAAACATTTTCAGCCATGCAAAGCTCTGATCCAATTTCTTATCAACTGCTCAACCCTCTCATATTTAAACCTTTGTGACTAGAGACTCACAAGCCAGAAGATATGCAATTTTCCACACAAAAGAGAGGTCTGCCAGTCTCTAGCACTTTGCACTTGAACCTGACTCTCTCTCCCCCGACAAAGTCAGGCAGAGTTCATTTTCTTTCCTCTACCCTTTGTGAAGCCAGAGTTAGTTAGATTTCTCTCCCTGGGTTACAAATACTTGTTTGAGGGATGGGATTTTAAAAGTCTATTTTTGTATCACTAAGATATGCACAAGTATTATCTGGCATAAGTTAGCTTTAAAATACATATTTCAGAAAACAAGCAAAAAGAAGGAAATACTAAATAATGAAGTTAATGGATGAAAAAAAAAAACAGGATATTTGGATGGTCTCTAAGTATCTCCATACAAGATCCTTTTTAATTACAAAGGGGAAAACAGTAACTTTACCATAGACAAACCTGGCTGCTGCTGCTGCTGCTGCAAAGTTACTTCAGTTGCGTCCGACTCTGTGCGACCCCACAGACGGCAGCCCACCAGGCTTCCCCGTTCCTGGGATTCTCCAGGCAAGAACACTGGAGTGGGTTGCCATTTCCTTCTCCAGTGCATGAAAGTGGAAAGTGAAAGTAAGTCGCTCAGTCGTGTCCGACTAGCGACCCCATGGACTGCAGCCTACCAGGCTCCTCTGTCCATGGGATTTTCTAGGCAAAAGTACTGGAGTGGGGTGCCATTGCCTTCTCTGGACAAACCTGGCTAATAGGACATTAACCAAGTGATCAAGGTCAAAACCCCCACAGATGAGACATACCAACATCATTTGTCTCCTGATATATTGACTCAGAAGGACGCAACACCACTTCTGTGACATTCTTGCCCCAAAATGCACCACCTCTGTATAATCATGAGTAAACAGAAAAACTCAGCTTGAGGGACTTGCTACAAAATAACTGACCCATACTCTTTAAGGTACCCAAGAACATAAAAGACAAACAATAAGAATCTAATCTATAGGGACTTCCCTGGTGGTCCAGTGGTTAAGAAATCCTCCTGCCGATGCCAGGGGTTTGATCCCTGGTCCTGGAAGATCCCGCTTGCTGAGAGGCAACCAAGCCTGCATGCCACAGCTGGAACACGTGCTCCGCAACCAGAGAAGCCATCGCAATGCGAAGCCTGCATACAACGAAGCGTAGCCCTGCTCACCGCAACTAGACAAAGCGTACGTGTAGCAATGAAGACTCAACACAGCCAAAAAAAATTAAAAAAGAAACTATCACTTAGGAGATGTGATGATGAAATGCAACAAAGGGTCCTAGCTTGATTCTGGACCAGAAAAAGGACTTGAGAGGCAAAACTGCTCACATGTATTTGAATAAGTTATGTAGTTAGTTGCTAGTATTGTATCAGTGTTCATTTCTGGCTTCAGTAAATGTACCACAGTCGTGTAGGTGAAGCTGGATGAAGGATACACAGGAACTCTGTACTATTTTTGCAACATCTCTGTGGGTCTAAAATTATTTCAAAATAAAAAGTTATAATGATGTTTCTAAAAGTCATCAGCAAGTTGTACTGTCACCAATAACGAATTAGAAATTGTAAACAAGGACTTCCCTGGTGCTACAGTGGGTAAGAATCAGCCTGCCCATGCAGGGGACACAGGTTCTATTTCTGATCCGGGAACATTCCACATGCCTCAGAGCAGCTAAGCCTGTGAGCCACAACTACTGAGGCTGCTCTCTAGAACCCGTGAGTCACAACTGCTGAGCCTGAGTGCCGCAGCTACTAAAGCCTGCATGCCCTGGAGTTTGTGCTCTGCTGCAAGAGAAGCCACCACAATGAGAAGCCCGTGCACAGAACTAGAGAGTAGCCCCTGCTAACCACATCCAGAGAAGGCCTGTGCAAAGCAATGAAGACCCAGCACAATGAAAACAAGTTAAACTAAAAGAGGAAATTATAAATAAAAAATCCATCCTATCATAATGGTGCTTCCCAGGCTTGGGAGGCAGAGAGGATGGAGAGTTAGTATTGAATTAGGTCAGAACTTCAGATTTCCAAGATGAACAGAGGCATGGGGATGGATGGTGGGGATTGTACAATAATGTGAATCAACACCACGGAGCTGCACACTCCTTTTGAGCCATACACTTAAAAATTGTTACAATAGTGGGACTTTCCTGGAGGCCCAGTGGTTAAGACTCCAGGCTTCCGGGTACAGGTTCAACCCTTGGTTGGAGAACTAAGATCCCATGTGCCACACAGCACGGTCAAAAAATTTTTTTAGTTAAATAAAATCATTACAGTGGTAAGTTTTATGTTATTTTAACACAATCAAAAGAGATTATAAATGTATCCACTTTAGAAAAAAAAGACACTAGATCTTTTCTTGGGGACCCATACATGATTGTAAATACATAGGAAAGGGAGGTTGGAAAGCTATACGTCTAAACTGACAACATGCCTCTGGTGAAGTACAGCTGCTTTAAAACGTGACCACTGAGGTTTTGATGTGGAGAGGTGGGGTCAACGTCCCCTCCCCCTGAAGCTGGTTGTCACTGAGTCTGTAGCATATAGGGGAAGTGGCTCTGGTGGTCTTCAAGGTTAGGGCATATGGGACTGTCAGCTCCCACCTGGTTCCCTAGAGACATTCACTTGTTAGAAACATCTTCTCAGGACATGTTCTTGGATCCCTGCCACGTTGTGAGGAGCTCAAGCCACACAGAGAGGCCACATATAGGTGCCCTGGTCTGTGGTCCCGGCCTCCAAGTTCAGGCCCCAGACATCATGTCATGGAAGGAAGTCATCTCCACCACATTTGGTCCAAGTGACTGACCCACAATCACGACAGAAAGACGTGCTTACTGCAGGAGGTCTGGGGTAGAGATGCTCACTCGTGTCCGACTCTTGCGACCCCGTGGACTGTAGCCTGCCAGGCTCCTCTGTCCACGAGATTTTCCAGGCAAGAAGACTGGAGTGGGTTGCCATTTCCTACTCCAGGGGAATCTTCCCGACCCAGGGATCAAACCCACATCTCCTGGCAGGCAGATTCTTTACCACCCCAGCAATGTAAAGTAGAACAGCAGGCAAAGACCAGACCAGGATGAAAGATGAGCGAAAGAGAGCTTTAGTTCTTGTAGTCATATTTCTGTTCGTGTGATGGAAAATCCATTTATCTTATAGTCATATTTCTGTTCTTATGCTAGAAAATGCATTTATACAATAATTGTGATTAAAGTGAATTATAAAAAATAGAGCCCTTCCAGGGACTTTCCTGGTGGTCCAGAGGTTAAGACCCTGTGCTTCCTATGCAGGGGACACAGGTTTAATCCCCGGTTAGGGAACTAAGATCCCACATGCCTCTCATCAGTGCAGTCAAAAAAATTTTTAAATAAAAAAACGAGTTTAAAAATTATTTAAATAAATGAAGTCCTTCCATTCACTATCAGGTATTAGAGACCTGGCTCATTTTGAGCAGATAGCAGCATCCTGCAAGCACAAGAACACCGCTAAATCTTGTTAACTATGCCATCTTCCCCAGGGAAGCCCTGTCACAATCATAAAAAAACAGCTCCTGTTTACTGGTGGTAACTGTGGTGTTTTTATACCACTGTGATAAAGTAGCACTGTCACCTCCGTTGTGCAGATGAAAAAATTGAGGCACAGGGAGGTTAAGTAAGTTGCCCAAGCTCACACAGTCTGAAAACGGCAGAGCCAAAAATTGAACGCTTGTATGGGGAACTGGATATTTAACAGTGCACAAGACGTAGCCCCTGCCTTGGTGGGCCTGTCGGTGAGTGGGGGACACAGACTCACAAATGGGAGATTTCTTTTCTCTTCTGCTGAGTGAAATACATGGGGCCAAAAGGTTCATAGGTGGGAGGGTCATCAAGAATGGCTTCCCAGGGGACCTCCTTGGTGATCCAGTGGCTAAGACTCTGTACTCCCAATACAGGAGGCCTGGGTTCAATCCCTGGTCAGGGAACCAGATCTCATAAGCCACAACTAAAGAGTCTGCATGCCATGACAGCAACTTGGCACTGCCAAACAAATACTTGAAAAAAAAAAAAAAGACTACAATACAGACACACACAGGGAGGTGACCATATGAGGCCACAGGGGGAAGATGGCCGCCTGGAAGCCACTGAGAAAAGCCTCAGAAGGAACCAGTCATGCCCACACGATCTTGGACTTCCAGCCTCCACGCTGTGAGATGATAAATGTCTATTGTTTAAGCTGCCCCAACTAGTGGGGCTTTGTCACAGCAGATCAAGCAAACATGCTTTCCCAAGTTTGGGAATCAAAGCATAGAAGAGAAGTTAGAATCTACAGGAAAAGGGATGACTTTAGATGGCCCAGGGAATGGAACTAAATAACTCTGAACTGAAAATAAGGATGTTCTAACACTCACTTAATTCTTCTGTTCAGCTCCAGGCGAAAAGATCTGGTTGAGTGTTATTTGTCAGCCACCACCCACCCCGTGTTAACTTCCTCCTTCCTGTTCATTTTTACTTATTTATTTTTGGCCTTGCTACACAGCGTGTGGAATCTTATTTCCCTGACCACGCCTCCTGCAGTGGAAGGCGGATCCCATTTCTTTTTAATTTCTTTCTTTTTTATATATATATAATTTATTTATTTTGGCTATGCTGGGTCTTCGCTGCTGTGCAAGCTTTTCTCCAGTTGTGGAGAGCAGGGGCCACTCTCCACTTGCCGTGTGAGGGCTTCTCACCACGATGGCCTCTTGTCGTGGAGCACTGGCTCTAGGGCTCTCAGGCTTCAGTAGTTGTAACACGTGGGCTCAGTAGCTGCCATTCCCGGGCTCTGGAGCACAGGCTTAATAGTTGTGGCACACAGGCTCAGTTGCCCGGTGGCATGTGGGATTTTTCCAGATTAGGGATCAAACCCACATTCCCTGCATTGGCAGGCAGATTCTTTAGCACTGAGCCACCAGGGAAGGCCCTCTCCTACCTTTTTAAAAAACTGAGGTTTAATTTACATGTCATCAGAGTCCAAATATGAAATGTAGAGATGGATGATTTTTTTACATCTACCTACCCACCCAGATCAAGATAATAGAATGTTTCTGGCTTGCTGTCTATATGCGTCATCCCCTTTTTATGTTAAGCTCTACCCCAGTGTGGTGCTACGTGGAGGTGGAGCCTTTGGGAGGATCTTGGGTCATGAGGGTGGAGCCCTCATGAATGGGATCAGTGCCCTTATAAAGGAGCCCCCAGAGAGCTCCTCACCCCTTCCCCCATGTGAGGACACAGTGAGAGGATGGCCTTCTATGAATCAGAAAGTAAGTTCTCATCAGACGCCTGTTCGGTCAATGCCTTGATCTTGGACTTCTAGTCTTTTCTCTGGGCCATGACCATGGAATCCCACCTCTCTTGTCACCCCCATATCTAGTCCCTCACCACGTCCTTCATGCCATGATTCTTCATCTCCACTCCTCCCTGGGAACTGCTCTGATTCCTGCACCCGGCCTCCGCCTCCTCCCATATTTTCTACATGCCAAAAACGGAATGATCTTTTACGCACTGATCATATTTCTTTCTAGGTGGCTCAGTGGTAAAGAATCCACCTGCCAATGCAGGAGATATGGGTTTGATCACTGGTCTGAGAAGATCCCACATGCCTGTGGAGCAACTAAACCCGTGTACCACAACTACTGAGCCTGCACTCTAGAGCCTCAGCTACTGAGCCCACACACCTAGAACCCGTCTCCACAACGAGAAGCCACTGCAGTGAGAAATCCACACACCACAGTCAGAGAGGAGCCCCCACTCACTGCAACTAGAAAAAAGCCAGCACAGCAGTGAAGACTCAGCACAGCCAAAAACAAATAATAATTAAATTAATTAATTAAAAAAACCTGTTCATATTTCTCTGGAATGTCAGTTTCAGGAGGGGTAAGGATCTTGCTCTGATTTGATCACTGCTGGATATCAAGTGCCTGGTATATTAGTAAGTGCCTTGATCTTAGACTTCCAAACTCTAGAATTTTGAGGAATAAATGTCTGTTGTTTATAAGCCACCCAGCCTCTGGCTTTCTGCTGCAGCAGCTCAACCAGTATGGCACCAGCCCCAAGAAAGCTCCCTCGTAACCTCTCCGAGGCAATGCTCACACCCCAGGGAGAATGGCTGTTCTGATTTATATCACCATAAATTAGTCTTGCCTGTATTTTGAGATTCATAGAAATGAAATCATGCAGCACGTTCTTCTTGGGGTCTGGTTTCTGTCTCCATGTTTTTTTTTATATATATAATTTTTATTTATTTATTTGGCTGTACTAGGTCTTAGTTGGCAGCATGCAAGATCTTCAAACTTTGTTGCAGCATGCAAACTCCTAGTTGTGACATTTGAGTTCTAGTTCTCTGACCAGGGATCAAACCCGGGCCCCCTTGTTTTGGGACCTCAGAGTATGAGCCACTGGACGACCAGAGAGGTTGTTGGTGGACATTTTAACAATATTAACTTTGTGTCTTCTTCAGTTTTTTTCATCAGTGGTTTAGTCTTCAGTGCACAGATCTTTCACCTCCTTGGTTCAACTTATTCCTCAGTATTTTATTCTTTTTGATGATCATGTAGATGGGATGTTCTCTTAATTTTTAAAAACAGTTCATTGCTGGTGTACAGAAGCCAAAGTGATTTCTGTGTATTGATTCTGGATCCTGCAAGTGTACTGAGTTCACTTATGAACTAGTTCTAACAGTTTTGGGTAGAATCTTTGGAATTTTCTATATATATGACCATGTTCTCTGCAACAGATAATTCTACTTCTTCCTCTCCAATTTAGAAGCCTTTTATTTCTTTTTCTTGCCTGACTGCTCTGGCTAGGACTTCCAGGATCATGTTGAACAGAGATGGCGAGAGTGGGCACCCTTGTCTTGTTCCTCAACTTTGAGGAGAAGCTTTCAGCCTGTCACCACTGAGTCTGAAGTGACCTTACTGTTGAATTTTAAACATTCTTTGCATATTGTGTATAATAGCACGTGACCGGCCATGCCTTTCACCAATGCGCCCTCCCATGTATTTATTTTCCTGATGGTCTGTCTCATAAACAGGTGATTCTTTAAGCATGGCTTGTGAATCAGAAGGAGAAGTGAGTCAGTGGATCGAAAGAGCTGCCCAGACCCCTCAACTTTGGGAGAACACTGTGCCAAGTGAAGCTGAACGCGAGGACCAGCCTGGCAACAGAGAAAATCGTTCTTTTGAAAAAACATCGCAAAAGCCCATTTTCTTCACCTGCTCTGCCCATAACTGCCTAATTCATTAAAATCCAGAAGAAAGAAGGGCGAAGAAGCTGGTGAATTCTAATTTTCTCTTTGCATTTCAATCAGGGCAAACAATGGGCGTCCATAGCCCAAGGGCTTCAGGCGAGGGTGCCTCCCCACCCCCTCAGGCCCCCAAACCGAGAGCAGAGCTGGACCCTACAAAGGAGGGACTTAGGCTGCTCCCGCTCCGAGCTTTGTTTGTGAGCCCCAGCCTGGCCTCCTCCCTCTCTGACCCTTTTAGAAAGGGGCTCCAGCTGAATGAGCCTCCTGAATAGTGAACCTTGCTGTCTCGGGGCCCTGCTGATGGTTCCCGGCCCTGGGAGGACTTGGTTGGCTTAGCCCCCTCCCTCTCACCCTCACAATGGGCACTCGGCAGGAAAGCACCAGGGAGCTGGGGGCAGTTGTAAGTTTCATCCTTTTCCAGAATCTTGCTGGCTTTATGTATTCATTCATTCATTCATTCACTTACTTATCTATTTATCTAATTGTGGCATGTGGGATCTTTAGCTGCAGCACTAGAATCCTTATTTGCAACATGTGGCGTTCTAGTTCCCTGACCAGGGATCAAACCCAGGCCCCCTGTGTTGGGAGCTCGGAGTCTTAGCCACTGGACCACCAGGGAAGTCCCTTAAATCCCACTGGCTTCATTAACTAGATCTGAGCTCTCTCTCTGCAGTAACTTCCTATCACCAGTGTCCCTCCAGCTTATAACTCATGAGAAAAGCAATGGTTTTTCTAGTAGTCAGGCACAGATGTGAGAGGTGGACTACAAAGAAGGCTGGGCACCGAAGAACTGATGCTTTGGAACTGTGGTGCTGGAGAAGACTCTTGTGAGTCTTCTTGAGATCAAACCAGTCAATCCTAAGGGAAATCAACGCTGAACATTCATTGGAAAGGCCAATGCTGAAGCTGAAGCTCCAATACACTGGCCACCTGATGTGAAGAGCTGACTCATTGGGAAAGACCCTGATGCTGGGAAAGACTGAAGACAGGAGAAGGGTGACAGAAGATGAGATGATTTTGGATGGCATCACCAACTCAATGGACATGAGTTTGGGCAAACTTCAGGAGATACTGAAGGACAGGGAAGCCTGGCATGCTGCAGTCCATGGGGTTGCAAAGAGTTGGACACAACAGTGATTGAACAACAAAAACCATAGTGAGTTGACCCCACACTGCCTACATTAGAATGACTAATCTAAAAAATAAATACAATAACAAGCACTGACAAGGATGGGGAGAAACTGGAAACTTCAAACACTACTGGTGGGATATTTAAAAGGTGTGGCCACTTAGGAAGAGAGTTTAGAAGTTCCTCCAAAAGTTAAACATAGAATTATCATAGAATCCAACAATTTCATGCCTATGTATCTACGCAGGAGAACAGAAAATGTATGTTTGCACAAAAACTTGTATGGAAATGTGTATAGCAGCATGATTCACAATAGCCAAAGGGTGGAAATAACCCAATGTCCATCAATGCCAAACAGATAAAATGAGGATAACCATAGAGATCCCCTGGAGGAGCTTACAGCAACCCACGCCAGTATTCTTGCCTGAAGAATCCCATGGACAGAGGAGCCTGGTGGGCTTCAGTCCATAGGGTCGCCAAGAGTCGGACATGACTGAAGCGACTTAGCATGCATACAATGTGACTTTATTCAGCTACAAAAAGGAGAGGCACAGACACTCGCTACAACGTAGATGAACCTTGAAAACATGATGCTCAGTGAGAGAAGCCAGACACACAGGGTGTGATTCCATCAACCGGAAGTGTCCAGAACAGTAAAGTCCAGAGCCACAGACAGTGGAGGAGAGGTCGCTTGGGGCTGGGGAGGGGGAATGGGGACAGGGTTTCCTTTCGGGGAGATGAGAATGCTCTGAAATTAGACTAGTGATTGCTGCACAACTCTGACTATACCAAAAACCACTGAATTATACACTTAAAAGTAGCGAGTTTTAGGTTATATAATTAACTCAATTTAAAAACCTAAAAAAGACGTACCATATGATATCACTTACATGTGAAATCTAAAGTATGACCCAAATGAACTTTCCTATGAAACAGAAACAGACGCATAGAGAACAGACATGGTTGCCAAGGATGCAAGGGGGTGGTGGAGGGAAGGACTGGGAGTTTGGGATTAGCAGACGCAAGCTATTATATATAGGATGGATAAACACAAAGGTCCTACTGTATAGCACAGGGAACTATATTCCACGTCCTGTGATAAACTATAATGGGAAAGAATATGGAAAAGAATCTGCATGTGTCTAACTGAGTCATTTTGCTGTACAGCAGAAATTAACACAACACTGTACACCAACTATATTTCAATAAAACTAAAACAAGAAGAAAAGGAAAAGAAGGACTTTGCTGGTGGTCCAGCGGTTAAGATGCTGAGCTTCCAAAGAAAGGGGTGAGGATTTGATCCCTGGTCAGGGAACTAAGATCCTACATGTTATGCAGTGTGGCCAAAACAATAATTAAAAAATTTTTTTTGCCTGCAGGGCCTTCTGAGGCAAACTCCTCATACTCAGCGTACCTCCAGCCCCTCTACCTGCCCACCTCAGTGCCTTTGCCCAGGCTGTTCCCTCTGCCTGGCACACTTTTCTCTGCCCTGTTCCCTCCCCACCCCATATCTCCCCTGCATCCTTCAGCTCCCAGCTCAAACTTCTTCCAGAAGTCTTCACAGATCCCCCAGACCAGGTCCATCCCCCTTCAAGCATCCTCCTAGCCCCCTGCTTCTTCCTGGAGGTGACCACAGTTGTGATTTCCTATTTCAGTTTGGGGTTATGCATTGAACATTGGTCTCCCCTCACTAGACTGTGAGGTCTCTAACGGGCGGGATCTTGTCTCTCTTGGTCACTGCAGGGTCCCCAGCACCCAGCAGAGGCCTGGCACTTTATAGTTGCACATGAAGTATGAGTTCATAAACCTAGACTGTGTACTAAAAAGCAGAGATATCACTTCACCAACAAAGGTCCGTCTAGTCAAAGCTATGGTTTTTCCAGTAGTCATGTACGGATGTGAGAGTTGGACCATAAAGAAGGCTGAGTACCAAAGAATTGCTTTCAAATTGTGGTGTTGGAGAAGATTCTGGAGAGTCCCTATGGACAGCAAGGAGATCAAACCAGTCAATCCTAAACAAAATCAACTCTGAATATTCATTGGAAGGACTGACGCTGAGGTTGAGGCTTCAATACTTTGGGCACCTGATGCAAAGGGCCAAATCACTGGGAAAGACCCTGATGCTGGGAAGACTGGAGGCAGGAGAAGGGGACAATGGAGGATGAAATGGTTGGATGGCATCACTGACTCAATGGGCATGAATTTGAGCAAACTCTGGGACATAGTGGAGGACAGGGAGCCTGGCATGCTGTAGTCCATGGGGTTGCAAAGAATCGGACACAACTTAGCGACTGAAGGACAATAAGTACACTTTAAATAGGTAAATGAACTGTCACCAAAATGACTTTGGGTCTGCTCACCCACACGCAGAAAAGCCAGTCTACTGGGTTTTGGGTGAAATTGAGCAGGACTCTGCAGGGCCCTCCTGAGTACAAAAGCCCCCGTGTCCTCTTTTTCTTTGTAGATTAATTTTTCTTGGAGTGTAGTAGCTTTGTGTTAGTTTCTGCTGTACCGCAAAGTGAACCAGCTGTATGTACACATATATCCCTTCTTTAGGGGATTTCCTTCCCAGTTAGGCCACCACAGAGCATTGAGTGGAGTTCCCTGAGCTATACAGTAGGTTCTCATTAGTTATCTATTTTATATGTAGTATCAGTACTGTTTATGTCTCAAGCCCAATCTCCCAACTCATTACACATCCCCCGCATTCACCCTTGGTGTCCATATGTTTGATCTCTACGTCTGTGTCTCTCTGCTTTGCAAATAAGATCATCTATACCATTTTTCTAGATTCCAGTCATATGCATTAATACATGGTATTTTTCTCTTTCCAGCTTACTTCAGTCTTTATAACAGACCCTAGGTCCATCCTCCCCTGCTTTTTGTTTGTAGAGAAAGCTCTGGTCTCATTAATTAGGGAAGTGAGGGGGGTGCAGAAACAAAGCAGAAACAATCAAGTAAGAAAAGCCGTAACAGGATGTCCCTGGTGGTCCTGTGGATAAGAATCCACCTGCTGATGCAGGGGACTCGGGTTCCATCCCTGGTGTGGGAAGATTCCACATGCTGAGCCCGTGTGCCACAACTACTGAAGCTCACGGACCCCAGAGCCCAGAAGCCACAACAAGAGAAGCCCCCGCAATGCAAAGCCCAAGCTCTAGAGAGTAGCCAACACTTGCAGAACTAGAGAAAGCCCCTGCACAGCAACAAAGACCCAGCACAGCCAAAAATAAGTAAGTTTTAAAAAACTGTTAGTGGTTTTGATTTCACCTGTCATCGTGGCCATGAGCCCACTTCTAAGGAACAGATGTGCTGACTGGGGATTGCACACACACACCCGCCTTGCCACAACACTGTTTTCAAATGGGCTGTGGGAAGTCCCGCAGCAGAGTCATCACTGGGGACCTGAGCAGTCATGTTTAATTGCACCTGGCTTCTGTTTCAGGGAGGCTCTCATTGCACGTAGTTTTGGGGTGTCATGATGTCCTCCTTCGATGGAGGACCTAGTCCTCCCATGACCCCACGCGAAGGTGTGTGAGAGGCCGTCCTGGTTTGAGGCCAGGCCACCCTCTCCTGGGGCTTTGAAATGGTGGCAGGAGGGGAGGGAGTTAGCATGAGGCCATGGGGCAAACCTGACTGCCCTCCTGTCTCCATTCTGTGAATCCCCTTTGGTATCCCACTGCTCAGACCCAACTCCTCCAAGACAGCAGAAGTGGTTTCTACCACTCGCCACCAAACAACTCTGCGAGATACAAGTCTATCCTGACCCCAGGGCTCAGTGACAAGGAGACAGAGGCCAAGTGAACCCCAAATATTCCCGCATGTGGGGCTGCAAGAGGCTCTGAGGGAGACGTGCATGCGTGCTCAGTTATGTCAAACTCTTGGTGACCCCATGGACTGTAGCCCACCAGGCTCCTCTGTCCATAGGATTTTCCAGACAAGAATACTGGAGTGGGTTGCCATTTCCTTCTCCAGGGGATCTTCCCGACCCAGGGATTGAACCTGCCTCTCCT
The DNA here is from genome assembly GCF_000754665.1 of Bison bison bison. Classification (NCBI taxonomy): domain Eukaryota; kingdom Metazoa; phylum Chordata; class Mammalia; order Artiodactyla; family Bovidae; genus Bison; species Bison bison. Next base: position 3,976,611 of record NW_011495051.1, on the reverse strand, counting down.
GCATTGGCAGGTGGGTTCTTTACCACTGAGCCACCATGGAAGCCCCTGAGAGAGATGGGAGTAGTCCTAAATGACCCCAGAAATGAAAGGCCATCTCTGGGGGCAGCACCATCAGTCCTAGTCCAGCAGGCTGGCCCAGGAGAGAACTGGACACAGTCTCCTGCTCTTCCGCTGCAGTTTCTCATCTCGCACCCTCCTCCTTCACCCTCCTGCATTTATTTTTTTCTAAATTGACACTACTACTGCACCAGGATAAAAACAACCCCCAATGGCAGCCAGTTGTTTTTTTTTTAAATAATCTAAATAATGTTTAGGATTTTTTAAGTGGGAAGCAAAAACTAATTACATCTTTGAGAGAGGAAAATCGTAAATCACAGAGTTACAGTGAGAACACGGGCGACTCAGGCCAGGCCCACAAGACGGCGACAACTCCTTATCTCATTACCGTTTAATTAAGAATTATGTTGGAGCATCTTCTGTTTCATTATCATCGGGCCCAGCTGACTTCTAATCTTTTTTTTTACCCGGCATAGAGGAGGGTCTGGTCCAAGATGCGTGCTAATGAATTTACAATTCCCTCTTTGGGGAACTTTAATAAAATTAGCCCGTGCAGAAGATGAACACAGATAGGGTAAACTTCTGGAGGGAACATTTGCTTTCAATTACAGGAGTTCTGGAATAAAGGGCCAGGGGGGTCCCCAGGGGGACCATGGAAGCAGCAGCAAAGATGCCAGTGGGCTCTGCTCTGTGATCCGAGCCACGCTTCAGTCTCCTGGCAGGGGAAGGTCTGCCCTCATGAATTCCCCTATAGATTGAGCATCTGCTGCATACCAGGCCCCAGGATGGATGCCCCAGATATGGGGGGCACCTTTGGGGGAGCAGGCAGATGAGACAAACCCTAAATTGTGTACAAACAATTGTCTAAATATGGCCATGAGAATTTCTCCAAAGGTGAGCACACAGGAAGGTGTGGGAAGCTGGAACTAGGGGCTTGAATTGGATGGGGGCATCAGGGAAGGCTTCCTGGAGGAGACGGTGTTAAAGGTGTAAATGATGAATAGGCGTTGGCCAGGAGAAGGGAGGGGTGAAGGATGCTCCAGAGAACAGCCTGGGGAAAGGCCTGCAAGGAGGTGCAAGGGGCTTGGTGCCTTTGAGGAGTTTGGGGTGCCTTTGAGAGTATAAGGTGGAACGAGATTCAAGAGGTGAAGGCAAGGGAGGCTGGACCTTGCAACTCATACTGAGGAGTCTGTCCTAAGAAGAATGGGGGAAGACTTCCCCGGTGGTCCAGTGGTTAAGAATCTGCCTGCCAATGCAGGGGACAGCAGTTCGACCACTGGTCCAGGAAGATTCCACATGCCTCAGAGCATCTAAGCCCATATGCCGTAAATACTGAGCCTGTGCTCCACAACAAGAGAAGCCGCTGCAGTAAGAAAACTGAGTACCGCAACTAGTGAGGAGCCCAGGCTCCCCACAACTAGATAAGGCCTGCATACAGTAATGAAGATCCAGTGTAGCCAAAAATACATAAATACATATTAAAAAAAAAAAGGAAAATGGGGGCCCCTGGAAAATTCCCATGCCCTTGTGCTCATCTCAACACACCAAAGGCTCCTGAATGCAAAACCCTGACTCTGCTGTGGGGATTTTCCTCCGTGCAGGGTGAGCCTGGGGCTTCCCTGGTGGTCCAGTGGTAAAGAACCCACCTGCCAATGCAGGTTGAACCCCTGGGTTGGGAAGATCCCCTGGAGAAGGAAATTGCAACTCACTCCAATATCCTTGCCTGGGAAATCCCATGGACAGAGGAGCTTGACGGGTTACAGTCCATGGAGTCTCAAAGAGTCAGACAAGACTTAGGGACTAAACAACAAGAGGGCCCAACCTGAAGCTTGCCTCTCACTCACCCCTCACTCACAAGGATAGCAGAATTTGGGAGATCAATTCCCCAGCTCCCTCATCCTTCAGGTAGGACAACTAAGGTTGTGCTCTGGACTATCAGCAAGGGTCCCAGTGGACTGAGCCCCAGTTATCCATAGCTGTCACATAACTTGGGCATGCATTCTGTATTAACTCCATTCCTTCCCATCTAATTTCTCCACCCCCACCCAGGGCTTCCTGGCATCATCTCCCACATAAACTACTTGCTCCCAAAACCCTATTTCAGGGTCTCCTTCTAGAGAACCCAAACTAAGTATTAGTAAATACTGGACTAATAATGGCTCAAACAAGATAAAGATGATGTCTGCAGGTGAGTAATTCTGGGCTGGTTGGCACATCCATGGTCCTCAGCATCCCAGGCTTCCTCTTTCTCCTCTCTCTACTCTTCTCAGAGTCAACTCAGGATCCAAAGTGGCTGCCAAAGTCCAGCCATCAGTCTTACATTCCAAACAGCAGGAAGGAGAAAAGGGGAGGAGGATAAAATGATGTAGTTTCCATCTAAATCATCTTCTTTTAAAGGAGCCTCCCTAGAAATCCCAAGCAAACTTCTGCTGGGATCTCACCAGCTAGAATGTTGTCACAAAAGTACATCTGGCTGTAAAGGAGGCTGATGTTTTTAGTTGATGCTTTGGTGCCCTAAATAATACCAAGATGCTGTGACCAAAGAAGATGGGAATAAGGATGGCTATTGGGTGGCCACCCACCCATGATCTCTGTTGTAATGGTCCTAAGTCATTCCTTCATTAAACAAGCATTTATGGAGCACCTACTGTATACCAGGGACTTGACATCCAGTAGTGAGCAAATCAAAGGAAGATCATCATCCTCCTGAAGCTGACATTCTAGCAATGGACAAACATGATCAGATTTATGTTTTGAAAAGATCATGCTGGCTTTTGCATGGAGGAAATATGGGAGGAGGTAGAAACTTGAAGCAGGAAGTGGGGGGCAGTTCCCAGGGACAGGTGGGGATGGAGAGGAAGAGTAACGGGATGAAGGATGTGGTGAGAGACTAGATATGGGGGCGACAAGAGAGATGGGGGTCCTGATTATGGTCCAAAGGAAAGTGGGGGCATGCCCATGAATTTGTCCCCTTCCCCCTACACTGCAGCCAAGCACAGCAGGCTAATGGAGAGTCACCGACTCTGGTCCCTCCTATGGAAAAGGCTGTCATCCAGGGTTTTGGAATCCAGCACTGGAGGGGACTTCCTTGGCAGTCCAGTGGCTGAAACTCCATGCTGTAATGCAGGGGTCCAGGGTTTAATTCCTGCTAGGGGAACTAGGTCCTACATGCTACAACTAAGAGTTCACATGGCACAACTAAGACCCAGCACAAACAAACAAAATTTAAAAACAACACCAGATGCTTAACAAAAAAGAGGGGTTTACAAAACAATACTGAGAAATAAAAATTAAAGCTATATAAACAAAAGGAAAAGACAACCCTCAGAATGGAAAAAAAAAAACATTGGCAAATGATGCAACCGACAAGGGTTTAATTTCCAAAACACACAACAGTTCATACAGCTTAATATAAAAAAAGAAAAACCAACTGAAAAATGAACCTAAATAGACATTTCTCTGAAGATGACATCCAGATGGCCAACAGGCACATAAAAAGGTGCTCAACATCACTAATCATTAGAGAAATGCAAATCAAAACTATAATGATGTACTGCCTCACACAAGTCAGAACGTCCATCATCAAGAAGTCTACAAACAAATGCTGGAGAGGGTGTGGGGATTTACCATCAATGCTTTTGGTGAGAATGTAAACTGTTACAGCCGCTGCAGAAAACCTTATGGAGGTTCCTTAATAAACTAAACTCTGATTTACCATGTGACCCAGCAGGCCCACGCCTGGGCATATATTCTGAGAAAGTGAAAATGAATTTGAAAAGATACGCGTACCCCAATGTTCACAGCAGCACTATTTATAATAGCCAAGATACAGAAATAGCCTAAATGTTTATCAACAGAGGAATGCATTAAGAATATGTGGTATATACATACAGTGGAATATTAGCCATAATACAGAATAAAATAATGTCATTTGCAGCAACATGGATGGACGTAGAGATTTTTATACTAAGTCAGAGAAAGACAAATATATGATAGCACATATATGCGGAATCCAAAAGAATGAAACAAACATTTACAAAACAGGAATAGACTCACAGACACGGAAAACTTCTGTTTAACAAAGGGGAAAGGGGTGCATGAAGAGATAAATTAGAAGTTTGGGATTAACAGACACACACTATTGTATATAAAATAGATCAGCAACAAGGACTTACTGTATAGAACAAGGAACTATATTAAAAATCCTGTAATAACGTATAATGGAAGAGATATATATATATATGGTAAAATATATGTATATATTCTGAATATATACATACTGAAAGAGTAAATATATATAATATATATAACTGAATCATTTTGTTCTACACCAGAAACTAACAGCACTGTCAATCAACTATACTTCAATTAAAACAAATTAAAGCCAATGAGATACCTCCGCATACTCACTAGAAAAAGCAGTATTTATTAGAAGTTTCTATGGTGATGGAAATGGTCTCTATCTGTCCTGTTCAATACAGTAGCTTCTAGCTACATGTGGCTACTGAACACATGAAAGGTGACCAGCATAAACAAAGAGCTGGATTTTCCATTTTGTTTCATTTAAATTAATTTGAATTTAAATAGTCACGTGAGCACAGAAAATAAAGTCAGTAGTTTCATAAAAACTTTGCATGGAATCACTTGGCTGACAAAGGTCCATACACTCAAAGCTATGGTTTTTCCAGTAGTCATGTTCAGATGTGAGAGTTGGACAATAAAGAAGGCTGAGCACCGAAAAATCGATGCTTTCGAATTGTGGTGCCGGAGAAGACTCTTAAGAGTCCTTTGTACTGCAAGGAGATCAAACCAGTCAATCCTAAAGGAAATGAACCCTGAATATTCATTGGAAGGACTGATGTTGAAGCTCCAACACATTGGCCACCTGAGGCAAAGAGACAACTCACTGGAAAAGACCCTGATGCTGGGAAAGACCGAATGCAAAAGGAAAAAGGGGCGGCAGACGATGACATTTAAATAGCATCACTGATCCAGTGGACATGAGTTTGAGCAAACTCTGGGAGATGGTGGAGGACAGAGGAGCCTGGTGTGCTGCCGTCTGTGAGGTCGCAAAGAATTTAGACATGACTTAGCGACTGAACAACAACGGAATATACTCTATGAAGATATAAAATTACTATGTTGGACACCTGAAACCAATATAATCTTGTAACTCAACCATATTTCAATTAAAAGTAAATAAAGAGGGACGTCCCTGGCAGATCCATGATTATTAGCACTGTGCTTCTGTTGCAAGGGGCACAGGTTCAATCCCTGGTCAGAGATCTGAGATCCCACATGCCAAAAAAAACAAAAACAAAAACAAGGTAATCAAATAAACAATCACACGTGGGTAACAGCTACTGCGTTGGACACTGTGGCTCTGGAGTGTCTAAAATTTTAAAAGCCTGACAATGTCAAGCACTGGTGAGGCTAATGGGGCAGTTGAAATACTCAGACATCACTGGTGGGGATGCAAGATGTGGTAAAACCACTTTGGAAAATGGCTTGGTGGATATTTACAAAGTTGATTTGCTTAGTTAGGACACATACATGCTAACCCTAGGTATTTACCCAAGAGAAAGGAAAACATATGTTCATACAAGAACCAATATATAAGACTTCCTTGGTGGTTCAATGGTTACGAATCTGCCTGCCAATGCAGGGGATATGGGTTTGATCCCTGGTCTGGGAAGATCCCACATGTTTCAAAGCAACAAAGCCCATGTGCTGCAACTACTGAGCCCACCCGCTAGAGCTCATGTTCTGCAACAAGAAAAGACACTTCAAAGAGAAAGCTGCATACTGCAACTAGAGAGAGCCCATTCCCAGCGACGAAGATCTGCCACAGCCAGAAAATATAAATAAATCTTTATAAAAACTAACCTTTAAAAAATCTTCTCTCTCCTCCTCTTTCTTTTCCACTCTTCAGAACCTTGATTACCTTGAGCTGACCTATAAATCCATGAGCATCTCTATTTTAAAGTCGGCTGACTAGCCAACTTCATTTCACCTGCAAACTTCAGGTAACCCTTTGCCATGTAACCTAACATTCTTACAGATTTGGGGACTAGGATGTAGGTATCTTTGGGGGGCTTTATTTTGCATACCACTGTCACCCAGATCAGATCACTGGATGCTGCCAGGAGGGAGAAATAGCTGAGAGAGGGAACGTGGAGGAACCTTCTATGATCTGTTCTGGCCATGATTTTTATCTTGATCTGGGTGGCAGTTACAATACTCTACACTATTGTAAAAATTCATTAAGATATACCCTGAAGATATGTACTCTTTGCTGTGTGGAAAGCCTCATTTTTTTTTTTTTTTTTGAAAAAGAGAATAATCTGATGCCAAAAAAAAAACACAGGAAAAGATGTTTGGCATCACTAGCCATTAGGGAAACGCAAAGTAAAACCACAATGAGATACTATCATACCTATAGGAAGAGCTAAAAACAAAAAATGGTGAAGATACCAGATGTTGGAGAGGCTGTGCAAAAACCTGGATCTCTCGCATGTTGCCAGAGGAGAGAAAAAATGGTAGAGTCACTGTGGATCACAGATTGGCAGTTTCTTTAAAGACCAAACATGTAACTGCCATAGAACTCAATGAAGGCATTCCTGGGCGTTTATCCCAGAGAAATGAAAACATATGTTCATGCAAAAAAGTGTACACAAATATTCATAACAGCTGCATTCATAAGAGCAAAATACTGGAGACCAAACGTCCTTCAGTGAATGAGTGGGCTGAACAAACATTAGCCAACCAGTACCTGGAATATTACTCAGTCACAAAAAGGAAAAACTGATTGATCCACATAGCAACCTGCACAGACCTCAGGGGCAGCCATGCAGAATTAAGACAGTAGATTTCAGAAGGTTGTGTGCTATCTGATTTCACCTGTACAACATTCTCAGAATGACAAGACTAAGGAGATGGAGAATGGATCAGTGGTTTCCTGGGGCAGGGGTTAAGATTAAGAAATAGCATGAGAGTCTGATCCAGTGACCCCACTCCTGGACATATACCCAGACAAAATTATAATTTGAAAAGATTCATGCACCCCTAAGTTCATAGCAACACTATTCACAGCAGCCAAGACATGGAAACAACCTGTGTCCATCGACTGATGAATGGATAGAGAAGACGGGGAGCAAATATATCATGGAATACTACTCACATAAACAAGGAAATGACGCCTTTTGCTGCAACATGGATGAACCCAAAGACTGTCATAATAAGTCAGTCAGAAAGAGAAAGACAAATATGATATGATATCACTTTTATATGGAATCTAAAATATGGCACAAACGAACTTATCTATGAAAGAGAAACTAACTCACAGACACAGAGAATTAGATGTGAGGTTGCCAAGAGGGAGGGGGAGGGATAGAGCAGGAGGTTGGAGCTGGCAGATGTAAACAATTGTACACAGAACGGATATACAACAAGGTTCTACCGTGTAGCACAGAGAACTATATTCAATATCCTGGGGTAAACCATAATGGAAAAAAATATGAAAAAGAGTGTATATATATGTATAACGGAGTCATTTTGTTGTACAGCAGAAATTAACGCAACATTGTAAATCAACTATACTTCAATAAAATCAAACAAAAGACAAACAGCACAAGAGAACTGCTTTATGAAGGTGGAGGAGTGAAGTCCTGGATCCTGAGAGTGCTGGTGGACACACACATCTATCCAAGGAACAAACCTACATAGAAACAAATACACACACACATGCAGGTTAAAAAATAATGCCATCTGAATACTGTCCTCTAATTAACAGTACGAGCCCAACGTCGATTTCTTGGCTTTGATACTGCCCTATAGTCATAAATAAAATGTCAGCACTGGGGACTTCCCTGGAGGTCCAGTGGTTAAGAGTCCACACTTCCAGTGCGGGGGGGACAGGGGTTCCATCCCTGGTTGGGGAACAAAGACCCTGCACACCAAGCGGCCAAAAATGTCAGCACTGGGGGAAGCGTACTTAGGACTCTATGTACTATTTTTGTAACTTCCTGTTTTTTTAAAAAAGGTTAAAAAGCAAAAAAGACAGAGCTGATTCAGGTCAGTTCAGTTCAGTCACTCAGTCGTGTCTGACTCTTTGCGACCCCATGAATCGCAGCACGCAAGGCCTCCCTGTCCACCACCAACTCCCGGAGCTGATTAGCAATGGGTTAAGGGCCAGTGGGTTAAGGCGCTTGGCAAAAGTCAAGGAACCTCAGGGGGGAGGGGTGCCCGTGCATAAAGCCCCCATGATTATTTGCACGATAAAATCTAAGAGGCATAGAGAGGTGTGTGTCATTCCAGGGTGCAATTTGTTGGAAGAAAAAGTATGCCCAAATTGTCCCCAACACCTGATGGTTTCTTTTTTTTTAATTTGAGGATCCGCATATAGTGGCAAGACTAAATTCTATGGACCACAGGACAAAACCAATTGCATATTTTGCTTTTACAGATAAAGTCCTCAGTGAATGCCTCTGACTCTATGCTTCAAAGTCTGGCATCTGCCTTGTGTGGGTGTTCTGTCTGACGGTTGGTAGCATCTTGGATCCTATAAGCTTAGGAAGCCCCAGAGCTCCAGGGGCTGGGAGCTTTCCAACTTGTCCTAGTCGGCTTGAGCTGCCATAACAAAATACCATCGACTGGGTGGCTTAAACAACAAGAATGTATTCCTTACACTTTGGGAGGCTGGAAGTCCGAGATCAGGGTGCCAGCATGGTTGGGTTCTAGCAAGAGCCCTCTCCCTGGCTTGCAGATGGTTGCTTTCTTGCTGTGTCCTCATATGGCCCGGAGAGAGAGAGAGAGAGTGTCTGGTCCCTTCATCCCTTTGCACGCATGCATGCTAAGTCACTTCAATTGTGTCTGACTCTGCGCAACCCTTGGAGAAGGCACTGGTAACCCACTCCAGTACTCTTGCCTGGAAAATCCCATGGACAGAGGAGCCTGGTAGGCTGCAGTCCATGGGGTCATTAAGAGTCAGACACGACTGAGTGACTTCACTTTCACTTTTCACTTTCGTGTATTGGAGAAGGAAATGGCAACCCACTCCAGTGTTCTTGCCTGGAGAATCCCAGGGACAGGGGAGCCTGGTGGGCTGCCGTCTATGGGGTCGCACAGAATCAGACACGACTGACTCGACTTAGCAGCAGCGGCAGCAGCTGTGCGACCCTATGGACTGTAGCCTGCCACCTGTCCATGGGATTCTTCAGGCAAGAATACTGGAGTGGGTTGCCATTTCCTTCTTCCCAACCCAGGGACTGAACCCTCATCTCTTACACCTCCTGCATTGGCAGGTGGGTTCCTTACCACCAGCATCACTTGGGAACCCCTTATAAAGGCGCTAATCCCATCACAAGGTGCCACCCTCATAACCTATACCAAACCCAATTACTTCCAAAAGGCTCCATCTCCAAACACCATCACTCTGAGTATTAGAGCTTTAAAATTGGGATTCTTGGAGACACACAAACATTTAGTCTATGGCAGAATTCTCCCTGAAATAGAATCACAAGCTTACAACCCACACCCCCCACTTCCAAGGGCTGTCCCCGGGGCCCAGGAAACTCTCCTCCCCTAAAAATAAAACTTGGGATGTGGGGTTTTCAGGACAAGCCTGAATGGAGATCAGAGCTGCTCTGAGTACGGAGAAACTGGATCACACGCTCTGCTGGTGAGAATGTGAAATGGTACAGTCCCCCTGGGACACAGCTTGGCAGTTTCTTAAAACACTAAACACTTACCGTAAGATTCAGCAATTGTACTCCTGGGCATGTATCCCAGAGAAATGAAAACTTATGTTGTTGCAAAAACCTGGACATGAGTGTTTGTCGCTGCTTTATTCATAATAGACAAAAACCTGGAAACAACCTTGATGTCCTGTGATGAGTACACCAGGGCCCATCCACACCAGGGAATACCACTCAGTCACGAAAAGGAACAGACCACCCAGCACTTAACCATTAGGTGAATCTCAAGGGCATTCCTTCAAAAGAAAAAAGCCATCTCAAAGCACGGCTGTACTGTACCATTTCCTTTCTACAACATACAGAGATGCAGGAGAGGTCTTTGTGCGGGTGACGGAACAGATATGCATCAAGATGGTGGTTACAAGAGTCAACACACCTGTATGATACAATTGCATAGAATGAGATACAGTGTATCCATGTTAGTTTCCTGCTTTGGATATTATACTAATGGTGGGTTATTGAGGTGGGTTATGTAAGATACAGGCTTCCCTGGTGGCTCAGCTGGTAAAGTGTCTGCCTGCAATGTGGGAGACTTGGGTTCAATCCCTGGGTCGGGAAGATCCCCTGGAGAAGGAAATGGCAACCCATTCCAGTATTCTTATGGAGAATTCCATGGACAGAGGAGCCTGATGGACTACCGTCCATGGGGTCACATATATTCGGAGACGACTGAATGACTAACACTTCACTTTCACATGTAAGATACATACACTCATATACATATATTCTCTCCGTGCTATCTTGGCAATTTTCTATAGATCTAGAAATCATTCCAAAATAAAAAGTTGGGTTTTTCTTTTTTCCTTTTTTTTTTTTTTTTTTTTACAGTTTTTTGTTTGTTTTGGCTGCACTTATTATAAGGCATATGTAATCTTACTTCCCCGATCAGAGATGGAACCTGTGGCCCGTGCAGGGGAAGCACAGATTCTCAACCACTGGACCACTAGAGAAAGCCCACAGAATAAAAAGTTAAAAAAAAAAAAGAATGGACTGAGGTCTGTGGTCTTATAAATGACCAATCTTCCCAGCAGCAAAGATGCAAGCTGAAATCACATGACTCCCTGGGAAACCCCAGCAGAAAGAGTGAGCTAGCTCTGGGACTTCTACAGAAGGTGCTATACCACCTGCCCAAAAGCGGGGTGCACAAGAGTCTGAGATATTTAGCACCCAAGCTCTAGCACCAACTTGGAGGCCTGGGCACCCCCAACCAGGTCGCAGATCAATTGTTGCTTGCCCAAGGGCACCATGAACGTGTATGTGAACATGCCCACGATCTTCTCCATGCTTAACTGCCAGCAGGCCATCCAGCTTGTGCTCCATCAGGGCAGGGCCTGCACCCCCCCCTTTGTGGGGTACACCGTGAAGCCAGACTCGGTGCCCATGACCCCAGTGCCCCCATTCTGGGATGGGCTGCAGACAAATCCAGGCCTCCCTCCCTCATACTAACAGCGAACAGAAGATGTACCCAGCAGTGATCATGTAGCACAGAGTGTGGCTGGCGTCCTGGACCAGACAGAGGGGAGTGGAAGCTGTGGACTTCGGAAGGATGCTAGCGTGGAAATCTGCACCTGTTGGTGGTGTTTATGGCACAGTTCTGTTGGATGGCTTCATTTGCCCCCAAACTGTATAAAAACATCTTTCTCCAAATGAGCATTTCTAGATATGTTTTAAGCTTCCCTTGTGGTTCAGCTGGTAAAGAATCCACCTGCAATGCAGGAGACCCCAGTTTGATTCCTGGGTTGGGAAGATCCCCTGAAGAAGGGATAGGCTACCCACTCCAGTATTCTTAGGCTTCCCTGGTGGCTCAGACGGTAAAGAATCTACCGGCAATGTGGGAGACCTGGGCTGATCCCTGGGTTGGGAAGATCCCCTGGAGGAGGACATGGTGACCCACTCCAGTGTTCCAGCCTGGAGAATCCCCAGGGACAGAGGAGACTGACAGGCTACAGTCCTTGGGGTCACAAAGAGTCAGACACGACTGAGTGACCAAGGACAGGACACCTGCCATTGCCCATGACCCTGGCCGAAGCTGTACGGGAGCACTCAGCATTACCAACCACAGGGTGAGCAGAAGCACGATCTATATCACCTGCTGATTGTTTTTTACCACGCTCCGGGTGACAGCAAGCGACCATGAGGCATGTGTGCGTAGTATGATGGCAGTGCTGCTCTGGGCCTAGATGCATGGGGGGCGGGGGTGGGGACAACTCCCTGCAAAGTCCATTCTGGCAAGTCCTACCTCCAGGCCTTTGCTCAGGCTGGTCCTTCCACCTGGTAGCTGTTCTCCTGTCCTGCCAAGCCTTTTCTGGCTTCCATCCTGGGCCGCAGGTTCATCTTCCTCTAAGGATTTCATTCTACCCCGACATAGTCCATCAACATACCCACAGATTGAGATCTAAGCAGTGAACACAGCTGTCCCTGGCAACCAGGGCTCACAGAGAGAAAGGTACACACAATCCGGCAAAATCATGGGGGCAGGGAGGGCTTCCCGGAGGAGGTGACCTCCAACTGAGAGTCAAAGGATAAATAGGAGAGAGGAGATAGGTAAAGACTGTGGAGTCCTGCCCCAAAGCCACAGAAGTGAAGCCCTTGGAGCCACAGAAGTCAGAGACAAGGTCATCTCCAGAATCGACTGAGCCCCTCTGTGACCGTTGCCCAAAGCCCCTGATCATCACCAGCAGGCTTCCTGACCCCAAATTAGGCAAAAACGCCCAACTGGCTACTCACCCTCTAGTGCCCTAACCCATTACCTAATGCCACCCTTCCAGCAGGAAGTTTCTGTCTTGAGGCTATAAAAAATTGGCTATTAACCCACAGAAAGCGTCAGCTCTCCCGGACCCAACGCACTGGCAGTGCCTTCATTATTTCTACTCCTTGCTTTTAATAAACTCTCTCCCTTCTGAAATGCTCTGTGCCTGGAAATTTCTTTTCCAACCCACGCTTGGACTGCCATGACAAAGAGAGAGGCTCAGCATCCCAGGCAGAGGGAACAGCAAGTTCAAAGGTCCAGAGGAGGTGAGTCTGGGGCCTGCGAGTCTTGCCTGGAGTATGAAAGCAGAGGCGCAGGGAGGTGTTGCCAACCAGATGGGTAACCACATCTCACTCCTAACTTCACTCCACCGTCACAGGAACAACAACAAAAACTATTTATGGACAAGGCACCGCAGAGAACATCCTAGAACGTGCGCTTAAGGCCAAGCCTCCCTTGTGCCACGAAGACCAAGACAGGCCGCATGGGAGGGTTGACGTACTGACCACATGGCCCCTCACCGAGGTGGCGCCCTCCGAACCTCTGGTTCCCCCAGTGGGGAGAGAGAGCCCAGGGTAGACATTTAGATTCCCCAGGGTTGTGGGTCCATTCCTGGGAACCCCCACTTTGGTCTCAGCCTATGGGAAGTGCAGGAAGATCTCAGGAGCTTGACCACTAGGAATAGGACCAAGATGGCAGAGTGGAGAGGCCCTTGCAATAACCAGCCCTGGGATCCTGGCAGACTGAGTTCCTACCTTCAGCGTCCTAGGAATTGTCATCTCAGCCAGCAGCTTTACTCATCTGCAGAGCCAGGATACCAACAATATGACCAGGGAACTCGGAGGGGTGCAGATCTGCCTGAAGGAGGCCCTCAAAAAGAGGAGCCCTGCTGGGGCCCTGGAACCGAGTCTGGCCCTCTCCTGCTCAAGCTGGGAGGCTAATTCACAGTCCCACCCACTTTCGAGAGGAGCTCTGGGGCCCAGTGGATCAGAAAGCCTGAGTGGTAACAGCTGTGGGACTGTGTGGCTCAGCGAGGCTGGAGGCCAGGGTCTGGCAGGAGGAGTTGATGGTCTGCAGAACAAAGCCAGTAGCCCCCGCACATACTTAAAAAGGAACCCTATAACACTATAAGTGGATATTTCAACAAAACCTTTTCAAGTCAGGAGAGAATAGGATGATAGATTCAAAATATTGGAAGAAAAAGAAATTGTCAACCAAGAATTCTGTATCTGGCAAAGCTGTCTTTCAGAAATGGAGAGACAGACTGCCCCAAATGCGCAACAGCTGAGGGAGTTATTACCAGGCCACCTGCCTTACAAGAAATGTTACAAGGAGTTCTTTAATGGCAGCAAAAGGACTCTAGTTAACAGTATTAAAACATAAGAAGGTAGCATGAGACTCACTGGGAATGGTTAATATATGGTCAGAGAGTCTGTGATACAGTAAAGCTGTGTGTAATTCACATACCACTCGAATTTAAAAGTTAAAAAGCAAAGGTAGTGAAAAAAATCACAACTATAATAATCTGTTATTGGATACACAACATAAAAATATTTACGCTGTAACTTGAAAGGTGAATGAGAGGAGAAGTAAAAGTGTAACTTAGCAATGCTATCCAGTTTCAGTTATTAGCAGTTTAAAAACAGGTGCTACAATTTGAAGATGTTTTATGTAAGCCTTGTAGTAATGAAAAGGGAAAAAGCCTGTAGTAAGAATGCAAAAGACCCAGATACAGAAATCAAAGCACATTCATACCAAGGCATCAAAACACACAAAAAGGCAGCAGGGATCAAAGTGAGACCTAAATAAAAAGTTAGAGGGCTTCCCTGGGGATCTGGGGGATGAGAATCCACATGTCAAGGCAGGGAGCATGGGTTCGATCAGATATTAGGAACTAAGATCCCACATACCGTGCTTCATGGCCAAAAGATTATTTAAAAAATTTTTTTAAAGAACTGGAAAACAAAGAACAGAATGTCAACAGTAAGTCCTTATCTGTCAATAACGATTTTAAATGGAAACACTGAAAACAGAGCCGGGGCAGGGGTAGTGGGAAGGTCAGGAGGGACCAGACGGCGAAGGCCCTCGAAAGCCACAGTCATGATAGTTCGGACTTTATCCTGGGAGCAATGGGGAGCCATGGAAGATTACGGAGTGATGGAGGGGCACTGCCAGCTTTGTGATTTAGATGGATCTCTGTCGCTCTTGGTTGTGGTGAATCCTCTTGACAAGGAGTGTGAGATATACTTGCATCTCTGGTTGCTTCAAGCTCTGATCGCCTCACCCCACCTGACATGGTGGGGTCTCTTATCTTTCCTCCCTTCTCCCCAAAGAACTCCTGTCCTCCAAAGCCTGGCTCCATCAGCGACTCCCCAAGCAGCCCTCTGGGGTCCCCACTCCAGCCTGTTCTGGCCTCCCCAAGCTCTGACCCCAAAGGACTACAGATGTCTGGTTCTAGCTCAATCTGCCCCCATTTGGGGCTCCAGTTCCAACCCGCACAGGAAGGACACAGGGGGACACGGTTACATATCTGTTGCCTATTATCAAACGTGAGCCAAGGAAAAGAACATTAGCTGTGTGATCCTGGGCTCAGCTCTTGACCTCTCTGAGCTCAGAGCATGAAGGAGGCCTGCCCATCAGGCATTTATAGGGCAGGGGTCAGCAAACTTTTTTTTGTAAAAAGCCAGAAAATAAATACATGAGGCTTGACGCACCAGAGGAACAACTTCTCAGAAATGTCTAAGGCAGCCACAGGCAATATGCAAATGAATGGGCATGGCTGTGTCCCAATAAAACTTTATTCATGGTACAGAAATGGGAATTTTATACAATTGTTATGTGTGGTGAGATATTAGTCTTCTTTTGGTTTTTAAAGATTTTTTTTTTGATATGGACCAATTCTCAAGTTTTTATTGAATTTGTTGCAATATCGCTTCTGTTTTTTATGTTTTGGTCGCAAAGAATGTGAGATCCCTGACCACAGACTGAACTCATACCCCAAGCATTGGAATCTGAAGCCTTAACCACTGGACCACCAGGGAAGTTAGTACTCTTGGCTTTTAAAAATTCACTTAAAAATATAAAAACATTCTTAACCCATAAACCATACAAAAATAGGCAGGGGGTCGGACCTGGCCTGTGGGTCAGGGTTTGCTAACCCCCATTCTATTTTTAGGGCTCCCCCAGTGGCTCAGCTGGTAAAGAACCCGCCTGTCAATGCAGGAGATGCAAGAGATGTGGGTTGGATCCCTGGGTGGGGAAGATCCCCTGGAGAAGGAAATGGCAACCCACTCCAGTATTCTTGCCTGGAGAATCCCATGGACAGAGGAGCCTGGAAGGCTACAGTCCATGGGGTCACAAAGAGTTGGACACGACTGAGCGCCTCTGCATGCATTCTACTTTTTTGGGTAGCATGTCTCTCTCTATGCAAAACTGTCAAGCTGTACTCTTAAGGTTGGAGCATCATTTTGTAGTTAAGTTCTAACTTGATTTGTAAGAGCAAAAGGGAAAAATAAATGCAGGTAATTCCATGCGGATTTTCTAGAAAAACAAACAAGGAACACAGCCAAACTTCATTAGAGTTGAGATTTCATCTTTGTGAAAATAGTCGCTAGATAGTGAATGTACCTCCCTGGAGACACGTGGACATATGTCAACACACAGAGAATGGTATGCTGGAGGTGTCCCCAGATGCAGTGGGGTCTTACTCCGGAGAGGAGGGGTCTGGGCTGAGCAAAGAGGAAGGAGGTGGAGAAAGATTAAGCTTTATTTCTAGTTTTCAGTGGCAGATTTGCATCTGATGTGTGCAATTAAAACAAACAAACCCACAGGACTTCCCTGGTGGTCCAGTGGTTAAGAACTGGCCTTGGAATGCAGGAGACACTGGTTCAATCCCTTGTTTGGGAAGATCCCACATGCCGTGGAGCAACTAAGCCCACATGCCCAACTAGAGAGCCCAAGTGTCGCAAGACCCGACCCAACACAGCCAAATCAATCAGTCAATATTGAAAAAAAAAAACACCTACATTAAAAATGAATACAGGACTTCCCTGGTGGTCCAGTGGTTAAGACTCTGGGCTTTCAATGCAGGTGGCAAGGGTTTGATCCCTGGCTGGGGAACGAAGGTCCCACATGCCGTGTGGTGTGGCCAAAAAAAATTTAAGAAAAAATGAATACAGAGCTTCCCTGGTGGCTCAGTGGTATAGAATCCGCCTGCCAATGCAGGAGACACAGGTTCAATCCCTGATCCGGGAATATTCCACGTGCTGCAGAGCAACCGAGCCCGTGCACCACAGCTACTGAGCCTGTACTCTAGAGCCCGGGAGCCTCAATTACTGAAGCCAGAGCACCGCAGAGCCCCTGTTCATCAATAGGAGAAGCCACCGCAATGAGAAGCCTGTGCACCTCAACTAGAGAGTAGCCCCAGTTCACTGCAGCTAGAGAAAAGCCTGTACAACAACAAAGACCCAGCACAACCGAAAATAAAAAATAAATAAAATTTAAAAAAAAATGAATACAGACCAAGAGAATTGAAAACATACATCCACTCACAAACTTGTCCAGAAAAAGGAGAGAAGCCCTGACACTCACTACCATGTGGACAGACCCTGAGGACATGGTACTCAGTGAGAGAAGCAGACACAGAGGACACTCAGGGTGTGATTCCACTGACGGGAACGTGCAGAGCAGGCCGACCCACAGACACAGACTCCTGGTTGTCAGGGGCTGGGGAGGGGGTGGCAGTGACTGCTCATGGGGATAGGGTTTCTTTTTGGGGGGGGGGATGACGTTTCTTTCTGGGGTGATGAGAATGTTCTGGAATTAGAGCAACAGTTGCACAGCCTTGAAAATACAATAAAAGCCACTGAACTGTACAATTTAAATGGCTGAACTTGCTGATATGTGACATATCCCCACATAAACTCTAAAAGGAAGACAGTGAAATCAGAGTAAGGCTTGTGCCTGAGTTAACTGTATGATGCCAATTTGGTTTGGATAAGGTAGAATGACTGTGTAAAATAGGATTAAAGGGGAGCTTGGGTGAAGGGGATGGGGGACTTCTCTGTATAATTTTTTGGTAAAACTTCTTGTGTCTTCAGCTATTTCAAAAGAAAAAGGTAACAATAACAATTATTATTATGGATATGGGCTTCCCCCGTGGTTCGGGGGTAAAGAATCCCCCTGCAATGCAGGATTGAACTTGGGTTCAGTCCCTGGGACAGGAAGATCCCCTGCAGGAGGAAAATGGCAGCCCACTCCAGAATTCTTGCCTGGAGAATCCCATGGACTGAGGAGCCTGGTGGGCTACAGTCCAAAGGGTCACAAAGAGTCAGACACAGCTGAAGCAACTGAGCATGCACCTCATGGAAGTAGATCTGAGATTTGACTGTGGACCAGATTTGGCCCTGGGCAGCAAAGCGGGAACCAGAATTAAGAGGGCAAATGACTCCCCAACCACCACCCGCTCCCTCCAGCCCCGTCACCTCGCCAACCACGCCCTTTGCAAGGAACAGAGGACCCAGGATCTTACAATGGAAACACCCAGGCATGCAGCAAACACCTTTAAATTCAACAGCCCAAATGGCATGAGGAGATTATTAGTTTTCTGTAAGATTTGATTCAATTAATTAGTTTCCAAATATCAGCCTATCCAGGCAAGCAAAAGCAAACAGAGATAAATCCCAGCCTGGTCTTGCTTCATCTTTTAAAGGCAATTAACTCTTCCTTATTAGCTTTTAATTAGGGAGTAATAATGGCCTCATTAATACACTTTATTATACTTGTCACCAGGCAGCTGTTCTGAACAGATTCTGTGATCAGATGGCCATGGCCCTGGTGTCAATGCATTGAATCCAGCAGAGGCAGGGGTTCGAGGGCTGTGCTCAGCCCTTCTCCCGGGGATACAGGGCTGGTCCATCGGCTCCACCTAGTTCTCTCCTTGCGGAGAAGGCGATGGCACCCCACTCCAGTACTCTTGCCTGGAAAATCCCATGGACGGAGGAGCCTGGTAGGCTGCAGTCCATGGGGTCGTGAAGAGTCAGACACGACTGAGTGACTTCACTTTCACCTTTCACTTTCTTGCATTGGAGAAGGAAATGGCAACCCACTCCAGTGTTCTTGCCTGGAGAATCCCAGGGATGGGGGAGCCTGGTGGGCTGCCGTCTATGGGGTCACACAGAGTCGGACACGACTGAAGCAACTTAGCAGCAGCAGCAGCAGTTCTCTCCTTGTGCCCCTTTCAGGGGATTCACAGGGTCTCCTGACTCCTGCTCTGGGCCGATTCCCCACTCAGAATCCTCCCAGAGACCCCAGTTCTCTCCGAGCAAAGTGAACAAAGGCCAAGCTCCTCCCTGAGGCCACCTCCCACTCGTCCATCACTCAACCTGGTGGCCATGACAGCCCTGACCCACCTGTGCATTGTCCCTCATTCACTCTGGAATCAGATACAAGCGAATCATTGCAAACTTCGTTGGAAGAGCTCCATGCTGGAAACCCCAGCTGGAGAAGATTCAGGAAGAAGCAGTGAAAAGCTGAGATTGAAAGCCTCATGAAATACCCACAAGTGGCTGAGGGCACGAATGAATTCACCTGGTTTCACCTGCAATCACAAATGTCCATTTACTGGGGAGCCACAAACTGTGGTCCAGCCACGCCATGGAGCACTCTACAGCTGTGGAAAAGGGACTCTGTGCTGCAACACCCAAGAAGGGTGAGTCTCGAGTGCATCGTGCTGAGGGAAGGAACCCAAATACAGATGGTACATTCCTCAGGATTCATCTGCAGAAAGTTCTAGAACAGTTTACATTAATCTAGAGGAATGGAAAACAGAATAATGGTTTGGAGTTAGGAGGGAGACGAAGAAATACTGTGGAGGGAAGGAGATGCTCCATATCACGTTTTGCTTGGTGGTTTTTCATGAGGATGCGTTTGCCAAACTTACAACCGCATGACTCAAGATATATTTATGGACTGTAAATTACAGTTCAGTCAAAAAATGTTAGATGGGTGTTAAAATGTAGACCGAGTATATTTAATGATATGAAAATGTCCACAGTGTAAGGCTAATTGAGAAATGCAGTTCAAACAGGCACAACCATACAATCCTCATTTTATGGGGGAAATATACTTTTCTGTTTGTGTGCTATACTTTCACAGAAAGTTTTATAAAAATTGGATCAGTGGCTTGGAAGTGATTCATTAAAGTGTAAAAGCCATGCTAATACAAGGTAAATACCTAGAAATATGCTGGAAGCATGAGTGGGAGCTACAGATCAGCCCAAATAGGAAACAAAGAATCTGTGTGTTCCGGGACTAGTCAAGTTGTGAGCGTGAGGAATTCTCACGACCACTGGAAGGAGTGTGAATGGAAAGTACAGCGATCGATTGGTATTTATCAGCTCTGTGGTCACTTGAGCCCTGTTCCTGGGAAGCTAATGATTAAGAAATACTTTTGAAAGATGACGTGGGGCCCCCAGCAATCTGAGCTGCAAAAAAAAATCACAGAACGTGAGGATATACTTTTCAAACAAAATACACTGGCTTCTACCAAATGTTTTTATCCCACTCCCAAACCTGAGCAAAATCATGCAGTTATTGTTGTGAACTGGTTGTTAAACACAGCTATTAAGAAAAATAAAATTATATAAATTTCCAATGAAATTATATTAAAACCAAAGCAATAAATATTCAAAACTTATCACTTGCTACTTATGTTTACTAATATTTTTCTATTATCTATACTCTTGAGGTATTTTACAATATTTATTGTATTAATATTTGTTTGATGGAAACATTATATAATGGTGGGCTACTGTGCTTCTTTTTCCAATTCTGCATTTAGTGACATCATGCTGATGGTTGGAAATCAGCCATGGTAAGAGTATTTACATCCTGGAAATAAGCAAAAACTACCTACCCAATAAATGAATGAATGATGTAAAAGAGATCTCAGCTTCTCTCTTGTGATAGTAAAATGGCTGCCATGGCTCCGGCCATCATGTCCACATCCTATATGTCAGGAAGAGATAAGAGGAATGGGGAAAAAACAGCACCAGCCTTGACTGTCCCTTTCATGGGGAAATAAAAAACAGAATTCCTAACTCTGAGGACAAATTGGGGTTTCTTAAGAACATGGAGCTTTTGCACATATGGCTCCATTACCAGAGGTCTGAGCCTTCAGTGATGATTCTTTTCCTGCTGGAGAACAAGATGGATGATTCATCATGGGGGTATATTTTAAAACTATATCCAAATGCTTCAGCAGACACAAATGTGGGATTCTTTGCAGCATTAACACAATCAGAGTTGGGGTGTGGAATGTGTGGTCCTTCCCCAAGTGGCAAGGACCAGTTTTCCAGCCCACAGTGATGGTCAGGGGTTTTTGGCGAGAGATGCCTGCGTTTTCCCAGTCCTAGTTTGAGCTAATGTCCTGCCGCCAGCCACTTGCTCTACAGTTATTTATGAGCTTGCTGTTTCTAATTTCACAGAATCAAATAAGAGAAGGGTAAGCCTAGGTGCGGGGCTTCCCAGAAGAACCTGCCCACCACTAGGTTAGATTCCTGGGTCTGAAAGATGCCCTAGAGGAGGAAATGGCAAGCCGCTCCAGTATTCTTGCCTGGAGAATCCCATGGACAGAGGAGCCTGACGGACTACAGTCATAGGTTGCAAAGAGTCAGACACGACTGAAGTGACTCAGTATGCACACACACAAGCCTAGGTGTGGCACCGATCCACAGCTCTGCCAGCGACCTGGAACTGGACGGATACAGCATGGCGAAACAGGAAACATCAAATCAGCCCTATTGCTGGCAGGAAATGGTCCTAGGGGAATTTTAAACACTTTGTTTCAAGACTGTCCTGACAAAAAGCTTTTAATCATCGGAAAGAATGCTCAACCTGACTCTTTATAAGAGAAATAAATGTTGAGGTCATGATCAGTTGTAGCTTTTCAGTAATCCAGTAGGTGGGGATCACAGGTTAGGTGGGAGCATTTACCCTAGAAGTTCTGGGGAAGAGGCAACCTCTCCCATCACACCTCAGGGCGCACAAGGAGTTTGGGGGTCACCTGGCTGCAGGAATTACAAGTAAAATGACAGAAGCTTCCACCCAGCAATCCTCCCCACCCCACCCCCATTCTTAGGAATTTATTCTAGAGGAACATGCACACATGAGTACAAGGAAAACTGCCCTGGTGCAGCATGGTTCATAGCTGGGAAAAACTGGAAATAACCTCCAGGTCCATAAATTGATTAAACAAATTACAGTCTATCTGTACTAAGGAATATTACTTTTTACCAGAGAACAGGGCAATTCTTTGTAAAAATGTGGACGCTTCTCTAACCCGGCATTCATGCCCCTGCTCTAACTGTCCCCTTTCAGGGTCTGCAGGGACCTCTACACGCTCAACCCAGAGAATGGTCACTGATTCCACCTGGTCCAGCCCCAACATCACCCATCTGGACAAGCTCAGCTGCCTGCACTGGGGTTCCAGGCTCCTGTCCAGGTCACATACTGTCTGTCCTCCCCACCACAACCATCAGGGTATGCCCGTGAACACGTGAGTCAGGCCCCGGTCCTCCTCTGCCCACAGCCCTCCAGGCTCCCACCTACTCGGGGTAAAAGCCCAAGTCCTCCCCCTGGCCCACAAGGTCCTACAGGATCTGCCCCATCCCCTCCCTGCCCTCCCTTCCACTCTCTCTCCTCCTTGCTCACTCTGCTTCAGACACAAGGGGCCATCAGGAGCTCTTTTCTAAGTGTACACCTGATTTGTTCCCTAACTTCCTTCAGGTCTTTGCTCAAAGGGCACCTTCTCGATGAGACTCTGAACATCCTATATAATAAAACAGTATCAACTCTCTGCCCTCACCTCTCCTCCCTTTTTTTCCAGGTAGTATCTACAGCCTTCTAATCTGTTCCATAGTTCGGTTATTCATCCTGTCTGCCTCCCCTGAGAGACTGTGAGCTACCATGGACAGAAATGTTTTGGTTTTTTGGCCTGTTTTCTTCCCCTGTGTACCCTAAGCTCCTGAAATGGAACCAGAAGCAGTGGCCCCCTGCCAGAGTTCACATTCAGAGTGACTGAATGTAGACAGTTCGAATGCAAACTTTCACCCCTACATTAATGAATCAGGATTCATCTGTAAGGAAGATGAATCCCTTCTCCCTCGGTCCATTTAT
The DNA here is from genome assembly GCF_000754665.1 of Bison bison bison. Lineage (NCBI taxonomy): Eukaryota > Metazoa > Chordata > Mammalia > Artiodactyla > Bovidae > Bison > Bison bison. The sequence continues at coordinate 3,953,874 of NW_011495051.1, read as the reverse complement.
ATATCAAGTCAATTATTTATAGCAGTTTGGATATTTCACTCTATTACATTATAACCTAATACTATCACTTTTATTATTCAAATTCTTCTAGTGTTGGTTCTTGGGAGTGGCTTTGGTTTGGGCTGTTTGTATATACAAATATATATTCACACACACATATATCTCCTTACTTTCTGGCAACACAAGATGCTCCAGATTTACCTTGTGTTTCCCCTGCTCCATGCAGCATAAAGTTAATGATTTCTCCAAGAAGTTCTTGCTCCTTTTATTGGAGAATGGTACTTAGAAACCAAATTGCAGGTGCCAGGGATGCTCATTGCTGCAAGAGAATCAGACTATCCATGCATACAGACGTCTATATTTACTTCCACGTCTACCTGTACTGTTACTATATCTATCTATCTAATCTTTCTCCATGTATCGAGGACCATGAATTAATACTGGGACTTCTGGTTCCAGCCCAGTACATGGTTTGTTCTACCTTCCCGCCTTCTTGACTTATCTATAATTTCTTTCTCTGACTGAGAGGAACACAGCTCTCATAATCTACAATTTATTGACTTATTTGTCCAGCTCCAGGATTCACATAGGTCTTCCCTGGTAGCTCAGCTGGTAAAGAATTGCCTGCAATGCAGGAGACCCTCGTTCGATTCCTGGGTTGGAAAGAAAGACTGAGAAGGGATAGGCTGCCCACTCCAGTATTCTTGGGCTTCCCTGGTGGCTCGGCTGGTAAAGAACCCACCTGCAATGTGGGAGACCTGGGTTTGATCTTTGGGTTGGGAAGATCCCCTGGAGGAGGGAATAGCTACCCACTCCCATATTCTGGCCTGGAAAGTTCCATGGACTGTATAGTCCATGGGATTGCAGAGTCAGATACAACTGAGCGACTTTCACTACAAGGGAGCTACAGCTCGGCCTACTTGGGAAAACCAGGGTTTCTACTGGAGAACAGAATTGGTGTATAGGTATTTTTGTTTCTAGCCTAACAGTAGCCACTCAAGATACCATCTCAAAAGTTACTTCGATCAGCTCCTTTCTCTCTCCCTCCTTTTCATTTACAGCTCAGTTGGGTTCATGCGTTACTGTTTTCCATTTTGGGGTTCCCACCACATTCTGGATGATTTTAACTAGTTATTGTTTGGGGCATGTGAAATAAAGACTGTAAGAGTCAGAGCTATTTCAGAAAGTATACTCAGAGTGGGTCATCCCCTCTTTACTCCAGCTACTGTGTTCCCCCTCTCCCCTAATTATTTTATACCCCATCCCACCAGCCGTTGTAGGTCACCAATGTCCTTAAGCTCTTTAAGACCCATCGGCCTGTCAGGCTCTAGGCTGAGCGTGGGGGTTGCCGATAGGGCAAAGACTGTGTCTTTATGCTCATGGGGTTCACAATCATGTAGGGGGTCACTGGGGCTGCAGTGAGGGGAGGAACCTGGAGTGGCTTGCCTGGGGGCTCCCCCCAAAACACGATCATGCCCTACTTCCCCTAACTTGTGACTGTGACCCTATTTGGGAAAAGTGTCTCTGCAGCTGTGACTAAGTCAAGGATTTTGGGATGACAAGCAGGTCCTGGATGATCCAGGTGGCCCTAAATCCAGTCACTGGTGTCCCTGTACCAGAGAGAGGCTGAGGGGCACTGGAGACAGAGGAAAGACACAGTCACACAGATGGTGTGTGAAGACAGAGGCAGAGGGTGGAGCGACACCTGGGGCCACCAGAAGCTGGAAGAGACAGGAAGCATTCTCCCCTGGAGAGAGTACAGCCTTGTGACACCTGGGTCTCAAGCTTCTGGCCTCCAGGATAGGCGAGGAATGAGTCTGGTGTTCTAAGCCACTGGTTAATGGTGATTTGAAGCTAATATGGGGTCAACAGAGCAGTAAGTGTCCTGGGGCCAGTGGAGGTCACCTGGAAGAGCAGGGAGGGAGGCTGGCCTGTCCTGGAAGGACCCCTGCCCCCTCCCCCAGGAAGCTGCTGGGAAAAGAGCCATCTGTCCGTCGCCCAGCAGGATGGATGCTGCACCAGAGAGACGCCAGGCACCCAGACACTCATCCCTCCTGGCCTCGCCTCTGCCGGCTGCCGGGGGGCACCCCTTGCGCCGCCTATGGCAGCAAGTAATTCTTATTTTCTCCATTAAGGGAGCAAAAGTGCTCTGGAAATCTAATCCATAAATAACACTCCCTGGCAATGGTCCCCCAGCCCGGCTGAGAGCTGCAGGGCTCTCTGAGCCTGGCCTCTGGGCCTTTTAGGGTCTGTCTTGGGGAATATTTCTCCCTGTGGTGATCTTGGGACTGTGGTTCTATGTCCCTGAGCTGTCTCTCTGGGGTGTGGAGCGGGGCAGCCTGGATGGGTGGCCAGTCGAGGAGGCGGGACAGTTGGTGCTGGGGAGAGGGAGAAGCAGGCACACCAAGATTTCAGCACCAGCATAAAAGCTGTGGCTTCCCTGGTAGCTCAGCTGGTAAAGAATGTGCCTGCAATGCAGGAGACTCTGGTTCGATTCCTGGGTCAGGAAGATCTGCTGGAAAAGAGAGAGGCTACCCACTCCAGTATTCTTGGGCTTCCCTGGTAGCTCAGCTGGTAAAGAATCTGCCTGCAATGCAGGAGACCTGGGTTCAATCCCTGGGTTGGGAAGATCCCCTGGAGAAGGGAATGGCTACCCACTCCAGTATTCCAGCCTGGAGAATTCCAAGGACTGTATAGTCCATGGGGCTGCAGAGTTGGGCATGACTTTCGCTTTCACAAAAGCTGTGAATCATGACAGTGGGGCTTAGAGCCAGGACTTGTGGACCACAGAGGCCAACAGAGGCCCAGACCCACTGTCACTCTCTGCACTGGCCAAAGGGGGCCACTTGGGGAGGTGGGGCAGCCCAATGGGCTGGACAGGGGGCATGTTTGGGCTTCCCTTCAGCAATCAGCAGGATGAGCAGGGATGCTCCAGATGTGGAGGGTGGAGCCCCCGGTGGATGAACGACAAATGGATGGAGGGGCCCAAGCCAAAGTCCTTCTCTTTCCACCAAGCTCTTTGCAGGGGTGGTCTGGGGTGGATGCTATAGACAGTGAGCCTAATCAGGGGCCTCTGGGAGGTAAGGCGGGTCTGGGCATTGAGGGATGCCCCACGGAAAAATAATTCTGTCACAGGCACAGATCAAGTGTATAGAGGCTGCCATTTCTCACTTGCTCTATGTCTAAAATGAGCACAACTTTTTCTGTAAAGGGCCAGATAGTGTATGTCTAGCTCTTGGGGCACTAGGCAGTCTCTGCTGCTACCGCTCAGCCCTCCCTTGTAGAGCAAAGTCCGCCATAGATGGTACTCAATGAATGGGTGTGCCTATGTGCCAACAAAACTTTATTTGTAGGAGAGCCGGATTTGACTTGAGGGCTGTAGGTTGCAGGGATCTTGACAGAAGAGGCTGGGGTATTCCATACCATGTACCACATCCCTCGCCTGAATCTGACTGATCTCCGTTGAGGGGTCAGATCTAAATATCACCTATTTAGGATCCTGACAGGTCTCTGTGACCATGGCTTACCTTCCATCTCTGCAATTTCAGGGCACATGTCAAAGTTGTATTTATGATGCCTTATGCTTTCATCACTTGCCTGCTTTCCTGAACTCTATAAACTCCAGAGAAGCAGTGACCTTGCCCCCCTCTTCCTCAGCCACCTCCCAGGTCCTGGCACAGGGCAGTTGATACTTGCACCTGATAAATTTCTCTCTCAGACTCCAGTGTTGGGCCCAGTGCCTGGATGCCACAGATGCTGTAGGTTCCATGCAGCTGCTCAGTCGTGGAGTCAGCCTGGTATCTTGGCCCTGGCCTCAGTCCACGATGGCCTGTCCCAAATTACCTCCCCATTTTATGATGTTTCGGAGAGCATGGAGAACAGAGATCCATCTGCAACCGTGCTGAGACCACCTGGGTCAGCCATTCACGCTGCTGCTGTCTGTGGCCCCCTCCTCACCACTGAGGACGGACATCCGCCAGGCCCCGGGGAGGGTCAGAGGACGCTGACTCACCTGGTCAGTGTTGCAGAGTCCCCTGTAGCAGATGGGGAAACTGAGTCCTGGGGGCTTTGTTGCGGGTGCCAGAGGTAGCATCTCTGCAAAGGGGTCGGAGAAGCAGGCTGAGGGTGGCAGTTGCTGGGTGGATACATCATTGGAGGAAATTTGCTCAGGACACAGCACCCTTAAGGATGCCCATTCTGCAGAAGAAAAACTGAGGCCCTGAGGGGCGCCCTGTCCATGGCCCTCAGGCCCATCTGCTGATGTCTCCTAAATGCCTTCTCTCAGCCGTCGGCCCCATGTCCAGCCGTGATAGCCCAGCTCACCTCAAAAGCCATCTTTCGAGATGCTCCGTGTTTCCATTCTGCCCTGGTCCCCAGGGTCCCACCTCACCCCATGGTCTGTCCTCCTCTCAGGGGTCAGAGGGCACCAGTGAGCAGAGGCGGAGTCAGGCCCCGCCTCTCCTCTGCCCACAACCCTCTCAGGCTCCCACTTCCCTGGGGTAAAGGCCCCAGTCTTCCTGCAGCCCACAGTGCCCTGCGTGACCTGTCCCATCGCCTCCCTGCCTTCGTCTCCTCCCTCTCTCCCCCTCCCTTCTCCCCCTTGCTCTGCTGTAGTCACATGGTCCCACTCAGCTGCTCCTCCAAAACACCAGGCATGGGTACTTCCCTGGTGGTCCAGTGGTTAAGACTTGGTGCTTCCACTGCCAGGGGTCACGGGTTTGATCCCTGGTTGGGGAACTAAGATCCCACAAGCTGTACAGGAGACGAAATCCAGGCACGGTGCTGCCCCAGAGCCTTTGCACTGACTGTGCCCCAAGATGTCCCCATGCCTCACCCTCTCATCTCCCTCAGGACCTCCTACTGTTTACATCACAACTGACATCCCGTTTTATATACCGTCTATCTCTCCCACTGCTGTCCCACCTACTGCTGTATCCTGGGTACTGGCCGAATGAGTAACACATTCATGAATATTGGGGGGGGGACAGCCTCACCCCACGTGGACCCTGCCGTCTCACATATGCCCAATGGCTGCCCACCACAAAATACGATCCCTGGCTCAGGTGTCACAAGAACTGGGCAGGGGCTGGGAGGGCAGCGGGGAGAGGGCCTTGCCCCAGGGAGACTCGAAAGCCTCGGGGGCCAGACGTCTGTGTGGACACAAGCTTCTGATGTCTAGCTCTGTAAGGAAATTTTCTCCATCCTGGAGGCAGAAAGCAGGGGCTGTGGGGCCATGTGCCACCCTTTTGGGAAGAACCATGCCTGTTCCCTCCTGGAGGGGGCACCCAGAGCCCACCCCAGCCTGGAGACCGCTGCCCGGCTCCTGGGCACCCACTCAGAAAAGAAGACAAAAGAAGACGCTGCAACCACCTGGAGCTGTAATTCGCAGTGCTCACGAGCCTTTAATTCATTATGAACCTAGAGGCAGGGGAATTAGGCAAAAATACAGCGCATCCTTAATCTCAGGTGGAAAAAAAATCAGGGTGGGTGGGGGTTTTTGTTTCTTGCTTTCACACATAGACACAGATATACCTTCATGGGGAAAGCACGCTCCCCCTTTGCTGCGCCACTGCCTGTCTGCACAAGTGGTCCAGGAACCCACCATGGATGGGGTGGAACCCAGAGGGACTGGCCACAGGGGTGGCCCACCTGCCCGACCCGGAGCCACAGGGGCGTCTGCCTGCTTCTTTTTATTCTCTTTACAATATAAATAGCATTTTCAAACTACATATGAACACAGGGACAGCGCCCCGGGGCAGGGGCCTGCTGCATGCAGAGGGAACCCCCACATTCCGCTGACTCCCCGGCACCTCCCGCCGCCCC
>NW_011495051.1:3946268-3947858 GCF_000754665.1 Bison bison bison | reverse complement strand
CTCTAGGGCACCTGCCCTTCCCCCCACCAAGGGAGCTTCTCTCCACTTTCCTTACTTGGTTCTCTCTGGCCTGGCAACTGTTAGAACCTCTTTTTTAAACTTAAAAAATCTTTATACAAGCAAATGACGCTTTCACCCCCTCTGCAGGGACCACGGGGTGGCTGAGATGTGGTGGGGGCACCATTCCTCCCCTAGCCTGGAATGACCAACATGTTTTTCTGCCTGGAAATTCAGCCCATAAGCCTTCCGGGGCAGATTTCCTCCAAGCTGAAAGCCGTGATTCCCTCTCGAGAGCTCTCTCTCCCAGACACACAAATCCACGCGTCACAGAGATCGTACAGGATGTACCAGGCCCTCGGGTTGGGGAAGACCCTCTGCATATGTGTGAGCCGCAGCCAGACCCCTGAGGGCCGCCCACCCGCGGCCTCAGCTGGGAGATGGTTCTTCCCAGGGGAAGAAGCAGAAGATGGAGCCACCAGAAGAGAGCGCATTTATTTTGCAAAAGGCCACGCAGAGAAGGGGGAGGGCCACCAGAGGAACTGCTAGCCTCCCGCTGGGTGCTGGCCACGTGGTGCCCGCTGCCCAGACCTTCTCGATCTCATGACTGGGAGAGAGTGAGTGACCTGGCACCGCCTTCAGGGTGCCGAGGCGTCCTGCCCTCGCCTCCCAGTGCCCCCAGGCCTCACCGCTGCTACAGAGCATCCCCATCGCTCACAGCGAGCGAGACCAGAAAACATGACAAACAAAAAGCTGAGCTGCTTTTATCTTGGGCAGCTCACCGGGTTCTGAGAAAAAAAGGACGTTTTGTTTCATTTCGTTTTGTTTTTAAAGCCACAAATCTAGAAAACAACTTTGGGGTGTGATTTTTCCTTTTCTTTCCTTTTTTTTTCTTGCATTTTTTTTTAAACAATAGGTATTTATAGAAAGAACCTCACAAAGGTGATGTATGTACAGAAGTCACAATCTCCACGGCTGCTCAGGAGGCAGGCAATGCAGTAGCACCTTTTACGAGAAGAAGAGCTTACGTGGTTTACGAATCTGGGTCAAGGGGTTGGTGCGCGCACCCCCGCCAGCCCCCCAGAGCCCGCGTGGCCCTGCTCCCTGAGTCCGGGGGCGCGTACGGCGTCCTGCTCGCTCCTGTCGCCGAGGTAGCCTCTCGGGCTGGGAGGCGAGGACAGGGATTCACAGCAAGCAAACGCCAGGGCCCGCCGCGCCTGCCTTGCTGGGCCGAGGGCTCACGGGCGACCGGCGGTCCTAGTAGGGGGCTCCGGGCCAGCACTGCGCCTGCAGCAGGCTCTCCATGAAGGCCGGGTAGTCCGGGTTCCGCCCTGAGTCCTCTGCGGCGCGAGGGGTGCCCACCCGAGGGCGCTTGGCGGCCTTCACCTCCTCTCCAGAGAAGACGCTCTCCTGTGGGGCCCCTGTGCTGACCGACTACAGGGGAGCAGATGGCGTGGGGGTTAGTGCGGAAAGGGCACTGTGGGCGGAGATCTGTGTCCCCCAAGGTCCAGTCCTATGCTGAAGCCCTGCCCCAGCACAGCACGATGGGGTCAGGGGTGAAGAGGTCATGAGAGAGTGGCCCTCGAGAACAGG
>NW_011495051.1:3944269-3946168 GCF_000754665.1 Bison bison bison | reverse complement strand
AACAGGATCAGTGCCCTTATAAAGGGACCCCTGAGAGCGCCCTCTCTCTCTCCACTACGTGAGGACACAGAAGGCAGCTATCCACAAACCAGGGTCTGCCCTCACCAAGGCACTTACTGGTGCCTTGATCTTGGACTTTCAGCTTCCAGAATCCTATGAGATTGTTTAAGTTGTCCAATGTGGTATAGCAGCCAGAATGAATTGAAATACAGGCTGTGCTTGGGGGCCTGGCTGGAACAAATGCCTGCCCTGCTGGAGGCCACTGGCCCTCGGCTGCTGGGGACAGCCCCTCCCGCCTCCCAGCCACTGGCCCCCTAGCAGGGTGGAAGCCCTGCCGTCCACAGAACATGGGAGGCAAGGCTGGGTTGCACACAGGCCGTTGGTCTGCCTGGCAGCTCCTGTCTGTCCCCCAGGGAACCTCGCATCTGAGACCCCCACCAGCTCTGACTCGGCTCTCCCACCCACAGCCACAGCCCCTGATCCTCAAAAGTTTGCCTCTGGGTTAAATCCAAAAGAAAGAAGATGGCGAAAAGTCGTGAGAAAAGACCAGCTTCTCTCATTCCCTTTTGCATCGCCAGCGTGCAGCTGCGATCCATGCTTAGGTGCTGCTGTCTCCTCCTTACTGGCCAGGCCAACTCTCCCACTGCCCCTCCTGCCTCAAAACCAGCAAAGGCCAAGGCGGGACTCCAAGGCCGCCTGGACGGGTCGCTCCCCAAGGCAGCTGTGCCTCCACCCCCGCCCCAACTCCTGGCCACTTACCAGCCGGGACCGGACCCTCTTGGGGAGCTCCTCATCCAGGGTGAAGATGTCACCACGTTTCACTGTCAGCTGGGACCCATCCTCGAATTCCACCTGCCAAGGGGATGCAGTTCAGCTTGCATCCCCGCGCCCAGCTTGCATCCCCGCGCCCACCCACTCACAGTCGGCTTGCAGGGCGACCGCTGGGAAAACAGCACAGGGTCATCCATCATTGTCTTTGTCACTGGGATAGGGGGTGATTTTTCTTCTAAGATTTCACACGTCAATAACTTTTCTTACACGATCATGAGAAAAAACTCACAATCAACTTGATTTTTTTTAAAAAATCAGGGGCACTGAATTGTACATTTAAAAAATGGTGAAAGCGGTAAATTTCGTTAAGTATGTTCTACCACACACACACACAATCGAGAAGACATCTCCAAAGGGGAAAATATGGGACAGTTAGAAGACCTTCCCGCCTGCACTGACCTCAGAGGATAGCTCCACAGTCCCCAAAAGACCCTGCTGAGGGCCCCACCCCAGGCCCCACCATACCTGGCAAACAGGACCCCCTCACCTGGTAGATGTGACTGGTCACAGAGGAAATGAATTTGGCCCTGTAGAGGTTGCCGTCAGTCCACCGGAGCTCCACGAACTCGCCCTCGGGTGGTGGGCCCAACCGGGCACAGTCTCTACTCTGTGGAGGGAAAGATGGGATGGGGTGAGGGGCGCCCTTGGCCTCGGCCACCACACTGGCCTGGGCTAAGAAAGGCCCCATTCGGTAGAAACATCCCAGCCAGAGAAAGGCGGTGCTCTCAGCTTAAACTGTCAGGGTGAGCTATGGGCGGGTGCCTGGGGTCTGCTGCCACCCTGCCCTGTGGCCCACCCTCCTGCAGGCAGAGCTCTCCAGCAGCGTGAGGAACCCTCCCAGCGTCCTAAGGGCAGTGTCTGCCCCGCCCCTTGCCGCTCACAGTGATGCTCTCTGGATACAGGTTGTCGCTGTAGGATCCGTCATCAAAGTTCACTTCGTAGAAGGTCTGCGTGGTGGTGCCGATGACGCGGCACCGGTAGTAAAGCCCGTTGCGGTTCTTGGTGATGACCACCTGGCCCAAGGACACGGCCCTCATAACCTGGACCTGCAGGTGGAGGGGATGTCAG
>NW_011495051.1:3939307-3943982 GCF_000754665.1 Bison bison bison | reverse complement strand
ACACTGGATGCAGGCGCCCGACACTTTCTTCATCCGTTTCCGGCAGTACACACATTTCTGTGGGGACACGGCAGTGGGAACAGGGCTCCGGCTGGCACTTCTGCCCCCTGGCGCTGGGAGCCCCTGCCCTACTGGGCCCCTAGGTCTGTCTCCTGGGAGTGACTCTGAAACCTGAAGGTGGAGTGCAGGGGCCTGGCCCCATGGAGGGGTCATCCTGGGAGAGTCTTGACCACCCCAGGCCCACCAACCCAGCCTGCAGCTGGTCCCCAGGAGCACCTCTAGACCTCTTTTCCACCAGCCCCTCCACACAGCTGCCTGAACAGGCACCTTGCTACCATGTAGAGGGACCCTGAAAACAGCACACTCAGTGAGAGAAGCAGACACAGAAAGACGGTGTGATTCCACTGATGGGAAACGTCCAGGATAGGTCGATGCACGGAGACAGGCGGCGGGGTTAGGGGTTTCAGGGGCTGGGGGTCGGGTTGGCAGTCACCCAATTGAAGGGGGTGGCGTTCTTTCTGCAGTGATGGAATGTTCTGGAACTAGCTAGAGATGATGGTTACCTAAATCTGTGAATGTAGTTAAAGCCACTGAAATGGGGATTAAAAAAAAAAAAACATAACAGGAGATTTTATCTTAATTTTGAATGAAAGATGCTGCAGTGTAGCCCTTCATAAGGAGGGGCAGGGGGCCCACAATGTGGGAACACCCGCCTGGGCGACCTGCCCTGCTGGGCGTCAGCTCCCATGCCATCGACACTGTGCCCGTGCCCACACCCTGCCGCCACTCAACAGCCACCTGCCGATGACTCTGGGCATTTAATAAGCCGGCCTTTATCGCTCCGTAAACCACGTTCAAAAGCCAGAGAAGCCCCACAGCAAGGGCGCTGCAGGAGTGCAGCCCCGTGCCGATCGATGGCAATGAGATCTCATTATTAAACTGTCGATCCCTGATTCTCCCGCTGGCCTGTGTCGGGGGAGGGAGACACATGACATGGCCCTTGAGAACTGGGCTCCGCACCAGAAGGCAGAAACCCCACAGCCAAGGCCCGGGAGAGACCTGACAGTGTGGCCAGAGGGGGCAGCTCGTTGCTCTGAGTTTCCACAGCATGAGGAAAGCAGGCCAGGCCCCCATGGGGCCATCTGCCAGGCGATGAACTCAGGCTGCCTTAAGGGTGAGTCCTGTGTCCGGATCTCCCTCATTGGAGGCTGTGAGGTGGGGGCAGGAGATGGGGGGTCAGGCGATGGTACAGGAGGGACCGTGGGAGAAGGCTGAGGGCCACAGCTGCTGTGCCATCAGCCATGGAGGCCGCAAGGCACAGTCTTATGTCTCAGGCCTTTCCCCCTAAAGCCATTCCCCGCCGCCCCTTGCATTCCTGCCAATCTTGTCAAACACATCCACTTTCCCTCCCATCAAGATGTGACACCGCAAGGCAGAGCTGAGGAGAAGGGCAGAGCTGGTTTGAGCACCTGCCCTGACAGCCTCACGTCTACTGCCCCCTAAGCTGATCCGGGCTGGTGAGGGGGTGAGCAGCAGGCTCAGGCTACTAGCTGGCTGGGGTAGCCACCACTCACCAGGACCAGTGCCCAGAGAATCCTGGGGACAGAAGGATGGGCAGATAACCAGGTATGACCGTCCCCAAGCCTGCGGCTAGCATGTGGCCCCGGGAAGGCAGGCGGGCGGCCGGGCAAGCAGGAGTTAACTGCCAGCTTCCTTGTGAGGCTCCATTAGGCAGTACAAGCGAGCCTCGTGTAAAAGGATTTTTAATTCATCGTTACAAGTGCCGGTAATGAAGAGGCTGCAAGCTGGAAATGTCAGATGATCCATAAAGCGTCTGGGAGGCAGGATCTATCCGGCGCTGCACACCGCGCCATCACTCCACCTGAATAATGAGGTCTCTGCCGCCTGTGTTCCTGGAGGAATCACTGCCGCTGCGGCCTCTTCCTAATACCCATCCTGACCAGGCGGGGCTGGCACTGGCCTGAGCCCCACGTTAACTGACAAGGCCCCTTCCCCTCCCACATGGCTCCCAGCAGCCACCCACTTTGCCCTGCCTGGAGGCCCCACACCTAGGGGCTCCAAGGTGGTGCCTCTGAGCCTTCACTTGGGCCTCCTCACCAGGCTCCCCAATTGCAGCCTTGTTTTTCTGCCTCCTGCCCGCTGGAGGCCTGGAAGAGCCTCTGTACCCAGGCCCTGTCCCAGGCAGCTGGGAAATAAACCAGGCAAGAAGAACAGCCAGGATGCTGTCCGTACCCCGGGCCAATGACCCATCTCCTGGGGCCCGTAAGACACATCCCACTCCCCACATGTCCCCCACAAGGCCACCCTGCAGACTCATAGGTGGTGATGACCTGGGAGCAGGAGCTGGTGCTCAGACGGCATGATCAGCACTTCCCGCTGTGGCCCAGCTCATGCTCCCCATACAGGGGATTGTTAGCAGCCCCATTTTATGGAGAAGAAGACTGGACACAGAGAGGTCAAGGAATCGGTCTGGAGTCACACAGCTGGCTGGTAGCAGAGCTGAGAATGAAAGCCAGTGTTTGCTTACTGACTACGGCCCACTGCCCTGAAGGCTCCCCCAGATCGGGGGAGGGTGGGGAGACATTATCAGAAAGAGCCGGAAGAGTGAAACTTGCAAGACCACTCCTGCCCAAGGATGGCTGTGCTCCTTAGAGGAGCCAGAGACACTGCTCCCATAGCTGAGGAGCAAAAAAGGCAAAAAAGCCCAGTTTAAAAATGGGCAAAGGACTTGCCTAGACATTTCTCTAAGAAAACATATACATGGCCAACAGGTATGTAAGCAGATGTCAACATCAGTAATTATCTGGGAAGTGCAAATCAAAACCACCGTTAGAACAGCCACCATCAAGAAGACAGGAGATAGCAAGTATTGGCGAGGACAGAGAGAAAAGGGAACCCTCACACACTGTTGGTCAGAACCCACATTGGTGGAGCTGCTACGGAACACAGTATGGTGGTTCCTCAAAAAGTTAAAAACAGAACTACCATATGCTCTGGCAATTCCACTCATGGGTCTTTTGCTGAAAGAAAGAAAATCACTATCTTGAAAAGATATCTGCACCCCCATGTTCACGGCAGCACCAGTTACAACAGGCACGACCTGGCAACAACCTAAGCATCCGCGGAGAGAAAACGAAGATGATGCAGTGTAGAAACACAATGGAATGCTACTTGGCCATGAAAAAGAAGGGAATCCTGCCATCTGCAGCAACACAGATGCACGCTGAGGACATTATGCTCGGTGAAATAAGCGAGTCACCTGCTGCAAATCTCCACATCCAGGAGAAGTGAAAACAAACTTACAGAAGCAGAGAGGACAGGCGGTTTCCGGGGCTGAGGGAGGGGAAACTGGCAGCTGCTATTTATCATGTGTGAGTTTTCAGTTAGGTCTGATGAAGATCTTCTTGGCTATTATGTTCTTAAAATTCTATTTGGCCACCAATTCCAAGTTAAGCAAGAAAGAACTGGGCAGAGCGCCGGTGGATTTTCTGTGTAAAAACCAGGAAATGGAGCCACAGAGAGCCACCCCCTACCTACTCAAAGAGTAACTTGCTAGCCACAGTGAAACCACCTCCAGGCTCCGAGGCAGCTACCCACGCCCCCGGGGCAGCACTCAAGGGCCCCTACCAGCTTCCACCGCTGCTCAGGAATGCCGCTAATGTCCACGGGGTGACGCTCCATCACGTTCAGGAACCGCACTTCCGGCACGGCGATGGCGCAGATCACGTGGACCCACCTGGGGGAGGAGCGGAAGGGGCCGGGGTCACAGGCGCGCCTTGTCCCCTCAGGTACCCCCATCCCCTAGAAGGGGCCCTTCCACCCACCTCCGGTCGGTCGTCATCTGCAGGGCGCCTCCCCGGAGGTTGCACAGGCAGCACTCCTGCGGGGACCAGACAACTCGTTGAGGGGTGTGCAGGGCGGGACCGCCCGCCTGCTGCTCCGGAATCTGCTCCGGCCCCCGCCAGCGGTCCTTACATTTCACACTAGCGGCCACCGAAGCGATGGGCTCCACCCGAGACCCAAGGAGGTGAGGCAGCCAGCCCAAGGTCTCCCCGCGGGATCGGGCGAGCCCGGGGCCCAGGCCCGGCTCCCCCACGGGCCGCGCCGGCTTTCAGAGCACCACCCCAGCTGCAGGGGCGAGTTACCGCAGTCCAGGCGTGGGCCGTGCACCGGGAACACGTCCAGCCCTCGTTGACCAGCTCCGGGCGGATGCCGTAGCAACCTATAAGACAGGGCAAGCGCGTCTGTCACCATGGCTGCGGGCAGGCTATCAAAGGCCGGTGGGGGGAGGGCAGGGGGTTCCGGATGCAGGAACTGCGCTCACCACCTGCTCGGCCTCAATCCGGACCACTGCACACAGAGCCCGAGAGTCTGGAAAGGGATGGGGAAGAACAGCAGGCTTCCCCCCACCCTCTGCCGCCAGAGCTCCTCCAGGTCTGGAGGCTCAGCCTGGCCTTCACCCCCTACCCCAGTCTGGGAGGAGCTGAGAGCGCAGCAAGGGGACCCAGACGTTGCATAAGATGAAAAGTGGGCCTTGGACAGTTCAGAACCATTGATTCTGAAAGCACAGTGAGAGGCTCTGGAATTACCCAGGGAGTTGGCTGTGGGATGTGGCTGGGTTCACAGATGGGGAGGGGGGATGCAGGGGGGGGGG
>NW_011495051.1:3938057-3939197 GCF_000754665.1 Bison bison bison | reverse complement strand
GGGTTCACAGATAGGGAGGGGGAATGCAGGAGGGGTGGAGGGCCATGCCCCAGGGCCCTGCCTCATCGGCGCTGCCACCCAGCAATACTTCAGGGACCCTCAAGCAGCTGGGGCTTGTTGCCCACCAAACGGGCTCTGAAGTCTGAGGGGGCCATCAAGCAGTACCAGGGGGTCCCAAAGGAAACTCCAGGAGAGAGCAGGACAGCAGGAAGGGGGCTCTGTGTCCTCACCGAGGCCCTGAGGGCCAGCAAGGTACCCCTGAGAGGCCCCCGCTCTGTCCTCTGGGCCCTCAGCCGAGGTTGGACCCCAGGGTGTGGTCCTGGCTCCTGGAGGAAGTGCGGGCTCCCCCTCTGCCCAGGGATGGGTCCCAAAGGAGATGCCTGTCCTGAGCCTTCTGACTCCTAAGCCTTCTCTCCACTGATGTAGCTGGGCGGGGCCCCTCGAGGGAAACAGGGTGGTGGGCTCCACTGCTGCCATCCGCTCTCCCCCAACACCCAGGGAGCGTGTCTCAGAGCCAGACCCCAGCCAGGAGACAAAGCCAGCTCCGGGCAGGCCTTGGCAGGGGCAGGCGCCAGACAGAGATGTATGGCCAGCTTCCTCCACAGGCCACACCGAAATTAAGCATCTCCAGGAAGCTTTCTCCCCATCCTGGACCACAATCTGATGTTCACCACCCCCTTCCACCCAAGAAGGGAACAGACATCCATCTTTCTATCCCTGGTAGGTTGGGCTTTCAGGATTTGGGGGAGAGGTGGTGGTGGGGGGATCACCGACAGCAGAGATAAATCAGACTCCTGAACCTCTGCAGAATCTCAGCTTTACCATCAATTCCAGCCTCAGCCCCAAGGCATGGCATTTAAAAGCGTCACAGACCCTGATGGGGACCCGATCTGCTGCCCCCCCCAGGCCTTGGGAGGGGAGGGCAGGCCACAGCGGAACCTTCCAGAAGGAAGTGTCAGGCAGGCCTACCTTGACTGGGGGGCAGCAGGACGTCTGCCCCCCAAGGATGGAGACCCCAATGCCATGACACCAGGTCCTGCTATATGCCGGAAGCAGCAGCCAGAGGGAGGGGCAGCCCTGCCCTGCAGACACTCTGCCCATCTGCAGCCCCCCAGGTGTTGGCCCAGCACTCACTGGCAT
>NW_011495051.1:3936284-3937957 GCF_000754665.1 Bison bison bison | reverse complement strand
GTCGCCGATGTAGGAGTTGGCGGGGAGCGGCTCCGTGTTCTCCCCGCTGGCCGTGAAACACATCTCAGGGATCAGCGGCCGCGTCTTCTGGCCGCTTCTGGAAGGTGGGATGGCCGAGGAGCCCTCCCCGAGGGCAGCCTGGGGAGCCTCCTTCTCAGTCTGCAGGGACTGCAGGAATGGATGCCTTCAGCAGAGAGCCCAGCCTAGGCAGGCGGGACCTCTAGCCCCAGCTCACCCTACTGGGACACCTGTGGCTGCCCCACCACAAGTTCTCCCTGACACCCTCCCAGACCCCAGCCCTGCTTCAGAAGCCCCCTGAGAGATCCTCCTCTAGACAGTCAGATCGTGTGCCACCCACCCGCAAGCTCTCCCACTTAAGAGTTACATCCAGACCCAGCACAGACGCCACCCCACAGTCCTTGACCAGTTTGCCCCCACTGCCCTGGGCTCGCTCTGCTCCAGCCACAGGGGCCTCCTTGCTGTCCCTCCCCAACACCCCAAATGCCAGGCTGGGTCCTGCCCCAGGGCCTTTGCACATGCAGTTCCCACTGCCTGGGGTGCTCATCTCTCGCTCATGTGACCAGCAGCCCCCAAGCCTTTGCCCACTGTTGGCCTTGTGGTCCTGACCATCACCTGATGCCATGTTACCTGTGTATCTACACTTACGACTTGCATGCCATGACAGCTGTACCCCAGTCCCCCAAGCCCCCCAGATCCAATCAGATGAAGAGTCTGTGATGAAAAATCCAGCAACACTGGGCCTGTCACAGGATGGCGGGGCTCCCAGATGAGCCTCCTTGGTACCCCCAGAGTGAGGGGAGGACGCTGCCTAGCTTGAGCAGAAGGAAAGCGGTCACCAGGACCACTGGTCTGACATACTGTATATGCGTGTATGGGGGGGTCCACCTTGGATGAGGGGACTGGCTAGTTTCCAAACAGGCACAGCTCTTTCCATGAAGCAGGACGGGCAGAGCCTGGCCTTGACGCTGAAGGCTGTAGCCGTGGAGGCCCACCAGCACCATGGGCATGATTAAGTTCAGTCATGATGCTTCACCTAGCCACTGGAATGAAGGAGTTGCGCCTCTGAAGCAGACGTTCCCAGCGCTGATGCCAGCAGCACGCCTGGTGCAGATGTCCGGATGGTACATCCTACTTGTTTCCACTACCAGCTGTTGAATCGCTTAGGGATGGCAGGTCCCGGCCACTCAGAGCAGCAGGGCTCTGGAGACAGGCATGCCACCCCAGCATGGTGCACAGACCTCGGTCAGCCCAGCTAATGCATGGAAAACATCTGGCACTAAGCTAGGAGCTAGGGATCACAAAGCAAGTGAGATCTGATTCTGTTCTCTAGGACTGATAAACAGAGGGCAGGAGCAAAAGCAGAGGTGGGCCTGAGTCAGCCAGGGACAGCAGATCCAGGAAGGCTTCCTGGAAGAGGTGGCAAGTGCGATGGAACCAAAGAATGTACAGAAATCCACCTGGCCAGGCAGGGAGCTGGGTGAGTACATGAGAGATGCTGGGGGACAGCACAGGGCATACTATGAGGGGGTGGCAGCAGATGTCACAGGACAGAATGGCTATGGGGCACGTGGAGAGGCCGAGGACTGGGCGTTTCCATCCGGGCCGTGCGTGGTTGTGATGAGACGCTAACAGGAAGGGCAGGAGGCAGGCAG
>NW_011495051.1:3928023-3936184 GCF_000754665.1 Bison bison bison | reverse complement strand
CAGGGCCAGGGCCAGAAACAGGTGAAGAAGGAAACCTGGCCGCGGACGGCTCAGGGCAGAACATGGGGAGAGGCCAGGTTCATGACTTGGGAACTCAGGACAGAGTGGGGGCTGTGTGTGGGCCAGGCCACATGGGGAGTCTTTGCCTGGCTCCAGCCCACTGTCACCAGCCCCATGCTGGTTGGGCTTCCAGACTCCTGCTCACCATGCAGGCCCTTCCCTGGCCCCGCTCCTAGGCCCCGGGGTCAGACTGAGGGCGTCTCAGAGAACAGCGCTTCCTGCACTTGTATCCTCTGTAATACCTATGAGTAAGTTACCTTCCAGTGAAACTCAGACCCCAGGCTCTCTCCCTGTAGCCCTCACTGGGGCCTTGCTTCATGCCCCGCCAGCCAGGCTCTCCCCTGAGCCCACTGTGGCCCCAAAAGCAATGGGTTCTTAGTCCCCGACACCCTCTCTTCAGGGTGCAAGGGCTGGCTTCCGGCGGAGTGCCCACAGGAACAGGCAGACACGCCCGGCTTGGTGTGGACCTGGGGTCCCACAGTGCCAGCTCACCTGGCTGTATGGGTAGAAAAGAGTGCAGATGGCGCAGTAGGGCTCTGTCAGGGCAGCTGCCACGTTGAACTTCCTCTCGGCCTGGAAGTTGGATGCTTTGTTCTTCCACTGCAGGGACATCAATGACCTCAAGGCCTCAGGGTCACCCACGTCCTCGTCCCCGGAGAAAGGGAAGGATTCTGGAGTAAAGGGGAGTGGGGAGGGGCGTCAGCACTGAGGACCCCACCTCCCAGTGTGCTCGGGGATGGGTCCCCGTCTCAGGACCGATCCTGTCTGGGGACAGGACACAGGGTGGTCAGGCCATGGCAGCGGGGCAGAGACCCCTGGAAGTTGGGTGGGGACACCGTCACCCCCACGTCCTGTAAGATGGAGGCCACAACAGACATCCATCCCGCCCAATCTGCCATCTGTCACTGGGCGGGCCTCTGCTGGCCGTGGTTCCCGGCCGGCTGTCCCCAAGCCCCCACGGCCTATTCCTGAGTTCCCTGAGGACACTGGGGCGCCATCCAACCTGGTCTGTATTGGTGGTCCCCAGAGATCCGCCTAAAGCAAGGTGCTCATTTATGGGGCTTGGGAGCTGTAGAATAGGCAGGGGACACTTCAGCCCTGAGGCATTTGAGGAGAGGGTCTGATGCTGCGCAGGGGCGCTGGGGTGGGAGTGAGCAGGCTGGATGGGCGGGCGGCAGAGGAAGGCGGGGCAGGGACCCAGCAGAGCCAGGGACCCCCTCACTCACTCACCCTCGTCACTCGAGGCCTCCTGCTTGACCACGGACAGCGGGGACCGGGTGGGCGGTCTGCCCAGAGGGTGGCGCCGGCTCTTCTTGATCTCCATTTTCAACTTGGAAAAGGTGGACGGATTCTAAAACAGCACAGGAGGCCTCTGAGGGGGCAGCTCTGGGGCCAGAAGCAGGGACTGCTCACCAGGGCCACAGCCCGGTTCCAAAGGACCCCAGAGTCCCCGGTCGGGGGCAGGAGACCCCAGGAAAGTGCAGTCCAGATCCGTGGTGGTTGCTCAACCACATCTGTGTCACTGGCCTCCGGGATGGGAGCCACAGGGCCCATTTGGGACAAGCGAGACCATGGTCAGCACACAGGGGTGGGGGACCCCCCGGCCAGTACCCACTGCCCCTTTACCTGCCCCTCACTAGCTCCGCTCTCCTCCTCGGGCCCCGTCAGCTCCATGGGGGTGGCCTGCTCCTTCCAGGTGGGGCCTTTCTGGGCAAAGTGCTCTGAGGCCTGCTGGCAGGACACGCGGCCCTTGTTGCCGGTAGGGCCGGGCCGAGGTACCACGTACAGCATGGGGATGACAGGGCGTGGCTTTGCCTCTGGCTCCTCGCCAGGGGCCTTGGGGGGCACCACATTGAGGGGTGGTGGCAGGGGGCTCTCCTCAGCAGCCTCAAGGCCGGGGGCGGGTCCCGGGATGTCCAGCAAGGGCGCCTCCTCGGTGAACTGGGAGGACGGGGGCGGTGGCAGCAGCGGGTGGTGGGGGTGCAGGGAGCCGTAGCTCTTCTTCTTCCGGTCACTCTTGGCCTTGGCCAGCCGCAGCTTGCCCCTCCCGTCCTCTGCAGGGAGAGGAGAGACGAGTCAGAGGCAGGGACCGGGGCACTCCAGGGGTCAGTGGCCAGGAGCCCCCTTCCAGCCCCCTTGCCCAAGACAGGCCACCCTCCCCAACCCTGCCCAAGGAACCTGGGCTTTGGGCAGTCCCACCTGCAACCAGGTCCCCTGCCAGGCAGCATAGCCGGAAGCAGCGGCACCCTGGCCGTGGGGTTCTGCCCCGGGCCCAGGGAACCTTCTGGAAGAGCACCAAGGGTGTCCTCGCACGGGGCACCAAGTCGAGCTGTCGGCAAGTAGCTGGGGAGAGACCCACTCTAAAGGTCCTTCCAAAGGGGACGGGGCAGAAGCAGGATACGTTTTCTTTTCGTATATCTGGGTTTTCCCTCTTTCTATGGCTAACACACACAGCTTGTAGAATTTTTTAAAAGCAAAACCTTAAACAATAAGTGGTTCCATGTGTGGGGGACAGAAGTGTCCTCAGGGCCCGGAACACCCTTTGGCCCCTGGGGGCCAGCACTGGGAGGGCTTCCTGAGAGGTGATAGAGTGGGGAGGGAGGTGGGCAGTGTCTTCAGCAGCATTTTAACTCAGGGCCACAGTGGGCATGCAGCTCCTGAAATAAACGGAACTGAGTGGTGTAGCCGGAGGAGTCACGGCCCCCAAGGCCGCCCACGCCGTAGCCCTAGGACCTGAGGACGTGGAGCCAGACACTGGCAGCGGGGACTCTACAGACAGGGTGAGCCAAGGATCCCGAGGTGGACCCCACTGCTAACAGGGGTCCTCAAAAGCAGAGGATCCCTCTGGGCTCAAGGAAATGCTGGGCTACTGGCTGTGAGGGTGGTGAGAGGCTGTGAGCCAGGGAGGCGGTGTCTCTAGAAGCTGGAAAAGGCAGAAGCCGGTGTTCCCTGGAGCCTCCGGAGGGACTAGCCCTGCCCACGCCCGGATCTCAGCTCAGTGGGATCTGTGTGGGACTCCTGACCCTTAGGAACGTCAGACAAAAAGAGAGTTGCTTCCAGGCACCAAGTCCGTGGTCATATCATCACACAGTCACTGGGGACATGTGCAGGTGGGGGTCTCCACAAGGCCTGCACAGCCTCAGGGACCCCTGCCCACGAGGACCAGCAGTCCAGCACAGCCCCTGGACCCCGCCTGCCCACCTGGAGAATGGGCACCGAGTTCAGGCCCTCCCTGCCTGGCCTGCGTCCCCATTCTCGCGACATCACATGTGTGACAGTGGTTGATGCCCAGAAGACAAGTTGGTCATCCTGCTGCTGGTACCCGTGAGCTGTCAGTGCCGACGTGTCACCATCTGGGCCCCCGCAAACCAGGCTGGGAAAGTAAGGACTGCTCGAGGGGAAGCACTGGTCCTTCTTCCTGCTAAACCCGTGACAACGGGGTGTGTGACAGGGTCTGGTCGGCCACCCTGCATCCACGTTACCTCGTGCTATAAAAACCTGTCCAAATATTACCTACGTCCCTCAGCCAAACACAATAGCACAAGTGGGACGATGTTCCTGAGGGCAAGGCCATCGTTTAGTCCTTGACTACCCCGACCCAGGAAGGGGTCAAACAAGCATCCTCTCTCCCTTCCTCCGGGCAGACCCCTGGCTTGAGCGCTGGGAGGGAGCCAACTCCCACCAGTGGCCCCCACTGGGTGAGCTCAGAGCCAGCCTGGCCTGCAGTGATGATGGCCCCTCTGTCCACTGCTCACCACAGCCCCGCAGTGATGGCGGGCCAGCCTGCAGGTCCGGGGCAAGCAGCCAGGCTTTTCAAGAGATGCTCAGAGGAGGGAGTGCTCACCAGTCCCCACGCCCTCTGGCCCTGAACCTTCCAAGGGCAAGGACAGCAGCAGGATCCCTCATGCCTTCGCCTACCCAGAGGGACCCCAACCACCAGCATCCCAGAAATCGTGATCTGGCTGAGGAAAGGGCAGACAACCTGCTCCTCCCTGACAGATGCTGGACTTGGAAGGTCCTGGCAACAGAAGGTCAGCCCCCTGTCCCCGGAGACGGGGAGGGTGAGACGGGGGGAGCACTACTCACAGAGCTTGGTGACAGCGGCCGGCCCCAGGAGGCGGCCACGGCTGAGATCTTCTGACTTACAGAAATGGCCCTGGGGCTGCCCAGACATGCAGCACAGGCTGTCGGGTGAATGGCTTTGTTTTCTGAGGAAACCACTGTCCCCTCCGTCTCTCAGACAGCGCAGGCACACGGATGTTAGTCTGAGGAGGGGGCTCATCCAGAGGACCCTGTGAGGGGACAACCTAAGGCCAAGAGGGACACTGCAGTGGGGAGGGCTCCGTCCTTACGCCATGGGGACCACCGCAGCCCAAGGGGAGCCGCGTGTGGAAAGCCCCTCAGCTGGCCTGCCTGACAGAGCTGGGATGGTGACTCCAGCACACAGTCTCTCTCATGCCCCCGGGTGTTGTGGGAGCAGAATGGCAGGGATCCCTCTGCCGGCAGAGGCATGGGGGAAGGGAAGTGACCCAGGATGGCTGCACGGCCCCTCCCCTGCCCTCGGGCAGGATTCTGCCTGGGAGAAAGGACAGCATTGTGGGGGACAGGCAGGACTACGAGCTCTGGGACCAGGCCTCCTGGAGTCCTAGTGCAGCTCCTGCCACCCCCAGCTCCAGAGCTGTGAGAAGGGACAGCAGCCATGCCTGGCCAGAACTGGCCAGACAGCCAGGCAAGAGGAGGGAGACCCCCGGCAGGCCAGGTGGACACAGGCTGCCTTTCTGCCTTCTGTTCAGGGCTTGGCCCAGGGCCCAGGGCCCAGGCTGGGGGCAGGGGAAGCTGATGGAGCAGGGTGGGGGCCCGGGGCAGCCGGGAGGGGAAGCAGCCCCCGTCCCCAGGCCCAGCTACACATCAGCCAGCCTGGCTCCTCTTGCCCTGTGGTGTCCAGGCTCCTCCATCCTGCCCACCCCCTGCCTCCTCTGTCAGGCAGCCTCCTGGGTGTGAGTGGCACATGCTGTCCTGATGCAAACAGAACAAAGACTATCTTCATGCCCAAGGCGGTCGTTACACTCATAGCTTTGAGAGACATTAAGCTGGCACGAAAGCAAATCTAGAAACCACTTTAAAGTCTTCCACTCATTCCTGGACATGTTTGCTGACACCCCCAGCTGCAAGCACTTATTTATCTGACGCGTTCAGAGCGATCTTCCACCAAGGGCTCAAGCGATAGCCGCTGACCAGAGTGCGGTTCCTGGCTGTGGGAGCCTCCTGCCACACCCTGAAGGGACCCCTTCCTCTCTCAAGGGGCCCATGTTGCAGAAGATGCCCCCAAACTCCAGCTCCTTCTGTTTGGGGAACAGGCTCTGGGTTGGAACAGGGACAGGGTGACGAGTTGGGGAGCAGGGTCGCCTCCCTGGGAACGTCCCCACTCTTCTTGGGTCCATAGCCACAAAACACAGAGCTCACCAAAGAACGTAGGCCCTGCAGCCCTTTGGAGAAGCCCTGGGGTTCTGGGCTGGGGCCCTAGAAGTAGAACAGAGGGAGCACAGAAGCCATGGAGGCGGGCACGCATCCTGCACGGTCCTCTCTGCAGCACCTTTCCCCTCACAAAAGGACACAGACCCCCCCCGCCACATCCCCCACTGTTTAGGTGGCAATCTGCTTAGAACAGGGAAAACCAGAGAGGAACCGGAGTCTCACCACGGAAGAGGCCTTGCTGAGCATGGGCGTGAGGCCAGCTCTCGGGATCCCGAGGCTGGGGCAGTGTTGCTGCAAGGGACTGCGTCCAGCAGGTGGTGATTGGGGCGGGGGGGTGTCCCTTAACAGTCGATGGGATGAGTTACTAAGATGAGGTCATCATCGGGGTGGGCCCTCTGCCAGCATGACCAGTGTCCTTGTGAACGGGCAAG
This sequence comes from Bison bison bison, assembly GCF_000754665.1. Lineage (NCBI taxonomy): Eukaryota > Metazoa > Chordata > Mammalia > Artiodactyla > Bovidae > Bison > Bison bison. The sequence continues at coordinate 3,930,218 of NW_011495051.1, read as the reverse complement.
ACAGAGACGGGCTCGCTGTGTGAGTGTGAAGTTGGCTGTCTACCAGCCAAGGAGTGAGGGCAGAACAGACCCTCCCCCATGTCCTCAGCAGGAGCAGCCCCATAGCCACCCTGACCTTGGACTTCTGCCTCTAGACAGGAGACACTGCGGCGTGGTTCCTGAAGCCGACTCGGGGCCTGGATCAGGGCGGCTGAGCAGACTCGGATGCTCCTTAAACATCCAGTGTCTGCCTGGCCTGTTTTCAGAACTTTAAGTAACTGGGATATGGGTGCAAGTATTACATACGAGGCTGCGTGTGAAGATCGGTGGCCCTGGGGAGGAGTGGTGGTCTTCACTGCAGCCTGGGACAGCTCCTGCCTCCGGTCTTGCAGCCCTGACCTCTCCTGACTTTTCCTTGGGCCTCCATCCCTCTGGCTGCAGTGAAATCAACATCCTTGATCCTTGAGCTGGGGATCCACCTTTACCACCAGGCGTCCTCCTAACACACGCAGCCCCATTTGTGTTTGGTTCCTCCTTGTCTTTCAAAAACATCTCTGGTTTTCCCCATAAGGTCTTATTTCTGGGGAGATTTGCTCCAGGCTGCATCACTCTCTGGTTGCTTTTATCACAAGTGGGATCTTTGTGAAAACCACGTGTTCTGTAAACAAGTGTGATGCTGCTCTGGGTCTATTTCTATGGGGTGATCTCGCCTGCGCCCAGATGGTGCCAACATGTGCTTCCCTCCTCCTGGGCTGCCTGCCTCCCCAGGCTGTCCAGACTCTCCTGGGTGGAGTTGGGCTGTTTCATGATGCCCACCGGGTGAGCAGCACGCCAGGCTATCTGGGGACATGCACCAGTGTATGATTTCCCAGGAAACTTTCTGATCTCCCCTGTCTCCAACTCAGGAGGCCCCTCGCAGGGACACGCCCCCTTCCAGCTGGTGGAAACATCCGGGGTTCACGCCTGCCACACACAGAGCCTCATGGACAGTCACCTCGAACACCATATCATCTGTGACACCAGCCTCAGAACCCCGAGGAGAGCCTGACCCCAATCTGGGCAGAGACCATTCTGGACTCATAAGCAACAAGACACAGTCCTGAGGACAAGCCGGAGAGCCTGAGTGGAATCCTCCAGCAACCTACAGCCTGTGATGGGGGCCTGAGGCAGGGCTGCCTGGAAATCTGCCACCAGCCCCTAGCCTCACCCAGCCCTTCCTTCACACCTGGGGGGCAGCTGCTACATGCAAACATGTGAGCAGCTGAATCTGAAAATGAGGAAAACGAAGCCAGCTGTGGAAAAGAAAAGCGGCACATAAAATGTGGATGTGGTGGATGTTCACACACTCAAGGAGCAACACTGTGGCTAACAGCCCCCGGGCGTGTAAAGGGCACAGTTCTGAGACACCCTACCATGGCGCCCAAATACACTTTTCTGTGCAACACCAGCAGGGAGGCGGGCAGCCCCACCACAGGCATGTCCAGCTAACAGCAGGCTGTCCTCTTCCCTGACTGACCAGACAGCACCTGTTACGGACTCAAAGTCTGTCTCCCCAAGTTCACGCTGAACTCTATGCCTCAGCGTCACGGGGCTGGGAGGTGACTGAGTCATGAGGGTGGGACCCTGGCGAAGCATCAGTGACCTTAGCGACAGAGGGTCACGTGCACACCAGGAGGCAGGCCCTCCCCAGAACGGGGCCACACCAGCACCCTGAGCTCCAGCCTCCAGCACCAGCGAGTAAAGCCTATGACTCTGAGCTGCTGGCCTGTGGACGCTGTCCCAGCCGCCAGACGGGCTAGGACAGCCTCTCTTCAGTTTCTGGGAGGGGAGGGACTTTCTGGAGCGCCCCCACCTCAAAGAACGTGCATTTTTAGAAAGCACCATTCCTGCCCACGAGGCACACAAACTGGAGTGTTAAAGCGTGGGCCCTCTGGCCCGGCCAGCACAGGCAGCCAAGCCGGACTGACCTTCTGAGCCCTCGGCCTCCCGGCCCTGTGGCAGCAGCTGGGCTTCCTCCTCCTCCTCCTCTGGGTCAGCCTCCGGTGCTGCCTCCTCTTTCGTGCTGCCTCCTGCCTCCTCCAGGAGGGCTGCCCCGGCTGCCCCCTCTCCAGGAGACCTGGGGTCGTCGGGCTTGGGCTTCTTGGGCTGGCTCCGTTTCCGGTGAGACCTGGAGAGGGAGACGCATCAGAGGGGAGGTGAAATGATGCAAGGGAGAA
>NW_011495051.1:3927235-3927923 GCF_000754665.1 Bison bison bison | reverse complement strand
GCTGTGCGCTCTGCCCAGAGAGAGACCCCAGACAAGCGCCCCCCAGGAGGGCGGGGGAAGCAGGCCCCTGGGTGGGGTTGGCTCCTGGGGGCAGGGGCGGTGGAGGGAGAGAGGCCTGGGGGAGGGGAGGATGATGGCGAGGGTGGGCAGTATCAAGCGGGTGCGATGGCAGCTGGCGATGGGATGCAGGTATGGATGGCTCTAAGAGCCTCTGTATGGAGGGCACGGGGGAGACAGGAGTGTGAACCCGGGTGGAAATAGCGGCTGGTGGAAAATGCCTGCGTGACGGACAAACGGTGCACTTACGAGAGCCCCGGCCTCCTGGTCTGCTCTTTCTTCCTCTCTAGACTGGGTTTTCTCTCCTCCTCAGTCTTTTTCCAGTGTCTGTTTTCCTTCAGACTAATTTGTCTAGAATGTAAACGTCAGGGGGTTTTTCTCTAGGGCTCGTGTTAACCCCAGATGGCTCACTGCAGGGCCTGGCCCCGCCCGGGCTTTCCCTGCATTTTCTCCACCCGCAGGAGCTCTGCGCCCAGAGCCTGCAGTGACCCCGCGACCCTTCGTCTAAGCTGCACCCGGCCCCCAGCCCCTGCCCCTGCCTCCAGGGACTGAGGGAAGTCCTCGGGCCCCAAGTGAGCATCCCAGATAAGGCTGAGCTGCAGCTTCTTAGTGAAAACCAGGGTTAAAAAGA
>NW_011495051.1:3920973-3927135 GCF_000754665.1 Bison bison bison | reverse complement strand
GGGGGGCAGGCTGCAGGTTAGTGGCCAGGGCTCCTCTGCCAGGCTCAGGGCTAGGGGGATGTCCCTGCCAGTTCCCAGAGCCTTCCAGGGAGGGGACAGAGCAGCTTAGAGACCACGGGAGGTGTGTGACTGGCCCAGGAGTTGGGGCAGAGGTGGGGTGGGGAGAGGCGCTGCCTGAGGCAGGGACAATAGACCAGCCCAGGCTGCAGGCTAGGCCTTCCAGCCCGGGAGGTGACGCTCCAGGTGCCCTGGCAGGCTCAGACACCAAGACCTTCCAGGAGAGTCTACGTACTAACAAGGACCAAGCGCTCACTGAGGAACCATCTGACTGGGGCTGGGTGGGCGGGGTGGGCAGGGCCCCAAGGGCTCCAGATGCCAGGACCCCACCTCCTCCTGGGGCGTCTGTGGTGGCCCTAGCCCTTGACACTGGCTCCCGGAATGCCTACTTCTAACTGTCCCCTGATGCTAACCACTGACCACTGCTGGTCCTTTGCTTCTGGCTACCTGACCCGCAGGCCCCTACCCCTGGCTGGCAGCTGCTCTATGCCCTGAGTCCAGGCATGGCCCAGTGTGCGACATGCCCTACTTGATGTTGGCAGCATGGACCACCCCGATGACCACAGGTGGGAGTGGGGAGCATTCCAGGGAGGGTGCGTCATGGGCAGAGCATGGCATCACACACAGCATGGCGTGCAGGGGTGCACGGTGATGGGGAGGGGTGCGGGAGGACAGGCAAGCAGGGCAGGGTGGGAGGGAGCCCAAGAGACTCAGGCCCACCAGGGGACACTCTCCACACTGGGTGAAGCCCTGACTCAGAGACAGGCGGGAAGCTGCGGGCTTTTCACCCGCAGTCACCTGAAGGCTTCTCTCAGGATCTGGGGATGCCGCAGGGCCGGGTGCCCAAGTGAACCCCTACACTGGCCACCACACCCAGAAGGGTGTCCTCCTCCTGCCAACTCACCTGGCCTCTGTGTCCTGCAGCACGTCTCCTCCCCCCACCTCGAACCAGCCCCAGAGGCCACTTCTGACCCTGCCCTGCCCACTTTCAGGGTCCCTAGAGAGCCCAGACTCTCCTCAGCCCCCAACTCATTACTGAGGGGCTTCCCCAGTGGCTCAGCAGTAAAGAATTCGCCTGCCAATGCAAGAGACACAGGTTCAATCCCTGATCCAGGGAGATCTCACAAGCCGCGGGGCAACTAAGCCTGTGCGCCCCAACCACTGAAGCCCATGTGCCCTAAAGCCCGTGCTCCACAAGAGAAGCAACCACAATGAGAAGCCCACGTATCGCAACTGGAGAGTAGCCCCTGATTGTCATAACTAGAGAAAGCCTGAGTAGCAATGAAGACCCAGCACAGCCACAAATATATAAATATATAAAATCAGAAAACACACCACTGGGCTCAGAGGTCTGTCCCCAGCACCAACCCCACAGCAGCTCCTGGGCCTGGACTCCCCATGGTAAGTGAAACCAGGCACAGAGCTGGAGGCAAAGGGCCGTGCCCTCCGGCAAAGAGGACAGCAAAGCGAACGCTGCATGCAAACAAGAATCTGTTTCGTGAGAACAGAAGCTGGGAACAACACTGGGAGGATCTGGGGCTAACTTTCTGACAGCTGGAGGAGGTACGTCACCTCACACACCCTGATCACTGTCTGGCTGCAACAGGACCCCTGGGGCCACATCCATAGTATGTCTGATCCCATAAACATAGTTCGTCCATGAACAACTGATCTGCTTGCGCTGCATTCTTTGCTTTCTCGTCCGGAGTCAGTAACTGGTCTCCTATCCCTGATGCTTAGTGTTCTTAGCTATCTCCCAGTTCTCGGTGTGGCCTCCTGGGCAGGGGTCATTTGCTTCTAAATGACAATCCGGGGCCACCCCCTTATCTGCGGCTGCCTTGGACTCTCCTGGATTGGATCCAGTTTCCTCAATTGCGTGTCTCTCGCAGTTGATGCCCTTGTTTAGCTGGAGCACATCCTCCAGCAGCTTTCTCAGGTAGGAGGGGAAACCTGGGACTTGCTCCCTTTCCACACGTCGTTGGTAATTTGGCCGGGTCCATGCATCTGGGCAGGGTGGTCCAGGCAATGGACCTGAAATGACTGCTCTCCTGACCTTTGAGGCCCTTGTCCTTCGTCTAGTAGCTTGCAGCATCACAATCGCCAAGTTCGATTCCGTTTGGGCCCCGTGTTCTTTCTGTTGACCTGTTTATTTGTTCCAGAGGCTTGGGTGCCCTCTGTTTAACCCATGTTGTGAAGTGTCTCCCAATCCACCTCTTATATCTCTTTTCTCTCTTAAATGCCCAAGTGCCACCTCTTCTAAAAGTCTTTTTTTTTACACAGCAGGTTCTTCCATAAATGTCAAGCCACCCACTTTCTCAGAGAAGAAGTAAGTTTTCTTCTGCTCACTGTCAGCCTCTTCTGTGAGGTCCTGCTTTTTGTCTGAGACCCTTTTGCACTGAGTTTCCTCAGAGGTTTAGGGGGCAGCCCATGGTCATGGGCTTCTGAGAGGCCAGGAGGTGATGGTGGGGGGAGGGCTCAGGAGCACGGCAGGGTCAGGGTGGCCAGTGGGAGCAAGCTGGAGGTGCAATGGTGTCCAGTCTGGCCAGGGCATCAGGTGCAGGGAGGAGGGGAGAACAGGCCAGCCCCTCAAGGGTCTGGGGGCAGCAGAGGGGACAGGGATGTCCTCTCTAACTCCTCATTTCCATGGTGAGGGAGGATGGTAGGTAGAGAGGAGGTGGGTGGAAGCTGCAGGGCTGGATAAGTGAGGCTGGCGGGCTCTTGCCTCCTATGGAGGTAGCTGGAGGTCCCACCAGAGGCAGCAGCAGAGGCTGGGGAGGGACGAGGACCATGTACTCAGAGACGAGCACACCCCCCTCAACTGAGCCTGGCTACTCAGATGCTCTGTGCAGGGTGCACATGAGGGGCAGGCGGAACACACACCTGCGGCAACATGTGGGTGACGCAGCGCTCGTTGGAAATAATCAGGAGCCGAGAGGAAAAGACTGTCTACATATGGAGAAGGGCTGCTCAGGCAGGAGTGGGGGCGGGGGAATGCGGCCAAGACACCAGCTGGGCAGAGCACCAGCAAGGACAAGGTCACAGGTCATGGGTCCTGTTTGTCACAGGGTGGGGTAAGCTCACTAGACAAGATTTAGGGATTAGAAGTAAATCCACAGAGAGCGTGGTTTTCTCCCAAAGGGGCCAATACCAGACTCTGCTCTGCAGTGACATTTGGGGTGTGGTACTGGGAGAGGGGGCAGGAAGGCTGGGCCCTCGGGGGGTGGGGGCGGCTTGATGAGCTGTCTGAGCCAGGACCGAGGAGCCACTGCAGTGACCCAGAGGAAGTGGTGAGGGTACACAGGGACGTGGGGGGCAGGTGAGGAGCCCACCCCAATGGGGGCGTGTGTGGTTGTCACACTTCGGGGGGTGCTCCTGGCATCGAGTGGGTGGAGCCAAGGATGCTGCTCCACCCCTGCCAGAGCCTGGATGGTCCTCTCAGAGGATGTTAGCAGGCCTGGAGGGAGACCCTGGTCTAGGGATAGACCCAGGTTTATCCCAATCTGAGAACGTTGTCTCAGCGTTCCCCGCTACTCCTGACAGCCCGAGTGAAGGCGAGGCTCTTTTCTGATCTCTCCCGTCGTCTCTCTCCCCCAGTCTGTTCTGTTCCCCCCAATCTGGCCCGAGACAAGGATATTCTGGTGGTGCCCCCCGCCCCCCGCAACCATCTCTCCAACAAGGGAGGCTCAGGAAGCCGGTGGCCCTGGAGGCCAGGCACAGCTGGGTGAGGGCAGGGCGGCCACGCGGCCAGAAGGGAAGCTCACAAGGGCCTCTGCTGCTAGCGGGGGGCCTCAGCACCCAGCTGGGGCTTGGGGCTCCACACCTGAGCCCTTCATCTGTCAGCCTCTTCACAGAATGCCCCCCGACAAGTGGGGGACTGGGCCTTATCTTACATACTAAATGTATCCTTGGGAACACGACCTAATTGGTCATTCAGTCCCAGGCTGGCACACCGAGAGAGAAGGTGGGAAGGAGCCCTGTGCTGTGGGACACATTGGCGGGGTTGGGGTAGCGAGGCCACGGGGTTCCTCCTCTGTACACAGAAGGTTCCAGAATGGTCTGGCCCGAGGCCTTGTCCTCGTCCTCTGGGCAGGCTCCTCTCACAGCCCCTCATCCCTTTTCTCCCGGGAGTGAAGCCCTGAGTCGCTCCACTGACCAGTTAGCCTGAGCCACCACCAGCCAACCATCCTGCAACGCTGGATCAGGTTGGGAGCTGGCAGCTGGACAGTCAGCAGGCTCACTTCTCGCTCTTGGAAGAGAGAAGGAGCCACCCTGAGGCAGTGCTCTCGGGGAGGAACACACAGGAGAGCGGGAAATCAAAGAGAGAAACAGCAGAAGCGATCAGCAGAGCGCCTCCCTCCCTCGGGCTGTCAGGAGCAGTGGGAACGCAGGCGGAGGCAGCATTCTCAGAGAGGCGGTGACAGCATACAGGAAGGAGACCAGCCCCAGGGGGAGAAGACGCTGGGCGGTGTGACCACTCAGCCAGGACTGTTTCTCCCAGTGTCGGCAGAGTGTGGGGCGCTGCCAGGGAGGCACTGCCCAAGGAATGAAGTGGCCGAGCCCCCCCACCCCTCAGGAACCAGGCTCTGGGGAGGCACCATCCGAGGCCAGTGGGGACAAGATCTGCCAGCAGTGACCGAGGGCCACAGACAGAAGCCTCGCGGAGGCCCGATCTGCTCACTGTCTGTTTTGGTGTCGCCCGTAAACTGGGAATGGTGTTCATGTTTTTCAGTGGTTCAAGTTAAAGGATAATAACATTCTGTGGCATGTGGCAATGGTATGAAATTCCCACTCCAGTGTCCATACATAAAGTTGTATTGAGACACACCACACTCACTGTTAACAGACCGTCTACAACCCAGGGTGACCTCCATGGAGCTGAGAGGTCACAGGAGAGCGCGCTGGGCCTCAAAGCCCAGACACAGACACATGTGATGCTCTGGGCTGCCCGACCTGCTAGCCATGCCCCAAGCTCGGTGAGGACCCGCTGACCGTTCCTTGGGCACCAAAAAGGAATCTGTTTCAACTCTGTCCATGGGCAGCTCAGGCCCCGAGAGCCGCGATATTCCCAGAGAAAGAACACGATGGAGATGGACAATTCCGAGGCTGCACGATGCTGTTTTGCCCTGCCACCCACAACCCCCCGGCCAGATGCCAAGCACAGATGCCAGGAGGGGGTGGCCACTGTGCCCTCTCCTTCCCCACCTGACACTAGGCAGGAGCTGGGCAGGAACACACATACTGGATGGAAGGAAGGCTTGGAGGAGGCCTCTGAGGTGGAATGCGAGGCGGAGAGCATCCAGGCGACAGGTCTGTGTGGCCACCCCCGGAACCCCCATAACCACTGTCCGCAACCAGGATGCAAGAACACATTACCCGAGGCACCAGAACAAGCAGCCACAGACATGCTGGGCAGGAGTGAGGCTCCCATCTGGGTTGGGGGAGACCTCAGGCCCCACAGCTCCTGTCCTTGCTCAAGAGTCAAGAAGGGTCCTGCAGCCCCAATGCAGAAATGAGGCTCTCACACCCAGGACAGTGACCCAAAAGCCTGAGACAGACACTGTGTGAGGCCCTGAGAAGGCAGACAAGGAGTGAGAGGGAACCCGAGACCCCGACAACATAGACAGCGCGGGCGGCGATGCCCTAAGAGCTGGAGGAAGAAGTCAGCCTAAGAATACACTTTGCTTCCGAAGCAGGAGAAATGGTGGAGGAGGGAAGCGGTGGGCGGTGGAGGGGGAGGAGAGACGAGAAGAGGGAGAATGGGGGATCGCCGGCCTGGAGGAGCAGCGGCCGCAGCGGCGGGCAGCTCACCTGCGCAGGAGCTTGGCCTTGAGCGAGGCCCGGGAGGCGCTCCAGGTACTCAGCTCGGGGCTGCTCAGGGCCGTGGGCCGTGTGTGGTCCAGCACAGTCAGGTCTTTGCCCTGCTTCCACAGCTCGTAGCGTTCCGGCTGCAGGATGCGCACGAAGACGTCCATGGAGATCTTGACCATGTCCTTCCGGCACGTGCACTGCGTGGGGGCAGGAGAGACAGCTGAGCCCACGAGCCGCGACCCCACCCCACCCGCGGCACGCCGAGCCCACCCTGTCTGAGCCGCGAGCCCACACCAC
>NW_011495051.1:3912457-3920873 GCF_000754665.1 Bison bison bison | reverse complement strand
CGGCGCGCCCCCACCCCCCGACGCGCGCCGGGCCCACCCTGTCCTCCCAAGCTCTCTCACGAGACAGGAAAGGGCGTCTTCTCATCCGGTGAGGGGGGGAGGGGACGCTGCTGCATCCCCACTGGGCGCCCCTGGCCCACCCCCCGGAGTCACACCCCATCTGCACACAGTCCACTGCGGTGCTTAGACCCACTCAGGAGCCCAGAAGCCAGGTGGTTTGAGCTTCGGCCGCCTGAAGTCACTTCAAACCAAAAGCTGCCCCCAGTCAGACGCACGCGCCCCTGACCAGGTAAAATGCCCGTGCAATGATTTATAACAGCGGTGATTACAAAGGTTAGGAAGAGGGGAAAGCTGTCCATCTCCATGGGGCAGACAAAGAAGTGAAGGTGATGTGGAGAAGGTGCTCACACAGCCCAAAGTCCCTGCCGCCGGCTTCAGGGGAGGAGGCTGAGAGTCTGGGAGGCTTGGCACTGGACCCCAGGCGGGCAGAGCTTGCCGCAATGCCAGCCTGGCCAGGGGAGCCCCTTGTGCCCAGGCACGGTAAGCGAGGGGCAAACAAGCCTGAGGAGGATGGGCTGAGATGGGGTCCTTCCGCCCCCTCTTCTGCTGTGTAGACTCTCAACACCCCAACAAACACACACCATGTGTTCTTGGAGCCTCTCCCTTGTATCGCACTGTCAGAAGCGCCCAGGAACCAGGACCCAAGCAGGAGCCACCGTGGTCATCCCAGGGAGCTGGGGGCTGGAGAAGCCCGGCAAGGACTGCAGAAGCTGGGCTCAGGACAGCAAGCCTTCAGTCAAGAGAAGGAAGCCAGGCAGCCCTGGCCTCCCGCTTACCTGTGGGCCAAGGCCATGGGTGAGATAGTAGGAGGGACAGAGGGGACCACTGTTTAGGGCAGGGCTGGTGACCTGCCCACAGAGAGTGGGAAGGACCAAAGTCTGGAAGCTTCCAGCTCCATGGGTTACTGAGCTCTGCGACAACCTCTCAGCTCTGTCGTCACTTGGGAAGCAGCAAGACCAACTTATAAACGCGTGGGGGTAGGCGAGTGCCAGTAAAACTATTGCCAAAAAAGGCAGAGGGCTGGATGTGGCACAGGCCATGGTTGGCCAGCTCCAGATGTAGACTCCAGGGCGGGGATCCCCAGCCCAATACTGGTCCACAGCTTGTTATTAACCGGGCTGCCCAGCAGGAGGTGACCAGGAGGCAAAACAGAAACCATCCCCCATTCTCAGGTCTGTGGAAAAATTTCATCTTCCACGAAACTGGTCCCCGGTGCCAAAAAGGTTGGGAACCACGGCTGGAGAGGAAAGGCCAGCTTCAGGGAGAGGCGCTTCCTCGGGGTGGGCTTGACCTGGGGGGCTGTGCTCGCCTTCCTCTGAAGGGGCATGGTCCTCACCTTCTTAGGGGGCCACACCTGTCCCAAGAGGAGGGTGCAGGAGGAGGCCGCAACAGGAGGCCTCAAGGCAGCTGCCCCTGGGGACACCTGCACTGCCGCCTCTGCAGCTCTGCTCCAATGCCCGCCTGTCAGAGAAACAGGCATAGGAGATGCTTATTCCCAAAACCACAGTTTAGAAATGTCGCAGGATTTTTATTTCCCAGGTTGAGTGTGTGTGCACACGCCCCCGCAGGTAAATGCAAGCGTGTGTATGGATGCGCATACGTATGAACGCATTTATAATTGAATATGCACTTATTTTTTCATCCCGTACAATTTCAAAGGATGTTATGAATGCATTTCCATGTTAAATGTGCGTCTTGCCTCCGTGTACAACCGTCTCCATGTACAACCACCTCCGTCACCGCCACTTTCTCAATGGAAATGAAGGGAGCAGAAGGAAAAGACTTAATTAAATGCAGCAATTATGTACCTACCCTGACAAGTCCTTCCCAACCTCCCTCAGCTGGCTCAGAAACTGTGAGATATTTACAACCTGGAAGTCTGAGGATGCTGGGCAGGGAGGTGGGGGGCAAACGCGGCATTTTTTGCAGCCTCTATTCCCCAACCCTGCCCGCTCCCAGGCCAGATATGGGAGCTCAGCGTGGGGACAGCAATAAGCCAACCACCATCAAGTGGGAGGGAATACTTACGACCCAGCGATTTCCAGCAAACTCAATTCATTTAATGAAAAATTGCACAAGAGAGAGAGGCTGGCAGTACAATCTGGCTGCGGAGTGGCAGGGGTCCAGATGGTGCCCGGGTTCCGGGATCCTGGCCGGCTGCGGCCTGGCCGGCGTGGCCACCAACAGCAGCTTGAGGGATTTGTATCGAGTGGCCATGCAATCGCTTTTCCTTAAGTGATTAATAAAAGCACCCCTGTGCACCCTGGAGGGGATGGAGCGGGCCTGGGGCATGTCACCATGGCCTATAGCCCAGCCAGGGTCAGCGCTGGGAGCAGCAGCCCTCATGTCTCCATGAGGTCCTTGGTGGGGCCGGGCGGGGCTGGTCGCTGGTGGGCAGGGAGGTGCGAGGAGCATGGGCAGTGGCAGGAAGCAGTGGGAGGGACGGGGGCAAGGCCCCACAGGTCCTGGGGGACAGAAGGGACACCTCCGGTTTAGGATAGGGCAACAGTCACCTCCATGGGCAGAGCAGCTGAGCCCAGGGTTGCAGACACCATAGACCCATCACCTTGTTTCAGCTCACAGTTTGGCAGAGGAATCTGCTAAGACCAGCGAAAAGAACTTGCAGGGCTGAGCACACCAGAGCACCCCCTCACCCCCACAGCCCCTACCCTTGCCGTCTCCTGATTTATGACCCCTGCACAGTGGAACTGCCCACAGCGCTGTTTCATTTGGGCCTGTGAATAAGGATGGGGCCATGAGCTGCAGGGCTAGCCTGGAAAGAGGGCGGGCCATGACCCTCAGGGCAGCCCATCTGGCTCCCAGCCAATCCTGAGGCCCTGCCAGAGCCACTAAAACTGACTGCGTCTTCTGCTGTCCCTCCAGTGCCTGTGCTCAGCAGCCCTGTCAGCTGGGACCAGCCGGAGAGCATTCTCCCCGGGTGCCTGCCAGCTATTAGTTCTGATGGAGAGACGGGCTGGAAGGGGAGAAGGACTGCTGGCCCCCTGTAGCCTGAGCGTGCCCCAGGGGCCTCTGTACCTTAAAGACTTGGCCACCAGAGCTGCAGGGCGGGGCTCCCGTTTTGGAGCATCCTGCACTGGGCAGCACTTGGGGCAGGGGCCATCCACAGACAGCAGGAGCAGAGGGAGAGGCAGGGACTGGGGTGGACACACGCTGCACGGGGCCTGGGTCCCATGGCCAGGACGCGAGACACGCTGCATTGGCTGTGGGTCCCTGCCCGCCTCCAGGGTGGGCCTGTCCACAGGGGGCTCTGGGCCCCCATTGACTGGGCCCCACCCCAAAATTCTAAGCCCGGAACTGTGGCCTCTCCCCATGTTGCAAGTAGAGGGAGGCAGTGCCCCAACACTCAGAACAAAACAGGCTCAGACGTAGCCTCTCATCAAGGGGGTCCGACAGCCCCACAAAAGAGCAGCGCAGAGAGCCCTTGACCGGCCAAGTTAATTAACCAGCGGGACGCAGAAGGAACAGAGCTGTTTAAAGTGACAGCGGAGAGGAGACACGAGGCCTCCGCCCCCACTCCCCCCACCAGAGGAGGAGGGACAGGATGACCCCCCACCTGCCCTGGCAGCAGATAGCGGCAACCTGCAGAGCGGAAGGCTGGCAACAGCGAGGGTGAGGGCGCAGCTCTGACCGGCCGGAAAGGAGGCCTCCCCTCCCAAGGTCCACACCCAAAGGTGTGAAATCCAAAGACTGTCCGAGGCATCACAGAAACACACTGTGTGTGCACACACACCACGTGCACACACCTCGGGACAACTCTAACCACACCACTCTAAACCCGTGGACCGACTAGACAGGTGTGGAGCCGGCAGACAGCCCTGCGGGGGCTGGTGACTAGTTCAACTACAGAAATGGTCTCAGGAGGGGTCTGCTGTCATAAGAATACAGCATGCACAATCACAATTACAGTACAGTCCTAGTTACAACCAAAAACCTTCAGAGAAAGCCAAGGGCATTTGTCAAACCCCAACCACAGTTCTTTTGATGGGAGAATGGGGATTAAATGATTTTGTGGCTTTTTTTCTTTCCAAATCTCTTTATTGAGCAGGTACATCATTTAAGTTGGTTGAGAGCCAGGCAGATAATGGAATCTGGCCTGCTACATGTTTTTTGTAAATAAAGTTTTATTGGCACATGGCCCCGGCTACAGTCACATTAATGCTGATACCACAGAGCCAAGCAGTCACACAGAGACTGGAAGGCCCCCAAATCCACAAATATTCACTATCTTATCCTTTACAGAAAGTTTGAAAAACCTTGATTTAAGTCACAGAATCCCTTTTATAAGGTATCCTGAAGCCTTGACCCCCTCAGTGTGTCTGTACATACAGAGAAGGAATTAGGAGGTGAAGAAGGTTAAATGAGGTCAAGAGGCTGGGGCCCTAACTCTATTAGAACCAGTGTCCTTATAAGAAGAACAGGCTAGACAAACAGGACTCCGGCCCCTGCCACCCCCAGGGTGAGGACACAGCAGGAAGCTGGCAGTCCACGTACCAGGACTGGAGTCCCTACCAGGAAGCCAACCCCAGTGGCACCCTGGTCTCAGGCTCCCAGCCTCAGGAAATGTGAAGGATAAATATCTGCAGTTCAGCTGCCCAGTTATCAGTACTGCGATCCAGCAGCCTGAGCTGACGAAAGACAGGTGTCTATGTGGAAACCTACTATGGGCCCGGTGTTCACTGAGGAGAGTGAGCTGCACACTCCCCACCACCTGCTGCCAGGATCTGGTGCTCACAGGTGCTAGGAAGCACCTAGAACCTGGCAGGTGGAGGCCCAGCTCTGGAATCACCTCTTTCAGGCTGCACCTACCTTCATACCAGCAACCCAAGCCAGCTGCTCTTGGGAGAACACACCCGTACCCCTAGAGCTCATTAGGACCTTGGTGGGCCTGGGCCAGTGGCGCACACCCCCTAGCTGGGCCTGGACCCCACCTCAAAGGGGACCAGGAGGCTGGACAAAGGGACCAGCCCCATGTAGTCTGCGGGCACCAAGTCTGCTTCTTACAGAGGTGCTACCTCCTAACCTCAAGCCACAGATCTCACACATTCTGCCAGGCCAGCCCGAAGTTTTCTGACTTAACAACGCCAATGCTCACAAGTGGAGGAACACAGGAATCAAGGCCCCTGAATGACACCTAAAGAATGAAGGGGTCAGTCCCTCAGTCACCTTGCCAGGGCCTCTGGCAGAAGACACAAAAGGGCCAGTCTTGGGGGTGAGTTTTATTCTCTTTCTCATGCTGGTGGGTGTGCAGGTGGGTCCCTTTTCTTACTGAATCCACCCTAACACGCTGCACCCACCAGCAGTCATGTTCTAGTCATGCCTCAGAGAAGCATCTAGGACGAGGCCCCGGGTCCAGGCTTGGCTCCCTCTCACCTCAGAGCAGGACGGACAGAAACCTTCCTGGAGCTTCAGAACAGTCTGACAAGCACATTCCAACACTTCAGCTTCCTGAGGTTTGGATGTTTAAAAAGACAGGCTCTGATCTAAATTAGATTTGGCAATTGAAGCCGTAAAGTCCCAGAGCAAAATGGTTTCCCACTTTCAGCTCCCACATTGGAACCGTCACGCCCTCCTTACTACTCAGGCTAAATGGCTGTGCCCCGCAGCCCAGCGACAGGCCTGGCCCTGCAGCACTTCCAGGGAGATGGGGAGAAACTTCCTTAAATACCTGCGGAGGGGAGCAGGAACTCAGGGCCAAGACGGACCACACCCCCCGAGGTCCAGCTGAGCTACCCCCTTGGCTGAAGGACCAGGAGCCCGCTGTGCGCTCTTCCAGTCCGGCCCTTCCAGTTCTGGGCACTCTCTACCTTTTCAAGGCCCTGGCGGGGGGTAGGGGGGCTCCTCCTGCCTCCTCCCCCTCCCCCCAGTTACTGAGCCCCAGGGACTCGCCAGGGTCCCCAAGGACCCCAGTGTACATGTGGCAAGCCTGCTTCAGTTCTGCAGAAGGAAGGGATTCAGAAAGAGAAGGGGGTGAATGGGGGAGGGGAAGGGACAGAGGGGCTGGGAAGGAAGCGGGCAGGGAGGATTCAGGGGCATCAGGGTTTCCACACAGAGCAGCACCCTAGCCGCTGGGGCCTGGGCTGTTCCCCACACAGGGTGCCCCCACAGGGCGCCTCCTGCCATGGAAGCACCCACCTACGTGAACCCCCTACCCCACAGCTCGACCCCATCACAGCCTTGTACAGAAGGCCGAGTCCTGACAGCACCTGCCAGAGGCTCAACAAGACACACGCCTGTCACTTCCAAATGACAAATGGTGAAAGTTACAACCGTGGAGTTCAGGGGCCCTGGGCCTGCTCCAAGTGCCCAGCTGGGGCAGGGGGGTTGTCACCCACGTCAGAAGACTGCCACATCAGAGCAGTGACATGAGTGCCTGGGTCCCGCAGGGCCTACAGCCGAGTTTGAGGACAATGAGCAAACGGGCAGAGCAGAGGTCTGCCTCTGGTGATCAGAGCAGGAAGCCAAGCAGCACAAATAGACTTTTTTTTTCTCTCCATAGCTTGAAAAAACAGAAATGAGAATTGTTGTGTGGATTAGAGAGGATGGCCCCTGGGGTCCAGCAGCGCTTGGCATGAGCTATCCAGGCAGAGAAGGAGGGGTGCCCCACATGGAGGGCATGGAGCAGTGGTGCCTCCTGGGGACTCCTGGTTCCTCTGGGGAAGGAAGCTCTTCGTCTCTGAGCTGCAGGGCCCAAGTAAAGCCAGGCCTCAGTGGAGAGAGGGGAGCGGGGGCCCCCATTCCATTCCTCCGTCCACCCTTAATCATCTCTGGCCTTGATCCTTGACAAGGTCCAACTCCAACTGCTGTCCCTTCCAAGCCCATGAAGCTCTCCCTCGAGCCATCCCACGCCCATGGCTGCCGGGCAGGAGGAGGCCAGTACCATGGCCAGATGGTTGGGGTCTAAAAGAGCCATTTCCTGCTCTCCTGAAACCACAGCTAAGGGATTCTTAAGACGTGTGCCTGGGGCTGCATGGTGTACCAAAAGGACGTAATAAAGAAACTTCAGAACACAAAGAGGATTCAAGAAGTTTCTAGAATGGAGAAACACCTGCCACCCACCCAGGATGGGGGACTGGAAGAGCAGCTGGCTTTCTGCCACGGTAGAGAACAAAAACCACGCGAGAGTCAGACCTCCAAGTTCTGGAGGAAACCATCGCCCACAGAGACTCCACACCCAGCCAAACCATCAGCCCTGTCCTCAGCAGCAACTCCTGGGAAAGTGCCTCAGACCCCAGGGTCAGCCTTTCCACTGTGCTGTTTTTCTGCCCTTTTTGTTTGTTCTCTATTTTCAGAGGCAGAAAGTCTCAAAACATTTCTGCTCTGCTCCTTTCTCCGAAGTCCCCGGAGGATGCCTACTTCCAGTGTAAGGTCAGAGCAGGGTGTCCACAGAGAAAGGGAGTGTGGGTTCCTTCCAGCACCCTGGCATCCTACCCTTCCCCAGGGCTTCCCAAGACATGCCCAGCCACTGACAGTGCTGGAGTGGGTCCCACTGAATCCGGGGTCCCCTCAGCAGGCGTTTTGCTAAATGTAAAGAAGGCATCAGAAAGCAACATCCCACAAGCTCAGATATGCGGCCTGCACCTTCCTTGGGAGGGTGGCACTGGCTTGCCTTGGAGACAAGGATCTGGGTTGGAAATGGGATCAGGATGCCCCAGTACTGGGGCATCCTGATCCTAAAAGAAGACCCCTCCAACACTCCCTCCTCTTCCTCTGGACCTCTCCCCTCCAGGCCCCCTTCCTCCCATTCATCTGTACCGTGAAAGGCATCCTGGCTGCTCTCTGGTTCCCCAGCCTGCTACTGCATTCTCAATGCCTAAGGAATTACGCTTTACAAACTGTAATAATCCCCAGCAAAACTGAAATCATATAAAACGACGTGCTTTGAGAAAGTGTAATGAAAGATCAAATGAAAAACCTACTGAAAGCCAGACCTTCATTTAACACCTCAGCACAAAAGGAAACTCTGCCCTCATGTCAAGCCCCACAGCCAGGAGAGGGGTTTCCGCTGACCCCGCCCTCACGTGAGACACTCCCTGACCCCAGCCTGTTCCTGGTGACCCTGAGGCCCCCCGTCTGTGGGTCTCCCTGGTCAGGACTTCAGACAAGACCCCCTGAAGGCACTGCCAGGGGCTCTGTATTCATCTCAAGCTGGGGGCCTCTGGGGAACAAACACACAAAAACCAACCGTGAAGCCACGCATTGGACCAAACCATTTGGGCCCTGAGGCCTGAGATCTAAAGAATGCAGGGGCCCAGGATTCAGGTGGATCCTCACCAGAGGAGACTGAGGGCTCCCGTCTCCTGGCAGGTGTTCACCAATGCGCCCCTCCCCGGCCCTG
>NW_011495051.1:3905690-3912183 GCF_000754665.1 Bison bison bison | reverse complement strand
AGGAACAGAGGGCAGCAGACACTCAGCCCTGCTCCGCTCCCCGACCCCACCCCATCCCCAACCCCAAAGTTCCCACTTCCTCCTTCCAGGCATATCCCCTGCATCCCCACACAAGCCAGAGGCATCCTGTCCTCCCAGAGAAGACCCGCCCACCACCGTTCCCACGTGCCTCCCCCTGGAATGGAACACGCGACCAGCCCCTCAATCCTCTCGGGGTGCAGTGTTTCGGTGCCTGGATGGACGGCCCATCCGCACGTGGGCATCAGGCCATCTCCAGTTTCCTGCCACGTGGTTCAGAACCCACAGGCACTGAGTTAACACAGCCCTGGCCACGGTGACTATTAACTTCCCTCACTTGGCAGACTCTTTGCTAACGGCAACCATCTCCTTGTCTCCTGACGGATGTGACCTGCTTTTTCCTTTCCGTTCTACTTTCTTTACTCCACGTGTTAAGTCCACAGTATTCAAAGCTCCTAGTCTGATAGAAACCCCCACTCACATCCCTACGGCCCTCCCGACCTTGGGGTGTCTGCCCTCAGTTCAAGGTTCCCTCGGCCTCTGAGCTGCAGAAGGCATCGCAAAGGGAGAAGGACCTGGGCAGCCACTAATACTCACAGTCACCCCCGACTCCAGGTACACAAATGCCCCAACTCGTGGAGGCAGAGGACGGGGTCTGGGGCTGTAGCAGGGGCAGGAAGCCAGAGCTCTCCCACTGAGGGTAAGACCCCTCTGTGCTGTAGGAAGCGGGTGGGAAGGACCCCGGGGGCACTCTATGAAGAGTCACTGTACTCCCTACAAGAAGCTCCTGTGGGGCACCTGCCCCCCTCCTCCACCAGGGGCCAGGAACTAGGCAACTGGGGGCCCACTGGCACCTGATCCCTAGGAATGCACACACCCTGCAGCATCTCTGCTGGGGGTGACCGGCCCTCCACCCGTTGTTGGAGAAGCCTTGCTCCAGTCTGGGAAGGGCTGGCAGCATCCTCGGAGGACTTGGGTCACATCCCTGCTCCTCTGGTGGATGGAAGCGTTCAAGACTCTGGTGTATTCATGTCACAGAGTGCCATCAACAGGGGAGAGGGCCTGAAAGCCACAGGATGTTGTCCCCGCCCAGCCCTGGAGGCCAGAAGTCTGAGATGCAGATGTGACAGGGCCAGGGTCTTGAACGTTCCCTCCTCCAGAAGCCCCTGCTGGCTGATGCTGCCTGTCCCCCACATTGTGCCTGTTGTGGTCTCCCGGAGTCTGAGCATCCCAGGCGTCCTGTCCCCCATCCGTGTCCCTCTCTGTGCAGCTTTTTCCTGTCTCCCAGGATTTGCAGGGTGACTGCTGCTGAGCAGATGCAGACAGGGGAGCAACACACATGCTTCCGAGGGAACAATCCCAGGGTGGGGGCAAGGGGCACGTCAGCCCACAAAGCGTTAAACACCCAGCGACGCGGAAGATCCCCCGCTGAGGAGCTGGCATCTGCCAGGCCAGCTCGCAGCCTGGCCCCCTGTTTCAGATGTAATTACCCACACGCTGCAGCAGGAGATGGGATAACAAACCAGTTCATTAGGAAATCCACTGGAAGCCCTCGGAAGTGCTTCATAAACAAAACCATTAGGTGCAGGGCTCCTGCTAGGGAGGCTGCTTCCTGGGGGCTGGGCAAGGTCATAGGTCAAACCTTCGACCCCCCCCCCCAGGATGCTACCCCCACCACAAGGTCACTCTCTTTCCTCCTCCACACAGAAAAGCCTCATCTGTGTAGCACTGTGGCTGCAGCCTGGCAGCTGGTCCTCCTGTGAGGGTCCCCACCCCTCTCCCCTTCTCAGTTCAGTTCAGTCACTCAGTTGGGTCCGACTCTTGGCAACCCCATGGACTGCAGCACGCCAGGCTTCCCTGTCCATCACCAACTCCCAGAGGTTGCTCAAACTCATGTCCGTGGAGTCAGTGATGCCATACAACCATCTCATCCTCTGTCATTTCCTTCTCCTGCCTTCAGTCTTTGCCAGCATCAGGATCTTTTCTAGTGAGTTAGCTCTGCATATCAGGTGGCCAAAGCCAAAGCACTGGAGCTTCAGCTTCAACATCAGTCCTTCCAATGAATATTCAAGACTGATTTCCTTTAGGATGGACTGGTTTGATCTTGCAGTCCAAGGGACACTCTAGAGCCTTCTCCAGTACCACAGTTCAAAAGCATCAGTTCTTTGGTGCTCATTTTTTACTATGGTCCAATTCTCACATCTATACACGACTACTGGAAAAACCATAGCTTTGACTAGACGTACCTTTGTGGGCAAAGCAATGTCTCTGCTTTTTAATATGCTGTCCAGGTTTGTCATCGCTTTCCTTCCTCCCTCTCTACCCAGATGCTGATAAACCAGGCGCTCTGGGCCATGCTTCCCAGTGGTGTTCCAGCTGAGGACCCCACTAGCCCCTCAGCTCTTCCATTACCGCAGCCCTTCACCCACAGCCCCTCTGGTGAGGAGGACACCCGGTGGACTTCTCTCCCTCTGTTCTCCAGGTTCCAAGGGGAGCCAGCCCACCTACCCTCTGTAGAAACCTCGCCAACCCAAGTCGCAGTGTTGATCATGGCCAAGAACCAAATTCTGTCCACAGCAGGACAGTAGAAAGGTCCGGGTGCTGGTGTGCCCATGAAGTCCCCTGACCCAGACCACAGCCTGACCTAAGAAAGGCCTCTACGCTTTCCCTGGGCCAGATGCGGCCACTTCTCCCAGAGCAGACCCTCCAGCAGCATCTCTGGGCAATACGGGGTAGATACCTCGGCAGGGCAAAGATGCCCCCCTGAGGAGGCCCGCTGGCCCATGGCTGTCACACGGGGGATCCAATCGCCCTAGGGGACGGACACTGGGTGATATCTGGGATGCCTGTGGTTGTCACACTGAGGGGTTCCTGGCACTGAGTGGGTGGGGACAGGGGAGGGACGGCCCACAGATGGTGCAGTCCTGCAATTCACAGTGCTGAGGGGCAGAAACTCTTGTCCGTGGATCTGAATCACAAGCTCCCAGTTCTCATGGGAAAACGCAGCCAAACCATGAGGACAAGGGGCAGCAGGCCCAGTGGGGTGAGCAAGTCTGCAGCGGCCAGCACCCGGGCCAGAGCCATGTGGTCGTGTGCTTGCTGGTGGGGACCACCCAGTGCTGGCAACCCACTAGGGGAACAGCGGCTGAAGTGGCACCGTGAGACGCGGGCAGCCTCCAGAGAGGCCAGCCCAAGAGCACTCAGTGTGTGTCTCTAGGGCCACCCTCTGAGTGGGGAGCCTGAACACAGCTGCCTGTAACCCAGGCGACAACCCCAGGCGGCTGGGCGGGAGGTGGGGGGCTGCAGACAGGAGTGGGGGAGGGGGGCTCTGGGCTTAAGGCGGGGGCCCCCAGAATGAACACAAGCCAGGGGAGCAGAGGGGACGCAACAGACTGGCATGCTCCCTGGGGGAGGGGCTGCAGCTACAATGCATTTGTGATTCTTTGCAACGACTTCCCCAGAAGACAAACAGAAGGCTTCTCAGCTGCAAAGCTGTCTCGGAGGGCCTTGGGGCATGTATGTCCCCCACCAGCCCCCCAGACACAGTAGCAGAGAGTGGGGCAGGGGTGACAGGTGGGCTCTGAACCCCGGGCTGGTAGAAGTCCTGCCTGCATATGGGCTGGTGGGGGTGTCTCTCTCTGCCTCCAAGGCTGCTCCCTAGACCCATCCTTGGGAGTGTCCTCATGGGGGCACACAGTCCCCAGGGGAGAAGACTCCTTCTCAGGGGCAGAAAGGCTTCCCTCTGAAAAGACATGGGGTGTACCCACGGAGTCAGAACCTCACGATGGGCAGAGACAAAAGTGTCCAAGTGGTCTGTGGGGGTGGGGTGGTGACAATGGAAAAGATGGCAAGACAACTGCCCCCGACCCTCTCTCCAGACCAGGCTCTCACCCCTGCCCAGGGGACATCAGGTCACGATTGGGGGGAGGAGGGAGCTCCCCGCCACCCCCCACCCAAGGTCACAGTAACGCAGGGAGACCCTGCCTGAGACCCCTCCTTCCACATTAGGTCGCACCTGTTCTAGATGGTCAGCATTAAAGCCACAGTGGGCAGGGAGGTAGAGCGGGGCCGTGCTCTCCGCTCCATTCCTCCCCACACTGCTGTGTGCCTCCTGAGTTCCCAGGGCAGGATATGGCGGGGGACGGGCTTCAAGCTGCTGCAGGGACAGAGTGACAGGAAGCCTGGGGGAGGCTCAGGAGGAGGGAAGCATATTTTATATGGCAATTGACCGCAAACCCTGAGCACTGGCCACCACAATTCCAAAAATCAGGGAGCCAGGGAGGCGCAGTGGTGCCCAGGCCAGCACCTCGGATGTGGGTGGGCCAGAGAAGCATCTGTCCGTCTGGGTGGGACAGACGTGGCTCTGTCCTAGGCCCTCCTCTGCCCGCCCCCACCTCCCCCTATTCTGTCTCCTCCCCTTGTGGGGAGGGGCTCTGGGTTAATCACCCAGAGCAGGCGCAGTGTCACCAAACAGAAGGCAGGCATCCTTGGAACAATGGGGACAATTTGGTTCACATTTCACAGCAGTGAAGTTCGAGGTAGCCCAGGTGGGGGGTTTTAGGGGAGGCCCCCCAACCCAGATCCAGAAGTGGGGGGATGTGGGGGCCAGGTCTTCCCACCCTCCACTCTCAGCAGACATCTTGCCGGGGAGCAGACTTGCCTGGAGGCTGAGCGCCGCCAGGCGGCGGCCCAGACAACGGGCGGAAAACCAGCTAAGCGTGTGGGGCTCCCAGCGTTCAAGCTGGGTTCTAAATCTCTCTTGCTCTGTTTAATCCGAAGTCAACTCCTGAGCCTTGTGGGGCGCCCTCGGTGGAGGCAGGAGGCCCTTGTCAGGCTTCACCCAGTGCCACCCACCGCGGGAACAACGAGACCGCGCAGCTAATCCAATGTGGCGTGCAGCCTTGTAGGACTAATTTGAGCTCAGACCTAAAAGGCTGATGTGTGCACACTTCATTTTCTGCAGTGAAGACGGAGCAGCCCTCTCATCTTCCCGGTTGGTAATCCCACTACAACGCCTGCCTGGGGAATTCTGTTCTTGGAAACGGAGCACAGGCCTGTGGAGGTGGCCCCTGCAGCCCCAGGCAAGCCCTGGACACCTGCCTGAAGGGGGCAGCCAGGCCCGGTCATGAGGCCCAGAATCAGAGCTTGATGCAGGCAAGATCCATCAGGAAAGCTGGAGAGAGAGACGGAGCTGCAGGAGCGGGGTTGCAGAGCTAGGGGAGGAGGTCAAGGGAAAGGGATAGCTCAAGACCAAAGCAGCAGCACGTGACCTGAGGCAGGACTGGCCGCTGCTGGCTCTGATCTCAGGCCCTGCTGAGTCCTCAAATTCTACCCCATGGAGCTAACATTCATCAACATTTGGTAAGTTTCCTCGCCCCAACACACACACATGATGGAATGATGGGATTACACATTCATGATCTAAAACCTAGTTTCTCCACCCAAAATGCCGTGCCCATTTTTCCATGTCAGTAAACAGTGAACCTAATTTTGTGGCCCCATAATATTCCATAGTCCACCCAGTCCCCCAGTCATGGGTATAAATTTTCCTTGGTTAAAATCAATGAGGCAGCAGCTGGGGGCCAACGTGTTGGAGGGAACAGCCCCTCTGATGCCACAGACCCTGGGGGCTGTGGAGGAAAGAGTGAGGGGGACCCTTCAGCCTTGACTGCCTGGAGCCAGGGTGTCCACAAAATTGATTCTTTAGACCAGGGACTGCAAACTCCCGACAAGAGCCAACAGCAAATATTTTCCACTTTGCAGGTGAGATGGTCCTGTTACGACTACTCAGCTCCACACACGAATGCAAACAGCCCCTGCACAGCATGCCAATGAGCGGGTGTACCTGTGCCAATAAAACTCTACTATCGGGACTTCCCTGATGGTCCAGTGGTTGAGACTCCGAGCTCCCAAGGCAGGAGGCCTGGGTTCAATCCCTAATCAGGGAAACATCCTGCAACTAAGACCTAGCACAGCCAAATACATAAATTAATTTTAAAAACTTTATCAATGTGAAATGTGAGTTTCATCCAGTTGCATGTGTCACATATAACTTCTTTCGATTTTCTTTTCCCCCACCTCTTTAAAAACCTAACACTCAGCACTCCCCTGAAGGTTCAATGGTTGAGACTCTGAGCTTCCACTGCAGGGGGCGCAGGTTCAATCCCTGGTTTGGGAAACTAAGATCCCGCATGCCACGTGACGTGGCAAGAAGAACAAAGACATCTAAGCATAGCTCTGTTTGCAGACAGTACCAAAAACAGTCAATCAGCCAGGTTTTGTCTGTGGGCCCCGTTTGCTGACGCTGATCTGGAAGAAAGAACAGGCACACCTGAAGTTCACACAGGCTGGCGAGCCCGGGCATTTAGCATTTCATGTGTCAACAGAGAAAATGACAGAAATGGGTCGATGAGGGGAGCGGGGGGTTCAGTGGGAGCCTGAGAAGCTAATGAACCAGCAAGTAAAGAGGTCTCTA
>NW_011495051.1:3902550-3905395 GCF_000754665.1 Bison bison bison | reverse complement strand
GCCAAGCGCCCAGGCAGCCTCTCCAGCCTGGACTAGTTACAGGGCAGTGGAGCTCAGAGGGTCACCACCGAACAGCCCAGGAGCTGACATCAGGTGGCCACGGATGGGCACCCCAGGACTAGTGGCCACTCCTGCGGGGGCCCTACCCCAGCTGCCAGGCCCCTGGAACCCTGGGCCGGCTCAGAGCACCACACTGGTTCAGTAATTTCACGCTACGCCGCCCGGCAGTGTAAGCGTGGAGCCCCATCTCAGGCTGTACCTCCCAGATGTCACTTGTTTGTGAACACATGGCTGAACCCAAAATTGCTTTTAATATCCGGGCGGTCCCCACTGGCTCCGCAGCAGGGTTGGCTCCAACAGTGCCTCCAGGACAAGCCCCCGCTAGGCTGACAACTCAATCCAGCGCCCGCTGCGGCCAGGCGGCCCTGCACACGTGGAACGCTCGGCGACAATGCGAACACGCCCCGGGAGGTGTAATTATTCCTCTGGATCTAAGCAGACAATCCTGACGTCCCCATTTCTCCTCTTTTAGCCAAGTTGGACTCTCTGCCAAAGACACTCTCACAACGCTTTTCTGAATTAAGTCTAAAAGCCCAATGCTTCACATCCTGGGGCGCCTCTCCAGTCTTCCTGGCTGCAAAGCCTGTTTCCTTTCTCAACTGCACTGACACAGCAAAGTTAGAGAGAGAGAGATCATTAAAAAAACAGAGATGAGCCAACCCATCTAGACCGCCAACCCGTCTAGACCACGCTGTGTAGCAGAGATGTGCCACAAGGCCACCCCCAGAGCTTAATTTTCTTAGTCTTTCACCCTCTTCCCCAGTAGCTCAGTGGGTAAAGAATCCACCTGCAATGCAGGAGACACAGGAGACGCAGGTTTGACCCTGGGTTGGGAAGATCCCCTGGAGGAGAAAATGGCAACCCACTCCAGATTGCTTGCCTGGAGAATCCCATGGACACAGGAGCCTGGAAGGCTATAGTGCATGGGGTTGCAGAGCTGGGCACTACTGAGCGACTAAGCACATACAATCTTTCACCCCATTCAAACATGAAATGAAACACATGTTCCCTTTCAGAATGGATCTCATTTAACCCTGTCTACTCCCAAGCTCCAGTCTGTGAACACCCTGAGAACCCTCAGTCTGGGCCTTCCTGCTCTTTGCCACATGCTGCACCTGGATGCCAACTTCCCGCCCCATTGGGCCATATCTCCAGGCCACGATGCCCAACAGTCACAGCCTAGACCCTCTTCTGCAAAGATCTGGGGTCAGGGGTGGGCTGACCAAACCACGATCTGGGCTCGGGGTTCTCCTGGTCCACACCACCCCCACTTCCATGTCTGGGAGAAACCCACCATGCTCCCTAACCCTAGGCCCTGACTCTGAACAGCTGAGTGATTCCATGGAAGACCCCCAGGGCTCTGCTGAGGAGGCAAGTAGGAGGCACCCCGATTTCACTGAATAGGCCCATGCAGGAGGGGCCTCTCCTGCTCCTTGCGCTCAGCGCCAGAGTGAGACGTGTGCACAGCTGGGCCCCTTTCTGTGCTGGAGAGAAAAGGTTAAAGCAGCTGAAGCCTGAGAGCTGGGGCCACTCAGCCAGAGCCCAGCTGGATGGGTAGAGCTCACTGGCTTCCTCAGGGTGGTCGTGGTGCCAGTCCTGGGAGGAAGGTCACTGGTCCCAGCTGCCAAGGAAGGGCTGGGCCTGCTGCACACCCAACAGCCCTCCTAGCGGCCTCCCCTTCCCAGGGACCTGCCCACTATCCAGCTGCTCCCTGGACACGCCACTATGGGGCCCCGAGCCCCACTGAGCTGCCCATCAGAACCACAGATGGGTGCATGTGGGGGAAAAAGAAGCTGAGAACAAGCACTCGGGTCAAGCGTCAGGTCTGCAGGCTGATTATCATCACTCTGGGGGCAGGTCGGCAAAGTACTGCGGAAAACAAATGAGGCTCCTGGGCTCTGAGTGACCACTGAGGACGACGAGGCAGCAGGAAGCCCTTGGGCTCGAGCACAGGGCCTGCCCTGCCAGGGCTCTGCTCTCTCTTGCACGTGCACTCACACACACGTGCGCGCACACACACACACACTGCAGACTGGTAAAGACAGGCTCTGGGGCCGGAGCAAACCCCGCACCTGACCAAGAGGCCCCTCAAGAGTCAACTAACACGGAACAAACCTTCCCTGGCCCCCAGATGGTGGGGGAGTACCTGGGCCTGCCAGGACAGAGGAAGCCCTGAGCCAGACCTGGCCAGGCCCCGGCTGCTGCACACCACCTGACCTGCCCATGCCCTCTTCCCTCCAAGTGAGGAATGAGCTGAGGACACGTTTGCTGAGGATCCAGAAACAGACCCTGATGGAGAGCCTGAGCCCCAGCCTGAATATAAGTGGCTGTCACCTAGGCCCTGGGCTGGGGGAGCAGGTCAGGGGCCAGCGTGCACTCACCTGGGTGGCCACCTTGCCGTAATCGATCCACCGCAGTGTGGCAAAGTTGGTGGACTCGGCGCAGTTGAATCCGTGGTTGAAGCCAGCATGGTAGCCGTAGGGGAACGTGATCATGAACTCCCCCGCCTCCTGTGTGATCTGGGGAGGAAGGGGCGACAGGTGAGGGATGAGGCCCAGCCAGAAGAAACGCCCGACACGGGGCATCACAGGCTGGCAGCAAAGCCACCAGGAGCCACTGAGAGGCCCAGCAGGGGGATGTGGGCTCCAGGACGTCCCACCAGATGTGGGGACCTGACTTCAGGAGCCAACGGAGTTGGCCAGGTGAAAGGCCAAGGTTCTACAGGCTGCAGCCTGGTTCTCATGGAGCTGGTAGAGCAGGTGAGGCGAGCGGCTGGGGTGGCTGC
>NW_011495051.1:3896272-3902450 GCF_000754665.1 Bison bison bison | reverse complement strand
CACCGCTCAGAGGCCCCACCGGGCCCAAGGGGACAGTCTGGACTCTCAGACAGGTGAGTTGCAGCGCTAGGATTCTAGGTGCTTTCTGTTTGGGATGGGGGGCGGCTTCTGCTTTGGAGGCAGGTGGTTATCACACCTCCTGTCCACTGTGAGATGTTCCCACACGGCAACAGGGCTGGCAAGGTGGGCCAGTCAGCTCTGGGGAAGCTCAGAGCCCTGGGAGCTCAGGACACGTGTAAGCCTGCAGCACAGCATCCAGTCCTCGTGCGAGGAAGTAGGCCCACCCATGAAACGGCCCCAGATTCTGGCCTGAGTCACCCCACCACTGTGAACAGGGAGCCTATCCACTAGATCCTAAGACATGGGTCCTTCCAAGTGAGGATAGAGCAACTGAAGTGACGTATCGGTGGGCTGGGAGGACACGTGTCAAGGTCAGATCCCCACAGGAGGAGCTGACGTCTCTAGGCATATTCAAAATGGTCTGGACAGCCAGACTCTGGTCCGGCCTCTGCATCAAAGACGCCAAACCCAGGAGCTGGGCATGAGGGATGGGGGATGATGACACCACACAAAGGCGTCCAGTACTGCCGCCCTGAGACTTCGAGGAGGAGGTGGGGGCTGCAGCCTCCTCCCCAGGGCCCTCCCCACTGACCGCCCGCAGCCATCAGCAGTCGTCCCAACAGCAGACTGTTGTGAAAGGGATGAGAAGTAACAGTAGCCAGCACGCCCGCTCGTGGTGTCCTGCGACGCAAGGTAGGGCTGTTGGAACAGAGGCGTGTGCAGGAGTGACCTCTGGAGTCGGGAGGGCCATCATTTCCTGGATTGAGCTGGGAGCATAGATCAGCTTGACTGGAGTTCCAGGGACTGTGGCCCCAAACGCCGCCCCATCCCATCCTCCAGGTCTCTCTAGGGTTTCACAGACACTGACCACACCGTGTGTACTCTGGGTCTGGCCTCTTCTGCTTGGCACATCCTCAGGGTTTATCCGTCCCAGTGGGCACTCCGCTGTCTCCTTTTTGTTCCTACAGGGCCTCCTGTCACGAGGACATGTCCTACTTGCTCATCTGGCCTCCTGCTGACAGGCCTGCAGCTGTTCCCTGGTCGGGATGCAGCGAGCAGAGCGGCGGGGCCAGTGGAACCACTTCTCCAAATGGTGCTGGTGTTTCTCCAGAGCAAACAGACACGGAGGGGGAACCGGCGGCCCCAGGAAACTGCCCGGCGGCTTTCCATGACAGCTGCCCATCTTGCACCAATGTGGCAGTGACGGCGAGATCCCCCTGCGCCCTCGGCAGTGTCAGGGGTCTTTGTGGCCTGGGTGGGGGGTTCAAGGCTCCAGCCCTGCCCCCAGGTTGGCAGGTGCCACCCACCACATCTGGTCCTGGTGTGTCTAGACCTGCTGTTGCAGGCGTGTGCCTCCTTTTGCCAAGTGTGTCTGTTTAATTCTCCTGCCCCACTTGGAGGCCATTCACTGCTTTGTCACTGACTGTGGTTCTGCGCCCTGCTAATAACCCCAGAGAGATGAGTAGAAATCACTGGATTTATCTAAGGAACTGACGAGGAGTCAAACCTCGGCAGGGGAAGGGGAGCGGTGGGAGGTGGTGGGGGGTGAGACGTCCAGAAACCAAGCACAGAGTCAAAAATCAATCAAAACTGATGTAGCCTGGAGGAAAGCCAGTCCTTAAGAACACGCTGATATTTTTCTTTTCAAATAATGAATTGCACCAATCAAGGGAAGTCACTGTGGATTAAGTTATATTTTTAAATTCCAGTCCAAGTGACAGCTGTGTGCAGGGATGAAGCAACGGTAGGAGAGTGGGGAGGTGGGGATGGGCAACGTCCCCAGGATCAGTGGCCAGCATCCTCGGTCCTCAGGCAGGGCCCCCTGGGTCGGCTTCAGTCGCAGGACTCAGGAGCTCATGAGACGGTAAATAAACTCGGGTTTGGGGATGGCCCGTTAAACCCAGTTACTGATTTTCTCATCCTACTCGAGCTGATCCTATAGAGTGCTGTCTCACTCTTCCTCCGATGCCTCTGAGCAAGGCTGGTCTGCTCAAGCCTCGGCGGGGCAGTGGGGTCCCTGTAATCAAGCTGGAGCCCCCCACCCAACCCCTCCCATAAATCAAGGCCCAGAAGGGAAGGTGTGCTCATTTGGAATGACAAGAAGATTATGTTCCCGTCAGAAAATCTACATCTCGGTGGCTCCACCTCGGGCCCACGGAGGCTGTCCTCCATGTCACCGCCATCAACGTTAGCCCGACAATAAATTAGAAGGCATCGGGGATGATGGATCGGCCTTGAGGCGGAGCAGTCGGGAGAGGAGGGAGCTCGGGCCCCGCACGCCAGTCACAGAGGAAGCCCGGAGCTCGGCTGCCCCTCGAGCTCTCGAAGAATGAATGAGGAAGTCCGTGGCAGATCACAGAAACACACACTTTTAATTATTAAAAAGCTCCGCTATTGATCTGCTTTTTCTTCCAGAAGTAAATACCATTACGAAGATTTATAACTGGAGTGCGGAGTGACTCTTTTACCAGGAATTCAGATGAGGGGATACACGTGGAGCCCTGAGAGAGGCGTCCATCCATCCCTGACTCTGCGGGACCTGGAGCCTGGTCCCCAGGCCTACAGCCCATGGAGGGCTCTCTGCTGCCAGACAATGGCCTGGGTCCCACAGCCTCGGGTGAAGCTCTGTCCTGCCCTCTGTGGGAGCCGGTATGGCCGCTGAGCCCTGCCTCTCCTGGGTCACCAGCAGGGTCACCAGCAGGAGGCCACTGCCTGTGGGTCTTGCTTAGATATTTCACAAATGAGCTGCAGGACCACACTGGCAC
The DNA here is from genome assembly GCF_000754665.1 of Bison bison bison. Lineage (NCBI taxonomy): Eukaryota > Metazoa > Chordata > Mammalia > Artiodactyla > Bovidae > Bison > Bison bison. Next base: position 3,899,625 of record NW_011495051.1, on the reverse strand, counting down.
CGACCTGGGAGGATGGACAGCACCCACCAGCTGACTCCCACGACCAGCATCCCTCTCCAGGACGCAGGATATGGAGGATGTTCCTGACAAAGCGATGGGAAACAAGGACCTCTCAGTCCTGTGAGCAATGCTGTGATCTGTCTGCAAGGTTCCTGGTAACGAACAACGTTCCAACCAGGAGACAGAGGGGACTGAGAGAAGAACAGGGACAGCTGCTACCTGAAGAGCATGAATGATGGGGGTGGCCCTGGCAGGAAGGCCACACCACCACCTGCGTGGTGATGCTGTGGCTGCGTGCCTGAAACATCAGAACCAGTTTTCGACTTGCTGACACCTGGGGCCAGAGGCAGGCATGAAGTCTGCTCGCAGAGCTCGCTCTGAGCCTGACAGATCACCCTCTGGGGAGACCTGCAGGAGCTGGGCTGCCTCTGCCCTCGGGGCCATGGCCCACATGCCTTCCAGAAAGTTCCAGGCATGGGCCACTCGCCTGGACCCTTGTAACCAGGAAGCCTGTCTGTGGGGAGGGACTGGCCAGGAGTGACAGCGGCTGGGCCCACTCCCAGGACAGAGGCGCCCAGCCCCAGAGCTCAGTCCCTGTTGCCCACCCACTCCCCCAGGTGGTGGGGTCCCTGCCAACTTCGCCCCCAGTGCAGCCTCACCCCTCACACCCCCACGTGGACACCTTACAGGAAACTGCATGAGATTGCAGCTTTCATGCTGCGGGCGAGTCAGACGCTTCATTTCTAAACAGGTACTCACTCTCTCTGGAGTGAGGCCATCTGCCCTGGGCATGGGAGGGGTGGGCAAGGGGCTCCCACAAAGCAGGGCCCAGCTCCTCAGCACTTCCTGCAGGGTCGTCAGGAGCTGCCCCCGCCATCCACTCCCCAGTCTGACCCTAGGACCAACAGATATTCAGGTCTGGCTTGGGAGGGACTGAGGGAAGCCCCTCCTGATACCCACCTCCACCCTCACCACCACTGTGGAGGAGCTGATGGCCCAGCAGTGTGGCCTGACCCCAGCCTGCAGTCCTTCTAGAACCTTCTCCAGCGTGAAGACACCAGTTTCCTGGGGCACTCATGGTCAGCAGGGCCCGGGCCCAGAAGCCTGACCACCAGCAGACTACATACCCACCCCTACATACCCGGCTGAACGGGATCCCATACTTCTTGAGGATAATGGGCGAGATGAGAGTCATCTTGTGCCGAAGGAAGGCATCGCAGCCCTGGGAGCTTCCGGGGAAGAAGCCTGGAGCAGACGAGACAGTGTCAGCCGGACAGGGCGGGGTGGCCAGGCAGCCCTGTCCTCCTGTGGCCCCGCAGGAACGAAACACACAGGGGCCCGCCAGGTGGAGTGTACCCACGCACGGCACCACATTCATGACTACAGACAAGGTGTGCGGTTGGGATACGGCTGCCCACAGACTGCCCCCCACTCCGAGCTCCCCTCAGGCAAAACCCATTGGGGCCTCCACATGGTCACTCAGCCATGTGAGAGAGCAACCAAGAGACAGGACAGCGGAGCTGCTCTCTAGAGCCTGATGAGTTGTGGGGTGAGGAGTGAGTGTGAGACCCCCCCACTCACTGACCAAGTCCACAACAAAGAGGGGGGCTGCCTGAGTGGGCAAGGGCTCTCTACCCACGTGGTCCCATGACCCACCCACCTGTGGCCCAGACCCACAGGCATGGGGGCAGAGTGGGCGACCCAGGCCTGCGCCTCCATCTGTGCTCACAGCCCCTCTGCTTTCTGCCCCAGCGCACGCCATGCAGCTAATTTAAAAGATGATCCATGAGTCCACGAGAGGCCCAGACACCTAGACCCAGACACCAGGCTTCGCCAACACAGCTCAGCACTGTTCCCACATCACATGTTGGCTGAAACTCAAGTCACTAACAAGCCAGTCTCATGGTTGAGGAAAAGCCAACCTCAGGTTCTGCCCACGGTGGCTGAGCTTCTCACCCCAAACCGCACAGAGTGGGCACAGGAGGGCCACACGGCTCCTCGAGGTATGGGACACGTCCCCAAGGCAGCAGCATGAGGGCTGACCCCCAGGCCCGGGTGGCCCCGGGGCCCTTCCAGTGAGACCAGCCAGCACACATCCTCGATGGGCACGTGTGCACGTGCGTGTGTGCATATGTCTGTGTGCACACATGGCCCCACCCACATGCCGAGGCTGGAGGAGGCTCCTGACGGCAAGGACCCAGTGTGGAGGTTCTGGAAAGAGCCAGGATGACCGAATCCCACACTCTGCTCTGCACTAAAAGCATTTCCATTAGAGTTACGGCTGCCTGCCGCCCGGCCCGCCGCCCTCTCTGCAGTTCCTCTTTTTAATGCACACTTTAAGTGGCTCTCATTAAAGCTCTAATAAAGGCGCACATTTTAAGTGATTAGCACCAATAATGCGCCAACACATTAACGCTCTCCCCGTGGGCTGCACAACCCTCCCAGCGAGCCCATTCAGAGCGCAGCTATTCATTTTCCATATTAATTGCAACCCCCTTCCACCCATCTCAACAAAGCTGCCCGGGAGGCACGCCCCAAAAAAGTTTGGAAGGGACGCCCAGGAGGGCAGTGAGTCACCAGCCCTGGAGTCTCCTCCGTCCTTCCTCTGAGGAGGGGAGAGAAGCCAAGCGAGGGACTCTAGAGGAACCATAGGTCCCCCACCCCTCCTCCGGAGCTGTCGGCCCTGTCCTTGAATTCCAGGTGCGGCCTGACTTCACAAGGGCCGCCTTCCTGCTTGCCCACCACCCATCCTCTCCCAGCCCCGGCCACCAAACCAAGCCCTCCACAGATGCCCAGGCAGTGAGCCAGCATACAGGTCCGGGTGTCAGAAAGGCCGCGGCAGCAGTTCCGGCTGCCTCCAGCTTCTCTAGTTGGAGCTCAGATCACCCCACACTCTTCTAGTAGAGAAGGCACATTCAGGGAGAACAGCCGGACGTGGCTAGCTGCAAACACCCTTGGCCCCCCCACCGAACAGCAAGAGCAGAGATGCTGAAGACAAGGCCCAGGGTCCCCAGAGAGAGAGCACTTGCACTGATGCTCCTGGCTCTGCAGGTGGGGAGATGAACTGTGGCTCCCCCAAGACGTCCACGCCCCAATCCCTGCAGCCCGTGTAAGGTCCCCTCCTTGGAGAAAAGGGCTCTGAAGACGGGATCAAGTGCAGGCCCCTGAGGTAAGATGGGCCTGGACCCCTGGATGGGGGGGCTGTGGCATCCTGAAGGTCCTTCTAAGATGGGGTTAAGGGAGGCCGGACCATAGCAGCAGAAGCCATGGACCAGGGAGACAGGATGAGAGCGGCACGGCCCCTAGTCCAGGATGGGGCGCCTGCAGAAGTCAGAGAGGCTGGAATTGGGTTC
>NW_011495051.1:3895523-3896132 GCF_000754665.1 Bison bison bison | reverse complement strand
AGCCCCAGGGGCCCCGGGCACCTACCGATGGCCAGCCGCTCCAGGCGCTTGCCGTGCTCCGGGGGAATGGCATACCTACGAGAGAAGGCAGGCACGTCAGAGTTGAGAGCGTGTGGCCAGGTGGATACCTCCATTTTCAAACAAATGTGGGGTGTGTCCTTTGTCCAGAGGAGGAGGGAGGGTGGTAAAGGGTCCGACTACAGTCACCAGACCATCTGCCTCCAGACCTGTTGGGAGAAACTCCAGACAGTGGCTCTCAAGCCAGCGATCCTCCCCCCAGGGGACACCAGGCCATGTCTGAGACATTTCCAGTTGTCAGCACTGGGGGGGGCGCGGTCCTGGCAGCAAGGGGGTGGGGGCAGGGATACTGCTCCATGCCCCACCCCCACAGAGAGTGACCTGCCCAAGGCCGCAGTGCAGAGGGGGAGGGGGACTGTGCTCCTGAATAAGCCCAGCAACACCTGGAACTCTAGAACAAGACCCTATGAGGGTGCATCCCCCCGCCCCACCCCCACCCCCGGAGCAGGAAGCCAACTGGGGGAACCACAGGAAACACTGAAGACCGCCCAGACATGGCAGCCAGCTGAACCCACCCCAATGGAGAGGTTT
>NW_011495051.1:3894041-3895423 GCF_000754665.1 Bison bison bison | reverse complement strand
CCACCCCACCAAGGGGGCCTCAGGAAGAAGGCAGACTGCTGATGCCCAGACCTCAGCCCCAAGAGGCTCGGTGTAGACGTCTGACCTCCACAAACAAGATTTGTGTGAGAACAAAGATCTGTGTGGGTTTAATTAGGACTTCTTTTTTAAAGAGTAGTTTAAGGTTCACAGCAAAATTGAGAGGATCTGTGTTGTTTTAAGTCACTGAGTTTGTGATGCGTGCGTGCTAAGTTGTGTCCGGCTCTTTGTGACACCAAGAGCTGCAGCCCGCCAGGCTCCTCTGACCGTGGGATTCTCCAGGCAAGAATACTGGAGTGGGCTGCCATTTCTTCTCCAGGGGATCCTCCCTTTCCCACCCGGATGGGACCCAGGTCTCTTACGTGTCCTGCACTGGCAGGCGGGTTCTTTACCACTAGTGCCCCCTGGGAGTTTGTGGTAATGTTACATCAACCAGAAGCTAATACAACAGGAAAAGACATTTTTAATTGGCATTTTAAAAAGTCAGATAATGGGGAAAAAACCTAATTTGGCTTTCCCTTTAGATCTTAGGAAGTAAGTGCAATTGGCCTTTGCCAGGACTGCGTGTCCTGGCGTTTCCACCAGGAGAAACGTGCTCCCTGGAGTGGGAATGGCACGGAGGCCGGTGGCGGGCCATCAGGGAGCCTCGCCCACACCACGCCGTGGCTTTGGAAGGTTCCAGGCCTGAGGGCACCGGCTGCCTGCTGCTGCCACAGAGGTCAGGGCGGCCAGAGGCCCGGCGCTGTCCGAGAGGCAGACCCTCACCCCCACCTGGATACAACCTGTGCTGGAGGGGCCGCTCTTGGCTGTGAAGCAAGGGCTGATGGCTGGGCCAGTCGTTGTTACTGTCTGTCCAGCACTGACAGCCATCCACCCTCATGACACAAGAGCCTCCGTGGGGACAGGGCAGGGCCAGGATGAGAGTGACTCAGGGCCATGGCCTGGCCCTCCGTTGGGGCACACAGAGGCCTCAGGGGCTCCCAGCCGGGGTGTCTGCTTGTCTCGAAGGATTCCATGCCCTGAGGGCCTTCCTATACCCAAGTGGTCCGTGGCCCCCTGTCCAGACACAGCCCAGGACCCTCTCTGATAAATCCGGTCAGCCCAAGAGGCCCCAGCTAGGGCCTCAATGCAGATAGCGGGACGTTGCTGAGGAAGCCTGGGTGATCCAATCCTGCATGGACAGCAGACAGCCCCACGGCCCCCACTCGGCCGTGCAGCACTGTGAGGACCTCCGAACTGGCCTTCTCATGCTCAAGACTGAGCAAAGGCTCCACGAAGACAAAGGAGGGTGGGATGGAGCCCCAGGAGCTGGGGGGTGGGGGGCGAGAACACTGGCTGCCTCCAGCCTGCAAAGCCTGGGGTCA
>NW_011495051.1:3892250-3893776 GCF_000754665.1 Bison bison bison | reverse complement strand
GATAAAATAACACGGGGCGAGGGGAGGAGATAGGTGAACGCTGTGCTGCCTCGTTTATCCAACAGGATAAAAACAATTAATTTCCGAGCATGCTCGTGGCCCTGGAGGCGGTGGCCATGGCACCTTTAATTCTGCTATCGTCAGAGAATTTCCCATTATCTGGACAAAGAGGAGGTGACTCTTTTTTTAAACGGCCTTTTATCGCTTACATAAAGATGATCAAAGTTAATCCCAATCCAAGGCACCTTGGTGGGATTAATGTCACCCCCCACAAACAGCAGAATGAAACATTCCATCCCTTCTGGGAAGATGCCCAGGGCCGGGAAGGAACTAATTTACGGCTCCAAGGCTGTGATGATTAATGCAATATCGCGGGTCTACAATGCTGCTTTCACTTAATTACCGCCTGTAATTGGGAGTTGTAAAGATAAGATTAATTGAATCTGGTGGATGTTAAAAGTTGAATATGTTGGCACGTGGCTCCTCTGTTATCAGAAAGTACAGACTGCAGGACGTGGGCCGAGTGTTCAGAAGGGCAGCCCCTGGAGAGAGGAGAAGTGACTCATGGACGGAAGCCAGCGGCCTCGGGGACGTCTGGACTCTGACAGCCAAGAGCATGTGGCGCCTGCCACGCAGCAACCACTGGGCAACCCCCTCGGGGTGCTGAGGGGCCCCAGAGCTACCCTCTCCTGCCTCCAGGGACTCTGCAGGATGAAAACCTCCGTCTTCAGGGGAGGGCAGAGTGCTAGTCCTGACTACATAAGCACTGAGCGTGGACCATCCATACAAAGGAGGCAGGGAGGGTGTTTGAGGCTTCATCGGTGCAGCTGTGAAGGCTCCCCGAATTCTACTGGCTGTGGCATTGTAGGTACTCACCGAGCCCCACCCAGCCACAGCCCTCCCCTCTGGGGCCCCCAAGCAAGGCCAGTGCAATGGAGGCCCAGGTGAGTGGGCCACAGGACTGGCCTCCCTTGCAGAGCAGACATTCACCACTGGAGAAAAGTCCCCAAACCAAGGGGCTTTCATGGCAGAACCTCATGGGGTCTCCAGCCAGGGCCCGGGTTATGTTATATCATCACAGCCCCACCCAGCATCACACCACCGGGTCGGGCTCGGGTCTGGGAGGAGAAAAATAAGAAGGCAGAGGAGGGGCTCCTTGGGTTGAGCCAGGCTGCTTACTCACCCTCAAGGTGGCAAGCATCTGTCTGGCTATTAGAGAGCAGGTTCCAGGGCCATAAAACAGAGTCAGCTTTATTGGTCACCAATATGGGGGCAGTCTGTCCTGCTCCCCAGGAACTCTGTCCCCAACACAAGGTCAAACATCAAGGCCAAAATCAATCTGCTCTGCCCGCCTGTGATCCCAGGCAGCTGCTCTCTGGACGGCAGCCCTGGTCACTTGGGTGGCAAAGGATGCTTGCCTATTTCGATGGACAAACTGTCTGCCGGGACCACATCCGCCTCACGACTGGGCTGGTGTGAGGTCTCCCAGCTGGCAGGCAGCCCTGCCCAGCCCCCCCCCAGCCCCC
>NW_011495051.1:3881199-3892053 GCF_000754665.1 Bison bison bison | reverse complement strand
TGCTCCTCCCGGGGGGTACGGTCTAGTCCCAGACGGCCCAGTCACAGCAGAAGAGCCTGGACAGGCTGGACAGGATCGGGCAGCACCACTCCCAGAATCTGGGGACCACTGGGAGGGAAAACAGACCGGGGGTTTGGGGGACAGAGTCGGAAATAGGGGAGCTCCGTGGGGGAAGCTGCAGAGGGACAGGCCACCCGCGGAGGGGGTCACACTGGTTACTCCACCCACAGCACAGGGAGCCTCAGTCCTGAGGCCGGCCAGGCAGGTCCCTCTGGACCTCCCCACGTGTTTTCCCAGCCCTTCCTATGCACCCCTCTTCCTCCACCCTTTCTCTCTGGTGGTGACAGTTTTTAACACAAAGTACTCTGGCCAACACTCAACCAGAAAGTTGTGGAAAATCCGGTGCTCTTGGCTTGGTGGCCCTGGCAACCACAGGCATGGGACCCCGCGAGGCTGCAGCAAGACCGGACAGGCTCCATAACTCCGGGTTTAATGTTGTGGAATCGCTGAGGAGGCCGAGAGAGATGAATTCAGGCATTGTTTGCCAGATGCCTTTTTCAAAAAGGCAGTCGTCTGTAAGTATCAAGGGCTTCAGTGAGACAATAAAATGTTTTTCGATCTGCTATACAGCCATGCAGGTGATGGGAAAGACCAAGCCAGGTCTCTCTGGAGCTGGCCCCCAGGCGGGGACACAAGATGTGTGCAGAGCCACGTGACAGTGAAGAGACAAGCCCCGTCCAGCAGTTTCACTGTTCAAGTGACCGGCTGATGAGGACAGATGTTTCTGGGAACAATGGTGATCATGGCCCGGATGTCATAATCCAGAAGGAAGCGGCCCCCTGGTCTGGGGAGAGACAGGCGGGCTGCACCACAAGGTGGGCATCTGCCAGCCTCTCCTCCAGGTTCTTCTTTTACAACTGAGGCCTGGAGGAGTGGATACAAGCCCCTTGCCCCGAGTCACAGCCACCCCCAAAAAGACAGTGCAGAACCGCACACCTGGCATAGGGTGAGAGGGAGGCCTGGGGCCATGGCTGCCAGCAATCATGTCTGAGACCCACATCCTGACATTGGTGTGGGGGTTGGACATGCTTACCAGGGGCCAGGGACACACTGAGACTGGACGACAGAGGTGGGCATCCCACGGGCCCTGCTGAAACCAAGCCAGAGTCCAGTAAGGAAGCTGGGGCTTCTGGGTGCTGGTGGACGGAGGCCTCAGTCCAGCAGGAGGGCGGCTCTTGAGCCCAGGAACACAGGGCAATTGAAAGGAAATGCGCTCTGCGGGCAGCTCTCACCTCGGGCCGGGGATGGGCTGCCCGCATTCCTGCCGAGACAGCGGGCCGGAGACTCTTCCCGTCCGCAGCAGAGGATGCTATTAATAGTGTCATTTTCTTGGTGTTTTGTTTATTCCCCTGGAATGGCTTGATGGATGTGAATAATTATCAGACTATAAAAGCCAGCAAATGTGCTATTTTCTATCGCTCTAAATCATCAAACAAATAAAGTGTGAAACAGCATTTTTGAATATAATTTTCCCCTCTAATGGCTTAGAATTATTATCAAGAACAATGAAAATAAATAAGCAAATGCCTTGTGAGTTAAAAATTAAATGAGTGTGTCAGGAAGAGGAACACGGGCTGTCGTGGAGAGTAGGGACCTGCTCGGGGGCCATCACTTTGCCGACGGAACAAGTGGCTTCGGGCCTCAAGGATACCCGGGCTTCTCTGGGTGTGGACTCCCAGCACCTGGTGCCCTCTGGCCCGGGAGTGGGCACTGGGACCACCTCCCTGGAGGGACAGCTACGCTGGCAGGTGTGCACCACAGCGCCTGTGTGTCTAGCTGACCCCCGAAGGTCCAGGGAGTCGTGTGCCACTGCCCTGGGACGGCCACATGAGACCTCAGAAGACGAGGCAAGTAGGGGGCTGGCCTCTGTCCCTCCTCGTCCGGGCCATGGACAGACAATTCCAGGTGGGTACTGCCTCTCAGACCAGCAGGAAAACCTGAAGTCCTGGGACAAATTCCCAGGACAAGAAACACCCCCTCCAGGGGGAGACAGTGTACCCCCACAGGGCCCACTGGCTCAGCTGGCCACCCACCCTGGACTGCAGGGCCCAGCAGAGAGGATCGAGTTCCCTATGAGCAGGGCGTGTTGCCATGGTAACAAGGTAATTCCCACATGCTCCTGCCAGCTGCCAGGGTAACGAGGCTTGAGGGGCCCTGCCTCTCACACCCTGTTGCCCATTCCCGAGGCCCCCGGCCTCTGCCCGGGCCTACAGGACCGTCCTGCTTGGAGCCAGGGTGGAAGCACTGTGACACAGACAGTATCTGTTCCCGGAGATGCGTGTGACTTCGCTGGTGACAACTGCGCTCGGGATTTCTTCCATCACTGGCCTGACAGCTCCCCCCAGCATGAGGCTCAGCTTCCCCCTTCCTCTCTACCGAGGAACGTGAGCCAAGAGCAGGGGTCCAGCCAGGAGCCCTTTGGAAATGTCAGTTCAGCCCGACGCGAGTCGGAGGGCGAGGAAGTTAATTTCACAGTGTCTGCACAAGGCCGGGGCAGACAGGCCCCTCACCGTCTAACAGGCTGTAATTATGGGAACAGAAACAAGAAGGCAGAGTCCAGGGAAGTGCCGAGACCACGCTTGCTCGAGGCACGAGCAAGCTGCCTGCATGGGCCCTGGGAAACCCCGGCAGCTCCCAACGCCAGTGGCCCCAGAGCCCCATGCACTGGCCAGACAGAAGAGCTGTTTACTGTGACCCTCAAGCACAAAGCCCATCGTGGCCCGTGCCCTCTCCAGCCACACGTCAGTTGGACAGTCTCAGCTCACTGCCCCGTGGTCTGGGTGGGCCAAGCAGAAGAACCTGGTCACAGAGCAGACTTCCCCTCACACTCCCAGCTCCCCAGGCACCATCTCCACACTGGTTAGAGATGAGCCCGGCCAGAGCAGCCATGCTCCACTCCTCTGCAGCGCAGAGCCAAATGGCCAGAGAAACAGTTACCCCGAATGTGATTATCACAGAGACGAGCCCCATGGAGATGAGCCACAGAGACTTGCTCTACCGACCCATCCCTGCACTTCAGATGACTTTCATTTATATAAAACTCCAAACCATCCAGTACAAAAAATTCTTAGCTATCTAGAACAAGAAGAGACCTTCCCATGGTCACACTTCACTGGGGTGAGGCAGGAGAGGCACCCCAGAAAGTCGGGGCAAAGCGGTCCATGGTACTGCAGTGAAGACGCTGGCCAGGTGAGAAGCCAGCAAAAAGATATAAGGGGAATAATGGTCAACAGGGATGAGACAAACTTCTCACATAAAGTAATATAACCTTCTACCTGGGGAAACTAAGAGAACAAGCTGGGAAATTAAGAACTGAATAGTCCAGGGACTTCCCTGGTGTCAGTGGTGAAGAATCCACCTGTTAATGCAGGGGACACAGGTTCGATCCCTGCTCTGGGAAGACCCCATGTGGCATGGAGCAACTAAGCCCTGAAGCCACACTACTGAGCCTGAGCGCCCTAGAGTCTGTGCTCCACAACAAGAGAAGCCACTGCAGTGAGAAGCCTGTGTACCACAATGAAGAGTAGCCCCTGCCCGCCGCAACTAGAGAAAGCCTCCTTGCAGTAAGAAGACCCAGCACAGCCAAAAAGTAAAGAAAAAAAAAATTTTTTTTAATTAAATAAAACATTTTTTAAAAAGAACTAAACAGTTAAGTGAGGGTGCAGAATTTTTTTTTTTTTTTAATCAGTACATAGCCAGGCTTTGTCTGTACTTTCCCAGAAGACTATAAAAACCACTAAGGTAAACCCTCTCCCTTGTCTGGGGTCCAGAGGCAGGAATTCTTGACCGCAAACGAGGGCAAACAGAAACCTGGGCAAGTCCCAGCCCCTCACAGAATCCCCAGTCTGGTGCAGGAGACTGGCAAGCTTTCAGCGAGGCCGGCAACGAGCCGCACGGTGTCCCCGCCCGGAGCAGGCCAGGGCAACACGCGCACAGGCAGAGCTCAGAGATCTGGCGGGCTTAGTTCCAGGCCACTGTGATAAAGTGAGCCACGTGAGGTTTTGGCTTCCCAGTGCGTAAGAAAAGGTACATTTAAACTGTACCCTTACCGCAGTCTATTAAGTGTGCAATAACAACATTATATCTAAAACAAATACTGCACATACCTTAATTTTAAAATGCTCTCTTAAAGTGCTAACCATCACTGGACAACACACGGTTGCCACAAACCTTTAATCTGTAAAAAAAATCGAAGCATCTACGAAGCACAATAAAACAAGGCGAGCCTGTACCACAAAACGCCTCCATGCCCCTAACCTTGTCCTTCAGTAAAGGAGGTAATACTGGATGTGATCACAACAACACTGACTCCAGAATGCACACAAGCCAGGCTAGTCTGTCAGGTACGAGCAGGGCGGCCTCATCATGATGGTTCAAACGTGAAAGACGCATTACTAGCAGTCACACTGACAGCAGGGTTAAAGGGGGACAAACGGGCACCAAGCAGGAGAAATGAAAGATGTTAGAAAAAGCCGACAGGCTCGCTCGCCCTTCAAACATGAGGGATTGGGTCCGAAGCCTGGGCAGACAGACAGCCCTGGGACTACCGAGATGCCCGGGGTCCCCTGCCTTCCTGGGAGGGGCGGGCAGAAGAGTTGTCACCAACCCATCTGCCTGGGCAGGTGGGGAGAGCTCCTGCTGGCATGGGGAGCGGGGGACTGAGCCCTTTCTAAACACTCAGGAGAGCAAGGGAAGTACGCCTCCAGGTCAGGCTCCAGCCCGGGTGGGGAGGGCGGGGGGCACGGGTGGGGAGGGGTCCCTTGGGGGGCACCCCCTCCTCCCCTACTGGAGCACCACTGTGCAGAGTCGTTAGGCCGGGCAGCACGGCTCCCTGAGAGTGACTGAAACTGCCTGACAGCGAAAGGAAAGGATGGCAGCCCTGATTCTATCAGGAGCTCCCATCTCGGGCTCCGAGGTGCAGCCTGCAGGAGGAGGCCACCCCCCTCATCTGTCCTGGAACCGGGGCCCTTTATGTGACAGATACAGACACTTGCTGGGGAGATAGGATCAGCCAAGGACCTAGGAGGATTGTCCCCAGGATAGAACCTTATTGAGCTGCGGGCGGTTTTATCTTTAATGGATCGTTTTACGGGACAATAGACGATGGAATTTGGTATCTCACACCAGCAGTGTCAGTGATTTCAAATACTGACATTTTTATTGAGACGGGCACGAGATAAACAGAGTCCTGGGAGCATCTGCTCAGAGAAAATGGGGAGTCTCAGGTGGGGATGCCAGCCAGGGGAGACGCTCTGCAGGCGGGTCGCCTAGGCCTCTCAGGGCGCAGGTGGACAGTGCCCTGGCCTGCACACTCGCCCTGTGAGGGGCTAGGGAACCTGGGGGTGGCTCAGCACCTCAATGACCCCCAGCCCCAGGGCCCGGTTCACAAGAGCCGGTCACCACTTTTATTAAGGAGCAGGCTTTACAAGGCAAGTGTTAAAGGCAACTAAACACTGAATTGGAGGCATCTGATCTCCAGCCCCGGTCTATTTCAGGTCCTTAAATTATTTTTGTTATACAACAGGACCAAAAAATGCCGAGTCACATGTGAGCTGGGTTTCGACTTTGCTTTTGAAGCTGTGGGGGCCCTTCTCAGGTGAGGTTTTAAAGGCGAGCCGATCAGTACAGCCTCAGGTCAGAGTGGGGAGAGGGCCTCGTGCTGCCAGTGATGGGGGTTTCAGTGCGTGGGGACGCAGTGCCAGTGAGCACCCGATGCCACCGGAAAAGCCATCACCATCTCCCCTTCGAACTGGCCTCAACTGCTGATCATAAAACCAGGAGGCAGCCTCCCAGCGTGCCGGGACCCATGGCTTCCACTCCAGTGGGAGACACCCCTCCCTCGATTTATTTCTGCAGAAACACCCAGGAAGGTGTGAACAGGAAAGAACAGAGGGAGGTCCACAGAGCGCAGGAGCATCCGCAGGGCAGGACTTGGACATCACAGGCCAGGCCAGGGTGTGCGGGGAGCTGGGGGAGCTGGAGAGGGTGCCCAGGGGTCCAGGTCTGTCCTCGGGCTGCGAGAGCCAGGGCGGCCTTAAAGCGGAGCGGCTCCGGGCCTATTCATGTGTGGGGACCCTGGTGCTTTGGGAGAGTTAGGGTGGGTAGAGCACACAGAGAGGAGCCGCAGAGAGAGCACCTTCAGCTTGTCTCGCGCCAGCCACGTGAGCCTGCCGGTCGCGCAGCCCGGCTTCCATCTCCTGCTGCTGTGCCCACGTGAGGGGAAACTCGTCCTCAGCCAGGTTCTGAAGCAAAGCTAACGCAGACGCCCTCAGCTCAGATTCGCAGGGATCTCCCTTCCGGGGAGCTGAAAGCGGCCAACAGCAGAGAAGTTTGCCATGGAAACGAGACCCAGCACACAGAGCCGGATCTACAGGATGGGTGGGAGGGTGAGCGACTCCTGGGTTTGAATCAACCCCTAATCCAAACACTACTGGTGGGGGCATCTCAGGATGGACAGATGCCCAGCAGCGACTCTTCTCTAGAACCAATGGCTTCTTAGGGCGACTAGCCTGGTGCCCCGCCCTGGGCGGGCAGGATTGGCCCCTGCTACCCTAAAAGCAAAAGCGCAGAGATCACTCAAGCAGCCTGAGCCAGCACAGCCTTGGCCATTCCAACCCCAAAGCGCCCACTCTGAACAAAAAGACTCCAAAATGAAGGACCATCTGCTTCTGCCAGACCAAGCCAGCGGGCTGTGCGACAGGCCAGCCACGCCTGTGGCCATGAGTGACAGATAGACAGGAGATGGCTGTGCCCACAGAGGCAGGCCGGCCTGCCCAGGCAGCAAGGGCTACCCTGACCTGCCAGACCAACCCCCACGCCCAGGCTTGCATCCCTCCCTTCCACAGCTAGCGTCCCCCTGGCCAGAGGGCTCTTCCTGGAACCATGGGGTAACTCCCTACTCAGGGCCCTCCCATCTCCCTGCTCCTGGTCTGCCTGCCCGCCCTCCATCAGGGCCCTTCCATGGGCTTCCCAGTGGCCTCTCCTCCCACAAGCCTCAGCCCAGCAGCCTTCCTGCCTCCATCCATCTCAGTGGTCCCAGCTGCTACCTGCCTCCTGCCTGGCCCCCTATGCCCCTTCAGGGGTGGGCATGGGGGACAGCGGGGCTACACACACAAGCTCCTGCCCTGACAGATGGCATCGGCCCTGGTGTGGTTCATGCTCGGCCCAGAGTGAGCACCTTGTCAGGGCCTGAGCTGACCCAGCTCCTCTATAACCTCAAAACCGCCTTTGTCCAGCATCCACAGGCGGCAAAGCTATGGCTCACCTGCCCTTTTCCCTCCCTGTGCTCCCAACACGCGGTCAGACCATGGGTCCCAGGCTCCAGTGCCGGAAGGTGTGGCCCCATGACCCAGCATTGGCCAAGGAGACGTGGGCAGAAGCCAGGTACTGACTCCCTGGCCTGCCCATCACAGTTCAAGAACACGCCTCCCTCTGCCCCATAGGAATGTCTGCCCAGGGTGACCTCAGGAGCCACGTGTTTAAGGCGGCAGAGCCTCTGCTGGCCTGGGTCCCAGAGCCCCGTAGCTCCCCCATCTCTCACAAGGATCCGCAGGCTTTGATTTCAGCTCAGCAGGCCTGATTCAGAGATGTCTGGGGGACTATAAGAAAAGGATCCACTCTCTCCCACACCTCGGAGTTTGAGCCACCTCTGCCAACTGGGACACATGCTGTCCCCATGGGAGCACCTGCCTGGTTTGCAGGATGATGCTTCAAGGGGCAGGGCGGAGCAGTGGTTAGGAATGTGGGCTCACCCCACAGCCTGGGCCCGGCCCCAGCGCCACCACTCCCCAGCCACGGTCTCACCAATCCAGTCCTGTCTGTGAAGGAGCTGCGGGCAAGACAACGCGGCTACTGCTGTAGCTATTTCTTGTCATGTCATGTCGTCACGTACAGTGACTGACTTCTTCACGAGCAGCAGGTAAAAGGTAGCACGAAGTGTGGCCAGGCCCCAAACTGGAAACATCCCGAATGTCCACCCACAAGGGGACAGGCACGCAGATGGAGGCGCAGCCACACGACAGAAAATGCTGCAGCCGTGAAGATGGATGGTGTCACCACACGTGGCAGGACACACCCTCACAGACGCAGAGCAGAGACGCAGAAGACCAATCAGTCCGTGATTTGGGGTTTCAAACCCAGCCGGCACGCAGCCGTGTCCCCCAGGGACTCAGCACACGTGGAAAACAGCCCAGAGAAGCAGTGATAAGACCACCAGAATCGAGAGGATGATCTCAGTTCTAGGGGTGGGGATGGGGCCACAAAGGAAGGGGGCCAGGGACAGGGAATGAGGGAGTTCATTTTCCAACACTGTCCTTCCCGGGGGCTTACACAGAGGTGGACGGGGCAGCCATCTGATAAACTGCGTGCAATCATCTTTCCTTGGACAAGTACGTTTCATGTGATTTTCTGTTCTGTGTTACGTCTCATGATAAAAACGTCCACCAAGAAGGGAACGCACCATGACAGGCACCGTTCTCGAGGCCCCTGCACTCGGTCATTCCAACACCCTTCTCAGTGCCGCTAGAGGGGGCTTGGCTGTTACAACTGAGGCCCCAAATCAGCAGAGCCTAAAATAGGGAGGTGACCCTGGTGGGCCTGACCTAATCAGGTGAGCCCTGGAAAGGCACTGGGCCCACCCTAAGCCAGAGGGTCCAAGCGTGAGAGGACCCCCAGTGCCAAGCGGACCTTCTCCAGAGCCCCAGGCAGGGGCCTGGCCCGCCACCACTCGACTCTGCCTCAGGCCCTGAACTGAGGCCCCAGCAGGCCCGCTCCTGGGCACCGTGAGATGTCCATCTGCGGGATCAGCTACGGAGCAGCAGGGAATGGAGACCGCCCAGCAGGAGGGAACGGGGAGGAAGACAGAGATGAAAGACGCCCGATCGGCCACAACTGTCCAATCTGGGTATCGGACACTAGGCTGTTCTGTTCACTATTCTCTTTTCTTTTCTGAAATTTGAGGTATTGAAGAAAAAAAAAAGTATATTCCAAAGGGAGACAGTATGGGAAGGGGGTGGCATGACTCTACAATGGAGACACCTGACCAGCATGACCTCAGCCGGGGGACCCAGGTCAACACCAGCAGGGAAGAGTCATGCTGACGACAGGCACCCCAAGATGATGGATGAGACGGCCCCTCACCTGTGTCCTCCCCCCACATCCAGCGCCCCAGTGCCACGGTGAGAGAAACACCAGACAAACCCCCACGGAGGGAAGTTTTATAAAATCTCTGACCCCAGTCCTCCTCAAAATCATAAGGGCATCAACAACAAGGGAAGTCTGGGAATCCTTCCCCACTGTTGGTGGGAAGGTAAGCTGGTGCAGCCACTGTGAAGAACAGCATAAGGGTTCCCCCCAAAAAACTACAAATGAGTTACCACATGACCCAGCAACCCCACTCCTGGGCATATACCCAAAGAAAACTATAATTCGAAATGATCCACGCACCCCAGTGTTCACTGCAGCACTATAAACAATAGCTAGGACACGGAAACCACCTAACTGTCCATCCACAGATGAACGGATAAAGAAGATGTGGTTTATATATACAACGGGATATTACTCAGCCAGTAAAAAGAATGAAATAGTGCCATTTGCGGTAACATGGATGGACCTACAGAGGATCGTACTACATGAAGCAAATCAAACAGAAGGACAAATACCGTATGATAGCACTTAAATAGAATCTAAAATATGACACAAATGAAATTATCTATGAAAAATAAACAGACTCCCAGACAGAGAACAGACTTACGGTTGCCAAGGGGAGAAGGGTAGAGTGGGAGTTTGGGATGAGCAGATGCAAAGTATTATGTACAGGATGGACAGACAACAAGGCTCCACTGTAGAGCACACGGAAATATACTCAATACCTTACGGTAAACCACAATGGAAAAGAACATGGAAAGCGTGTGTGTGTGTGTGTACATATATATATAAATATAAATATATAACTAAATCCCTTTGCTGTGCATACTTCAATAAAATAAATTTCTAAAAAATAAAAAAGAGCAGGGAAAGTCTGAGGACTATCACAGCCCAGAGGGTCCTGAGGAGACAGAACATCTGAATGTCACGGGGGTCCTGGGACAGAAGAGGACACCAGGGAGACACGAGGCAAGCTGGATGAAGCAGGACTCCAGTCAACAAGAATATCTCCATAAGGTTCATTAACTGCAACAAATGTTCCAGCCTCGTGTAAACTAAGAAGGAGCTGGGTGGTGGGTGCACAGGACTCTGTGCTAGCTTCTCAGTTTTTCTGCAAATCTAAAACAGTTCTAAAAAACAAACTCTTTTAAAAAGAGAGAGGGAGGGAGTATGCCACCAAGACAGTGGGTAAACAGACAAGCTTGTGGCAAACACGCAAAGAACAAGGAAGTCTCTCAGTGGATCGCGAACCACCTGTGCAGGGCACCCTGCATCACGAGCCCTCCCACCCCTGCTCACCAAGAAGCCAATTGGGCTGGAGTGCCGCCTGGCTGCCCAGGCTCACCACGAGGCATCAGATCATCGGGAACCTCAGCGGATCACCCCCCTCAGCCTCACTGGCTCCGGAGTAGAGCATATGGTGAGATTTTCCTCCGCAGAAGGCTGACCTAACTCTGCCTAGCGTGATGTGAAAACCACTCTGCATCCCCTGAACAAACACCAACTGTGCCTGTCCCCCCAGAACTGTGAGACTCCAGGAAGCAGCCTCCGGACTGGATCCCACTGCCAAGCCGGCGGTGGGCGGGCACAGGCCCCCTGGGGTGCCCTGGGATCCCCTGGGTGCCCAATCCACCCCCAGGCGCCCGCAGC
>NW_011495051.1:3880553-3881099 GCF_000754665.1 Bison bison bison | reverse complement strand
ACCCAGGCGGACCCACGCCACACAAAACCCTCTGAAGCTGCGTGCTGTCTCACCCTCCAGCATAAGTAGTGATGCCACCCTACCCTCGCAGCCTGATGATACTCAATGCCCTGGTTTGAGACTGGAAGGTCTCTCCAACTTCAGGAGTTAATTTTCGAATGCCAAGGCCAGCTCTTGGTTCTAGAGTTCTGACACAATCCTGACAAGCAGAAAGGCGGGGTTGGTGGCATCAGGGAAGACAGTGTGGTCCAGACAAGAAGGGGTCCAGGGCTTTATGCGGGTAGGAGGAGAGGTCCCGGAGTGAAGGGGGGTAACAGCTGTGCTTCCCATAAGCCCCAGGGGCTCAGCCCTCCTGGGCTCCTGTTAAAACGCTTCTCCCAGCCCTGTGCCAGCATCCTGCGCCTTTAGGGGTCCGCTTGGGGTCTCTTTGCTTGGCTCCATCCAGCAACAGAACTCCCAGTTCTGCCACCCGGGACAACAAAGCCAAGGCCCTCTCAGGGGGCCGGCACTGTGGTCCAGCAGCGCCACCTGCAGGCGGAGTGGGGA
>NW_011495051.1:3874223-3880360 GCF_000754665.1 Bison bison bison | reverse complement strand
GGATGGGTGGGGGAGCGGGTGGGAGGAGCTGGTCCCCTGGGACAGGAGGCGCAGCTGGGCACTGGACCGCTGCTGCCTGGGCTGGGCCTGCAGGGGGGTCCCCAGGGGCCAGCAGGGCGCCCATCAGAGGGGAGGGGAGCAGCCCAGCAGCCCCCGCCCCCAAATAGCAACAGACTTGAGCCCAACTTATAGTCTTTTCCCCAAGCTGCAGCCAGAGGGCAGGGAACACTAGTTGGCCTCCTCCCTGGGCCCCAAGGCAGGGAACACACCTTCAAATGTGCCTGTGCGCACACAAGCACACTCATGCCCACACATGCGCACACATGCACACTCTCACACACACACACACACCTCCAGAGTATCAAGTGCAGACTCAGCCGATTGCCTGCTTGGCATTACATTTCCCAGCAGCAAAAGAAAGCCTGCCTGATCCCTCTCCTACAGAACTCCCCTGAGCAAAGATGCCAAAGAAAAACTGCAGGTGCCAAGGAGTCAAAAGGAGAAATTCTCACCACACCTAGAGCAGCGCTCAGGCTCCTTAAAGGTCAGGGAGAAGGCCAGGCTCTCCACACCCAGGCTCTCCCCCCCGCACCCCCTTCCACCAACTGCCTGCGGCAATCTGCCCGTCACACCCCAGGACTGAGCACAACATGAGAGCCTCTCCTCCGTGCCCTGACTTGGGTGAGCCTGATTCCCCAGCAAACACAAGCAGCTGGGGAAGCCGGGGAAAACCAACCGCAGAGTCCAAAGTCATGGCCAGGACAATCCCCACAGGGAACACAGTTGGTCCCGCCCGGTCTCCCCACCCCTATGTGTGGATATATAGCCCTATGTCCAGGCAGCAAGCATAGGCAGGTGTGTAACACACTCATCTATGGTTTCTGGCGGCGTGCTGCCCAGGCAGCCCAGGCAGATGCATGGACCCTGGGACGCTGACCCAGCACCACCTGCACCCAGGCCCAGCCAAACAGGATGGGTCCCCGAATCACACAGAACTGCAACGCCCACCTCCCGCCACCCACGACCTCCTGGCCTCACTGCCCGACGTCCAAGCTGCGGGAAGGCCAGGTCTATTTTAAATCCTGTCTCTAAAGGGATCTGGAGCCTCAGATCTGCAGGTATTCTTAGCCTCGCTGCCTGAGTGCGGCACAGTGCCGGCCTCGCAGAGTAAATTCCACGACTTTATCGACACCAGGCTGTTTGCATCACGCTGACACTCAAGTCACACTGCCAAAGTAACAACAGGCTCAGACAGGCTCAGGAAGACATGCAACCTGAGTAAGTCAACACTTATAAGAGAGTGCTGCCACCGTAACACTGAAATAGTTGCAATTAAGCTCCTGTAGTCACAAGAGCAGTGGTGTGATCAGGGAGACAGATGTGGGCGTGCGATCCACTGGGGAACACTCAGGGCCCAGGGGAAGGGTCGGGAGCAGGGCACCGCCCTCCCAGGATCCTGGGTGGCTCCTGAATCCGCAGCCCAGGGACAAGAGGACACCTCGGCAGCCCCTGCCACCCTGCCCCCAGGGTGATGTCTGTGTTGGCCCAGGAGGGAGTGTGGCCTCCACACGCCATGAACCTCCATGCCCGTGGTGCTCCCAGCTCTCCTGGTAATCAGAGCCCTCCCCCTCCCATGCAAGGCTGCTGGGGATGGGGACGCATCGGGGACCGAAGGCCCTGACTCCATGGGGTCCATGTCTAGCAGGGAGACTGACACCTGCATCACACACGGCCTGCACGTGATCACTGAAGGATGAGCGTGGGCTGCCATGCCAGCATCTGGGGTCCCCACCCTGTCCAGCTGAACTGGCCACACTGGCAGCGTGAGGGACCCCATGTGCACTCCCACCCCCTCTGAACCAGAAGCCAAGATTCAGGTCCCTTCCAGAATGTTCTTCCTTCAGGGAACCAGAGCTGTGTTCAGCACACCCCTCTGGCTGCTTCTTAGCACTCAGGAATCAGGCTGGAGGGGGCAGGTGGCGGCAGGGACAGCAGGGGCCACCCCAAGCAAACCAGGGATGCAGCACAGGGGTCAAGGTGCTGGGGGCCGTCCTGGGGGCCAGGGAGTGTGCAGAGCCAGACACCACCCTGCCCGTCACCCAGGGCTGCTGGCCCTCATGTCCCCAGCGTCCACTCTCTCAGGGACCTCCCTCGAATCCAGTCCCACTGCTTTCCAACCACCCTGGACCCCAGTGTGCCTGCTCACTCCTATTGCGGGGTCCCTCCCTGCTCTTCCCCAGCCGCATGTCCCAGAGAACACACCAGGGCCCCAGTCTCCAGGGGTCACCCTGCGCCTGAAAGCTCCAGCTCCCATTCCGAGCACACGCCAGGACCTAGCAGCGGTGGCTTGCTTTTTAATCGTTCTTTTCTTTTTTATAAGGAAAAGATGGGTTTTCTCCCCTTAGGACCCCTCTGGTGAGAGACCCCAACCAAACCCAGGCTGAGCAGAGCTGAGCGGTCCCACTGCCAGGAGGCAGACTCTCCCCCTGCCATTGTTCCCAGGGGGCCGTGGGGGCGACAGATTGCTGCCCCTACCAGGCAAGGAGTCTAGAAAAACAACGTGGGAGATTTCCACCACTGCGCCTGGAGCCATGGCCAGGAGGGAAGGTTGAGAGCGCCATCTAGTGGTCATTGGGGAGCAGAGTCAGGGCAGGACTGGACAGTTCAGTTCAGTTCAGTCACTCAGTCGTGTCTGACTCTTTGCGACCACATGGACTGCAGCACGCCAGGCCTCCCTGTCCATCGCCAACTCCCAGACTCATGTCCAACATCTTAAACTCATGTCCATTCAGTCAGTGATGCCATCCAACCATCTCATCCTCTGTCGTCCCCTTCTCCTCCTGCCTTCAATCCTTCCCAGAATCAGGGTCTTTTCCAATGAGTCATTTCTTTGCATTAGGTGGCCAAAGTATTGGAGCTTCAGCTTCAGTATCAGTCCTTTCAATGAATATTCAGGACTGATCTTCAGAATGGACTGGTTGGATCTCCTTGCAGTCCAAGGGACTCTCAAGAGTCTTCTCCAACACCACAGTTCAAAAGCATCAATTCTTCGGCACTCAGCTTTCTTCACAGTCCAACTCTCACATCCATACATGACTACTGGAAAAACCATAGCCTTGACTAGATGGACCTTTGCTGGCAAAGTAATGTCTCTGCTTTTTAATAAGCTGTCTAGGTTGGTCATAACTTTTCTTCCAAGGAGCAAATGTCTTTTAATTTCATTTAATTAAAAGGACTGGACACAGCCACTCAAGAGACCCTGGTGGCTGCTCTTCCCTCCACCGATCAGGCCAGGGAGCTGGGCCCAGCAGCACACACACAATATACACACACAATACACACACATACACAGGTACCTGATACACACACACTCACACACGCTTACACTAGGTATATAGATACCTGACAAGCATATACACACACACACTCATATACACACACCCATGTGTATACGTTCACACTCACATACATATACTCACATACACTAACACACTCGTTTGTATACACACAAACACAAATACCCACACAAATACTCACATACGAATGTATTCACATATACACAGATACACACTCACATGCACACATGCAGCCCCAGCCTGGGTATCTGTCCGCACTGTGCCCACCAGGCCCATGGGGAGCACACTGCCTGTGGGAAATGGCGCCAGAACCCCCAAATGTGGGTCTGGGCAGAACAAGGGCCCTCCCACCAGGCAGTCCCAGCCCAGTGCTGCTGCGCAGGGAGCTGTGCTGTCGGGGAGCCTTGGGGGCAGCTCTGGGCAGCATCCAGACAGGAAGCCCTTCTGCTCCGTGCAGAGGACCACACCACAGGCACGAGACTCAGGCCACCATCACCGACCCCACCAATTTCTCTCCAAATCTCTCTCAAAGACGAATACCCCCAGTGCCTGGAGGTTTCGATCATCATGGGCTCATGGGAAGCCAGAGAGAGGCACACAAGAAGAGACACAAGTTGAGGACAGGAAGCCTGTGGATGGTAACAAAAGCCCAGCAACCCACGATGCTGCACAGCTGCCAGAACCGAGAGCCCGCGGCCAACAGAAAAACAGCCCCAAAGACAGCCATGGCCCAGCCCTGCGATCTGACGACGTGTTACCTCTCACGGCAGACAGGCCTCTGCAGGAGGTGTTACGTAGAGGCCCCTGAGATGGGGACCATCCTGCATTCCTAGGCCCAGTGTCATCACAGGGTCCTCGTAAGAGGGAGGGGAGGGTCAGAGGCAGAGAGACAGGAGATGCTGAGCTGCTGGCTGTGAGGATCCAGGGAGGGGCCGTAAGCCAGGGCTGTGGTGCCTCTAGAAGCTGGAAAAGGCAGGAGCTGCTGCTCCCTGGAGCCCCCAGAGGGACCAGCCCTGCCCACGCCTGGCTTAAGCCCCATGAGGTCCAGGTCAGACTCCTGGCTCCAGGACTCTCAGAGAACGAATGTGCGGGGAAGTAAAGCCACCAGACCTGTAATCC
The DNA here is from genome assembly GCF_000754665.1 of Bison bison bison. Lineage (NCBI taxonomy): Eukaryota > Metazoa > Chordata > Mammalia > Artiodactyla > Bovidae > Bison > Bison bison. Next base: position 3,875,885 of record NW_011495051.1, on the reverse strand, counting down.
TTTGTCACAGCAGCCCTGGGAAACCACACGTCCCAGCTTCCCCTGCCCGACTAAGTGGGAACCATGGCCAGACTGGGAGGGGCACGGGGGCTTCGCCCTGTCCATGGCAGAGGCAAGGGGAGGTGGTCGCAAGCCAGCGGCCAACAGGGGGGCCTGGCTTCTGGGCCCTCTGCCCAGAGGGCCTGTTCCCCACCCCTCAGCAAACGGCCCAGGATGTCCCCATGACTTGGGGGTGGAGGGTAACCTTCCTCCCAGGGCTCAGCTCTCTGCTGGGATAAGGCAGGGCACCTGGGCCAGGGCCCACCTGGGTCTCTGCTGCCCCCCAAACAAAAGCGAGCACAGCTCTCCAGCTGAGCTCCTGAGTGTCTCCCTCTGCTCCCCAGCTCCTGTCCCCTTCTGAGCTGCAACAACTACTGTGACAACAGAACCAACCTCCTAACAGCTGGGGAGAGGCAGAGAGATACAGCGGCCCCAGCTCAGGAGTCTCTGCTGGAGATGCAGGGAGCACTGACAGCCGCTCGCCATCCTACCAGCAGAAGCCATCAGGGGAGCACTCAGCTCAGAGCTACCAGCCCACTGCGCTGGACATCCGGCCCAGCCTGTGGGGCCCGGCACTCACAGAGTGCCTTTCAGGGGCCTGCATGCCCGCCCCCACACTGCAAACAGAAAGTGGATCCCACCCCTCAGAAATCAGGAGGGGCAATACTAACCCCACTCCAACCTGGAGGTCAAGAAGGAGGTACAGGGAGGCTGAAACCGCGGTCCCACGAGCCCCAAGACCACAGCCCCACACAACCCCACAAGGCACTATCGGAAGCCTGGCCACGGGCACGTTCAGTGTGAGGCTCTCTGGGTGAAACCACAAGCTCTGCGGATCTGAAGCTTGTTTCTAGGGGGCTTGCATGGCCTCGTCTAGTGGGGGCTGGGCTGGCAGAGCCCTACCCAGCACGGCAGCCATATCCCCCCGACCTGGGGAGCCCCTCGCATCTCCCTGCCTGCTCTCACCAGGACTTGGGCTCCCCGAAGTGCAGGTAGTTGATGCTGTACAGGTCCATGTCCTCCGTGTGCCAGGCGAAGGTGGTCTTCCACATGCCGAAGTACAGGTAGGGGGTGTTAACGCCCTCGATGATGGTGCCGCACTCACGCTCCACCATGTCCAGGATGGTCCGCAGGTTCCCGATGTTCCACTGGGCCACGTCCTGCAGGGCGAGCACACGGTCAGCCCGCTGGCCACCCTGGGGCCAGCTCCCCTGACCTCGCCCCCAGACGCCATCAGTGACACACCTACCTCATCCCCTCTGAGCCCCCCACAGCAGCATGACCCCCGCACAGGGACCGAGAGGCAGCAACCGCCCCACACTCACGCACCTCACAGCCTCACCCAGGCTGGTGTCCAAAACCCACCCTGGGCTGCGCACAGCCCCCGCCCTGGGCCAGATGGTCAGACGCAGCTACCCCCAGTCCTGCACTGAGCTGTGCGTGGTTGTGTGGGAATCGTGGGCAGTGAAGGCCACGCTGCAGAGGCCATGGCCAGTGAGGAATAATTCACATGCCTTGAGCTCACTGACACAGAGGGAGAAAGGACACATCTAACGGGACCTCACAGTCATGAGCCAGACAGGCCTTCCTGCACCTTCCCACCGCGGAGGCGGGATGGTGCTC
>NW_011495051.1:3868038-3874104 GCF_000754665.1 Bison bison bison | reverse complement strand
GGTGCTCAGAGCCAGGCAAACGCGGGAGGATCCCCGCCAACCAGGCTCATCTATTCCTAATGCCACAAGCAAACAAGCCCTGTCTTGTCATGAGAACTTGTCAAACACGCTTTCATTGACTCTCAGTCCCTGGGGAAGTCTCGGGGAGATGCTGAGCACACAGCGGTGTTCCTTCACACCCCAGATCCAACCCTGCCTCACGCCGCATCCACATTCCAGGCCCTGACTTCACAGGGCTGGTGGTAGGTCTCTACAAGGTGAGCTGTGGCTGGAGCCCAGGATGCAGGGGAGGGCCAGGATCAGACCCCCACCATAAGCATGAGAAGCCCGGGGTCACTTCCAGTAGAAGCTGCCTGAGGTTAGGGGGCACCTCCCCAAAGCACTATGCATTCACCCTGCCATCAGGCCTACACATCCACAACGTGACTACAAAAAACACTGAATTATACACTTTAAATAGGGCTTTCCAGGTGGCTCAGTGGCAAAGAATCTGCCTGCCAATGCATGAGATGCAGGTTTGATCCCTGGGTCAGGAAGATCCCCTGGAGAAGAAAAGAGCAACCCACTCCAGTATTCTTGCCTAGAAAATCCCATGGACAGAGGAGCCTGACGGCCTATACAGTCCATGGGGTTACAAAGAGTCGGACACAACTGAACAACTGAACAGTATCAAACATGTTTTAAATGGGTGGTTTGTATGGTATGTGAATTATATCTTAATAATGTTTAAAAAAAAAATGACTCAAATACTCAACAAATAAACAAAGCAACCCAACTGGCACTAACTTTTCAACTCTATGTGGAAAATGACAGGTCATTTGACCAACAGGCGCACAACTCCACACCCACCCTGTACTCAAGCACATGAACTTCCGTTCTTCTGTCCCATCAGGCTGCTGGGGTCAAATTCCCCTCCAAGAAGTCACGATCCATAAACTGAGCAGCAGAGCGGCCAGCTGGGGCCGGGCTGTTGGGCGGGGCAGGGAGGCGAACACTGACCACCCCCACCCTACACGGAGGCCCACACCATGGCCAAGCCAGGACGGCAGCCGGTTGGAGGCGCAGAGCACAGGCAGCTGGGGCCGCCAGCCAGCCAGCTGGATTTTAACACCAGCTTGGGACTGGACACGGAGTGGGACACAGCAAGGTTCCTGGCCGTGGAGCCGCGACGTCCCCACTCAGAGCTGGGGAAGCTCCTGTAAGGACTAAGCATCCGAAGGGAAAGGGTGCTAGTTACAGAACAGAGGCTCCGTCCTGCCCGGGGAAATCGCCCTCTTTGTGTTTAGAGACCAGATGCGGCCCTGGGGACGCCCACCGCGGTGCTCTGCCAGAGCTGCTCCCAGGAGGAGGCGTGAACACGATGAAACCAGAGAGAGGTGGGGGAGCCCAGCCCTGATTCTGGCCTCTAGGGAGGGCAGTTCAGGGCCTCAGCGGCCTGATGTGGGAAATGGGGGCCTGGAGGTGAAGCCACTCTCCCTGGGTCTGGAGGTCCTTGAGGTAAGCAGAGAAGCAGGGGGAGCAGTGAATGGACCCCAAGAAGCCCCAGGAAGTGCAAGGTACACGGCCCCACTAGCCCCTCATCAATCTGACACTGGAACCTCTACACTGGCCCAAGGGCGAGCTGGCTGGTGGTACAAAAACACACTGGTGTAACTGCAAAACTCGACATCGACAAGGTGACAGATCCCGGTGTTTAGAGGTGCGGCCAGGAGATGGGGCAAGGTGCACGGGAGGCCCACAGGGCAGGGATATGCAGGGGGGCAGGGATGTGGCACGGGGGCAGTCATGGGCCTGGGCAGCAGCACATGCGACAGGGCATCTGTGACCGTGTCCCCCAAGTAGGCACTGCCCTGTTCCCACGGGCTGCGTGCTCGTCCAGAGGAGGGCTGGGCCTGTGGCTCATCTGGCTCTGGGGTCAAGGCCAAGAGGACGAGCTCAGGGTCTGGAGTACCCCCAATGAAGGGCTCCCTGCACTCGCTGTGCCCCACTTTACTGATGGGGAAACCAAGGCCCAGGAAGGAGGAAGCAGGGGTGGGGGGCAAACTCGGTACTGGACCCAGGATGAGGGTGTCTCCCTGGGTCCTAGGGGACGTGGGAGAGCTCACCTGAAGTCAGACCCGCACCTCCCAGGCAACAAACTAATGCCTTTGGCACCCTGCACCACAAGGCAAACCCGCTAGCAGAAGACGGGAAAGCCGCCGCGGGTCAGACGGGCTCTGTGAAGCTGAAACACCAGCAGCGACTCAGCTCGGGACCGAGCAAGGTCACATGTTTCCCATGCTTCTTGGGAAACACAAGCCGCTGGCTCTAACAGGCTCCTCCCCTGAGCGCCCGGAGGGTCCTGACCCTTCTCTCAGGAGGGGCTTTATTCCCACCCTTACCTCCCAGCCCGAGACCAGGTGGTGCCCACAGCCGCCCTCGGGGGAGCAGGGCTGAGTAGTGTGTTCTCAGCAGACAACCTTCAGAGCGACAGAGTGTGGGGCACGCAGGGGGCAGAGGGGGAGTGGAGAGGCCTGGATCCTACCACTGCAGAACACCTAGAAGCCAGTCAGGCTTCGGAGCCCTGAAATGAACCCCATTAGGTCCATCCCAGGGTTATCCGAGGTCCCATCAATGTTTATAAACCATCTCCCCTAATATTCGAGGTCCCACAAATATTTACAAACCATCCCCCCAAAACATGGTCCCACTCTGCTGGCCACCAGCCCTGCCCGAGGCCTTGGCATCAAGCCTCAGTCAGGGGAGCTGTCGAGCGGTCTGCTCTCACCCCTTAGACAGGCCTCGGGAAGCACAGGCTGGAAGGCAGCACAGGGACAGGATGGGATGCAGCGAGGGGCAGCTCGGCTGGCTGGGAACTCAGCTCCCAGGTCTTGAGGAAGATGCGGTGATAGAAACTCAAGCAGAAAAGCACTCAAATGAGAACTGACAGAGGCCCTGGGAGAAGGTCAAGACTGGGAGCCCTGGCAGGCTGCAGGCTGCTGGGTTGCCAGAGTTAGACACAACTGAGAGACTGAACAGCAACGGGGACACGGGATGGAATGCCGGCCGCTGTCTTTTTAAAACTGCCTGTGGTCAGGCTGAGGTCAGCGGCCGAGCATGGCGTCCGGGCAGGGCTGTACTCTTACTTGGCAGGAAAGAGTCTACAGACCTCCAGCCACCCCCTCTCGTCCTGAGCTCAGCCCCCACCTGTAAGTAGCGCCCCAACAGAAGCCCAGAGGAGCGTCCTGCATCATCCCTGCCCTGACCCTCTGGGGGGAGCCCACTCGCCCCTTCGCCCTCACAGTCCACCCAGATGCCCAGTGGCCTCGGGACTTACGTCATCGTACAAGGAGCCGCTGATGTCGGCCCCGTAGATGGGTGACACGAACGTCAGGTTCTTCCAGTACTTGCGCTCCAGGTCATCGAAGTCCTGGTGCCGGGGCGTGCAGTACCTGGTGACAGACCGGGTGTGGGGGCTCAGGGTGCCTGCTGGGCGAACCAGGGGAGGAGCTCAGGCCACCCTGCTGCGGGCACAGCCCCAGAGCACAAGGATGAGGCGTGACGACCATTGGGGGAGGTGGGTGGTCGGGTGGGCAGTCCAGCCTGGAACAGTGTCCAGTGGCCCCGTCTCACCAGCTCTCGGGGCCCAGGACTCCCCCATCAGACCACAGGCCAGGGGCATGGGAGCTGGAGGAGGGACCTGGTCTCTGACAGTTCTTGTCTGCCTACCCCTTAAAGATACAGACGGTACCAGTGACAGGCCAGGCACCATGGGGTGGGGGCAGACGATGCCTGCCTCACAGGACGCTTGTTTGAAAGCAAAGAAGCAAACACACTGCCAGCAATGCACCAATCGTTTCAGCAAGCCAGGGAGGCTGGGAGCTCCACAGAAAGGGAGAATGCCCATGAGCTCCTGGAGTGTGTGCCCACGTGGGCCCTGCTGAACCAGCTCAGAGAGACCCTGCCGGGGAGCCTCCTTCTGAGGAAGTGCCGCAGAGCTGAGACATCCCAGGAGGGGCAAGAAGGCACTCCAGGGCCGGGGGACATGGCGGGCCCTGAAAGGCTGGCCTTCTGCAGTCAGTGTTGAGGGCAACACAGCATGCATGCGTGGCCCTGGGTCAGGTGAGGGTCTGGATTTCGCCCCCCAAGAACCCAGGGGCTGAGAGCCTTGGGTGCTGAGGCCCACCCGGGGCACACAGGCAGGCTCTGTGGACACTGCGTCTGCCCCAGCCCGCATACTTCTCGCTGTTGGCCAGGCGCCGGTACTCGCCGACCGTCATGGCCTTCTTCTGGATGTTGTACTGTGTGAAGAGGCCCGACTGGCCCGTCACCACCTGCTGGATGGGCGCTGGGATGACCACGTCATCGATGTCGTCGTACGTCTGCCGTGGCTTCCACTCCTTTGGGGGGATGATCTGTAAGACCAGGAGAGTGGTCAGCGGCCCCTCCCTGGGCTCAGCCGCTCGGGACCAGGTGCCAGATGGAGAGAGACCAAGGCACTGGGCACCCCCCCTCCACATCACTGAGCTCCTGGGAGCCCCAGGGCCAGGCCAACCTGGGCATCACCAGCTTGGGCAGTGGGGGGACTGTGCACAGCTGCCTAGGATCTGTGTGATCACAGAGTGAGCAGCCGTGGGCAGGGTGGGCTGTGGGTGCTGCCTGGCACAGCATGCACTCGCTGCACCCGGGGGCTCCACTATCATACCCTCTGGCCACCGCGTGCCCAGCTCAGGACTCCGCGTGGATGAGGCCCCAGAGCAGAGATGCGGATGCTGCAGTGCACACCCATTCCAGGAGCCCCACTTCAGGGACGCCTCCTGGGAAGAGATCATGCAGCCCAGGGAACAGGGACACGGGACAAATGGGCCAAGCCGGGAACGGTGGGCAGCTGGGGTGCACGTGGAGGGGACCCTGTGAAACGCAGGGCAGGGGCCAGCCTCTGCTCCTGGGACCCAGCGGAACCCAAGCCGGCCTGAAGGTGGCAGGCCTGGTGCTCAGAGGAGCCGGGCAGGGATGCACCGAGGACCCCAACCACCCTTAACCCCGGCCCTGGGACCCCAGGCCACGCCCCCTCCTGACTCCTTCCCCCTCGGCCCTTCCCCAGCAGCCTGAGGAAAGGACCCCAGCTGGGCAGTGGCCCAGAGCACAAGAACAGCTGAGGAATGTGGCTGGTCACCCCGAAAGTCCCACACATACCCAGAGTCCCCCACCCCCCAGAGCTCCAGCCCCCCACTCACAATGAGTGCTCACCCCACCCCCACCCAGCTGCCCTGAGCCTGGCAGAGCTTTTGCTGGTGTTGGGGGGTGGGGGGGGGTCATCAAACGTAGCTTTGATGGTAAAGGAAACCCCAACACCACACACACACCCCGACCCCAGAAGGGCAGTCACGGCCAGGGGGACTAGAGTGGAGGGGACCTGGCGTCTGCAGAGCTCGCTCAGGCCAGCAAGACACCCGGCCCCTTCTCCAAGGAGGCTGGCAGGGCTGAGGGCTGCGTGGGGAAGAAGTGATACGCAGTATGGGGGGGGCGGGTGTTGAGAAGAGGGATGTGGTGGGGCGCCTCCCTGGACCCGTCTGTCCCTGCAGAGGCGCCAGCACTGTCCCTGAAGGTGGGGGCAGGGCGGGTACGTGTGCAAGCATCTGCGTCGGCATGACTGTCCTCACAGCGTCTCTCAGTGACAGTGGGGCAGTTCTCCCAGTGGCCACGCCTGCCCCTACCATGCCCTTCCAGAGAGGCCTGCCCGCCCATAGCAAACACAGTGCAGAAAACACCACTTGAGACGAGTGGAAAGGAACCTTCAAACAAAGGGCAGAGAGAAAATGTGCCTGAAAACATCTGACGCACAAAAATATCCAGGCTGAGTGGTTTCCCATCGATTCAAGTAAGCTGGCAAAAAGTGGGTCCAGCGGCTCAAAGAGCTTAGACCAGAGATGCAGAGCCCAGAGGATATAGGCTGGCGAGGTCTGTGCGGATACTCGGTCCCAGCACACAAGGCTGCACCCGGAGTGGCCCCACGACAAGAAAATACTGGAAACACCCAGAAGTGGGAGCTGGAGGTGACAGCAGAGGACAGAGAGGAGAGGCTGG
>NW_011495051.1:3864789-3867641 GCF_000754665.1 Bison bison bison | reverse complement strand
CAATCTCTCAGCCCCAAATAGAGGCTCTGAGCCTACAAGAACCAGGCAGGGGCTACCAGAGCCAGGGCCCTTGATGAGAATGTTCTGCTGAGTCTGTGCAAAGGGGTTGCGGGGGAGGGGGGTGTGCAAGGAAGAGAGATCAGGGGGAGGAGGCACCACAGGCCCATGGCGCTCCTCTCGCTCTCCATGCAGCTGAGACGAAAAGCATGGGTATGACACGGCCACCAAAGCCACCCGAGGATGGGGGGGGCCAGCGCACCTGCCCCTCACGGCAGACCCCGCCTGGGGGACAGACCCCAGGGCCTGCGGCCCAGGACCACCCACCACCTGCTTCTGTCCAGCCAGCAAGCTGACGCCGTGTTCTTTTTTTTCATTTTTAAATGGTTAAGGGAAAATGACAAAGAAGACTTATTTCAAAACGGGTGAAAAATCTATGAAACCTTCACTTTGATGTCTATACATCAGGTTTTATGGGCACACAGCCAGGCCTGTGGGGATGCGAATCAACCACAGCTGCGGAGTTGAGAGGTGGTGACAGACAGTCCGGCCCAAGAATCTGAAAATATTTCCTATCTGGCCTTTGCAGAAAAGGCTGGGCGACCCCCAACATCACTAACAGAGGACTGAGTGTGAGACGCAATGACAGGCATACGGGAAGCAACTCAAAGAACCCCAAACAGGCTCCCAGATTAATCTCCCAGATTACGTGCTGGGCAGAACCATGTATACACAGGTATACACAGGCTCACACGCACACGAAGGGGCTCTCCGAGACCTGTCCCCTGCACAGAAGGGTGAGGGCAGCCATCTATGGCATGCGCGCATGCTCACATCCGTGTGGGAAAGGCATGGGAAGAGATGGAGGAACTGGTGCCCTGTTGCTCCAGGCGGGCGGGCTGGGGTCAGGGGGCCACTCGCTCTCCCTGGACCCCATCACAAAGTTTGAACTTGCCCATATACATGACAGTCTCCCAAAAAACGTGTCTAAGGAGGAATATGAAGGCAGAAAGTCAGCCCTCTTCAGCATCAACTCCGCGAAGCCCCAGGGAGGTGAGGTGGCTGCCCATCCCATCACGATGCTCTGAGTCCCACCCTGCGTCCATGCCCTCAGGGATCCCGGTGCCCAAAACAGTGCTGGGCTTGGGGAAAGAACGTACAGGTGTCCTTAATAAATAAGGGGCTCAAGGAGTGGATTAATGGGTGCCTCATGGGCCCCATGTCCGGGGGGGTTACAGGGCAGCAGCCATGGAAAGTGGCTACAGGGCCGGGGGTCACTCACCTTGGCCAGGCCCGCCCGGTGGGCCCCCTGGGACTCGATGTAGGCCACATATTTGTTGAAGTCCTTGAATTCCTCCATGGTTGGGCGGAACGTCATGATCTTACAGCTTGGGTTCTGGGCCCCATGGTCCTCAGACCCCATGGCTGCGGTGGAGGGATGGCCACACCTGTGAGGAGACAGAGGAGGTCAGCACCACCACCACCAGCCGGCCCCCTGCCCCCACCCTGAGGGCCCAAAGCACCCCACCCAAGGACAGAGGCTGTGCAGCTGAATGTGGCCCAGGGGAGCCAGGGCTGCTTCATCTCCAGCACAAAAGACCAAATGACTTCAATTAGTTACAGACAGAGCTGGCCTCGTCCTAAGAGCCCCTGCGATGCTAAAGGCCTGAGCCCCCATTTCAAACGAGAGGCCTTGGAAATAAAAATCTTTTCATATCAGGGTCACGTCAAGATTCACTGACATTGATCGTGGAGCTGGAATCCAGGGGCAGCGGCATGGGGCAGACTGGAAAAGGGAGTAAGGTCATATGTGTGTGTGTGTTTCCTGAACAGGGAAGCCCTCCTCGGGCAGGGCCACCACGGGCAGGTGGGCAGGCAGGCGAGCAGCGCCTGGGTCCCTCCAGCACTGGACCGGCTGCTGTCAGTGAACCCAGGCCCCAGCGACCCACGTGAGTGACCCACGGGCTGCACAAGGCAGGACCCAAAACCAGGAGAGCAGAGCCCCATCACCCCGGGCTACAGCCAAGCCTGGACCACATGGCACAGAGGGGGAGAGTCAGAGGACGGGGGGACCTCTTCCAGGTGACGAGGCTGCAGGCTAGAGAGGCCCCTCCTGTTCTGAGAGTCACAGGGGCCAGCAGGGAGGCTGTGGACCATCCTAGTCAGGGAGACACTTGAGGGAGACACAATGGGGAAGGGTCCCTGTTGGCAGATTAAATTCTCCAAACAAGAGAAAACCAGACTCGCTCCAGGATGTGGACAAGGTCGGAACCCCAGTGCACGCACACCCAGAACTCGGAGGAAAACTCACCAAGTTCACACCCCCACAAAGTGAGCGGGGGCGGGGGGGTAGTGAGAAGGGCAGGACTCCTGCCTGTCTGGGAAGTGGGGGGCGGTGTCCATTCACCAAGTCACAGCCACCAGCTCTCCAAACACACTCCCCACAGTGGGCACTAGAGGGCAGCACAAGCCCAGGAACAGCCGCTCAGCCCGGCAGCTCCTTGGAACCAGGCCCTGCCCTGGGCCACCCCACGCCACACTTGGGCACACGGGGCAGGGGCGGGGGCGGCAGGCAAGGTCCTGCTGTGAAGGTCACACTCACGGCTGGCAGGACTGGTACAGACTCTGGGGGTCCTGGCACACGCAGGGTCACCACTGCATCACCAAGCGGGGAGCCCACCCTTCCTCAGGGACTGCCCCCCACCCCCACCCCACATTGTTGGTGGGAGATGAGCCCAAGCAGGACACCTGTCTCCCCCCAAGACCAGCCTGTCCTGCGCAGAGTGGGGTGGCCCCAGGGTCCTGCCCACCCGAGCGCCCTCCACTTTCCCATTGAGGGGCGGGGAGGCGAGAAC
>NW_011495051.1:3861531-3864689 GCF_000754665.1 Bison bison bison | reverse complement strand
CCCATTGAGGGGCGGGGATGCGAGCAGGTGGAGCTTCCTACAGCTGCACCCAGCAAGAGCCCGGGCTTCTCTACCCGCCACCGCGGTGCAGGTTCAGCTCAGAAGGGAGGCGGGTGTGAGGTTTTTCCTCTTATTCATGCCCTTTGCAACGAAGCTCTCAGTAAGTAAATACGAAAAATAAAATTTAAATGGTTTATAATCCCAAAACTCCATAACCCCTGGCACGTTTCTTTGAAGAAGAGCAAATGAAACTCAAACTCGTGCATACTTAAAAAAATAACACAAGGAATCCGACTGAAATCCAGCCCTGGGCCAACCTCCTGGGAACACAGGGGGACCGAGGACCCCCATGAGGGAACTCACAGAACAGTCCAGAAAGATGGACACACTCTTGACCAGACCATGCCGTGCCAAGACAAGTGGGGCTCTAACAACTCAGTCATGAACAGACAAACAGCACAATTAAACAGTGGGCAAAGGACTCGAACAGACATTTTCCCAAAGACACACAGATGGCCAATAAGCGCATGAAAAGATGCTCGAGGCGGTCAGCCACCAGGGAAAAGCAAATGGAAACCACAGTGAGATACACCTTGCCCACAACAGCCAGAGCGAAAAAGCAGATAATGACAAGCGCAGGCGAGGAGGCGGAGAAACAGGAACCCTGACTCCCAGCTGGCACTGCTGCTGGGGAAAACAGCCCGGCAGTTCCCCCAAAAGTTGAATGTGGCACTGACCACACAAGTCAGCAATCCCACTACTAAGTATACACCCAAGAGAAACATCTGTCCACACAAAAACCTATACACAGATGTCCACAGCAGCACGATTCACAGCAGCCAAAAGGTGGAAGCACCTCGAGTGCCCATCAGCAAATGAAGGTACGCAAACCAAGCCCCTCCACTCAGTGGCACGTCGGGAGTGTCGCTCGGCCACGGAAGGAAAGGAAGCCCTGACACTTGCCACAGCAGGATGGAGCAGACCCAGAAGGACCCTGGAGGCTAAGGTCGGGTTTCTTTAGGGAGCAATGGAAATGTTCATCAACTGTGGCGATGGCTGCAGGACTCTGAACACACACGTCAGAATTATGTGTTTTAAATGGAGGAACTGGCTGACGGGTGGAGTCAATCTCAGTAAAGCTGCTGCTGCTGCTGCTGCTGCTAAGTCGCTTCAGTCGTGTCCGACTCTGTGCGACCCCATAGACGGCAGCCCGCCAGGCTCCCCTGTCCCTGGGATTCTCCAGGCAAGAACACTGGAGTGGGTTGCCATTTCATTCTCCAGTGCATGAAAGTGAAAAGTGAAAGTGAAGTCACTCAGTCGTGTCTGACTCTTAGCGACCCCATGGACTGCAGCCCACCAGGCTCCTCCATCCATGGGATTTTCCAGGCAAGAGTACTGGAGTGGGGTGCCATTGCCTTCACCGAATAAAGCTGCTACTCCCACCAAAAAAGAAACAGAGGTTGGCGTGGAGGAGAAGAAAAGAAGAAAGTTCTGCACTTGCAAAGTTAAATAAAACCTCTGGAGCCTGGCAGGATGGGCGACTAGAGCCCTCATCTCTTCAGCCCACAGGAGGGCTCCCCCAAACCTGAGCCCCTCACCTCATGAAAGACGGAGGACATCCCCTGGGTCGGCCATGGAGGAGGTGTCTACAGGAGGTGTCAACTCCAGAGACACTTGGTGGGTCCCCCGCCCACTCCCACCCCAGCTCTCAAAGTCCCTAGCAGGAAAGACTGTGCCCCTCTCTGCCCACTCCTCATCCTGAGGCTACGGGCAGAGCATCCATACAGGCCACAACCGGGGAGTTTTACACAAGCTAAATGGATAAACTGCTCTGTGAATCACCTCTCAATGAAGTGATTACCTCTTTTTAAAGTCATGTGTTCAGGAGACCCTACATGACTTAGCCTTCCTGAGGCCCCCCAGGCCCCCTGCACCCCACCGCCTGGGACGGAGGAGCAGGACCACACGGGACGGGCATTTCCCGGCCGTCCTGGGCAGCTCCTCCTCACCAAGACACATCTGACAAGAGGGGGCACTGAGTCAGGTTGACAGGTGATCCCCCGCTCTCTAGGTCCCAGTGAGTCTAGCCCAGAGGGGCCCTCCTGCGCTGGTACCTCCCCCAGTGGCCTTCAAACTTGGGGACTCGTGGGCTGGGCCGTGGGGGTACTCTGGCTGCCCCCCATGAAGGTTGCCACCCCACTTGTGCTACACCGCGTTGCCCAGGTAGGGCTCTTTCCCGCCCCTCCCAGGAGCAGAAGGCTCTTTGGATCTGGACCCTTGCCTGGGGTAGGCACCCCCAGGAGCCCGGGCAGGAGAGGGTGGGTAAGAAACACCCCAAGGGGTGGGCCTCCTACAGCCAGGCACAATCTGTCCATCTGAGACCCAGGATACAGACAAGAGATGACTGGCAGGGATGCCGCCTCCCCAGGAGACAGTCTCATCTTTCTGACCCAGTGGGCCCTGGACTAAGGGTTTCTGAGGCTAATGGCAGATGTTGTCCAGGAACTGGACCTTGGGAACCTGCAACTCTGGGGTTTGACAAGAATACAGTACTCAGTGTGTGGGAAGGTATGTTCTCTGGAGAAAACGTAACCTCACAACACAGCTAAACCTTGAGGAGTGCACCGTCTTTGAAAAGGATTCCAGGGCTCTCTGAGTACAATATGCCCCCACCCCAGAGGTGTCTCTCCCCCAGATTTCTCCCGCGGCCCCTCCCTCTACCTGCTCCACCTGCTGCCAGGTAAAGCCCCAGCCTCCCTGGGACTCCTGGCCAGCCCTGGGCCTGCCCCCATCTCGGCTCAGCTCCTGCTACCAAAGCCCAGTTCCCAACAGGGGACGACAACCAGGGGCTCCTGAGCAGGCTTGGGCCCAGGAGGAACGGCTGCCCCTCCAACAAGAGTCAAGACGAAACGCACCACGGAGGCAGAGCATGACACTCCCAGCCCCGTCCCGACCCCCTCTCCAGCCTACCACGTGGGCCTGGCACTCTGTCACATGTCCCTCAAACCTGCATACAGTTCCCCACTTCATCCTTCTCTGCATGGAGCACTGTCTACCACCTGGGTTCCCTGCATACCAGGCGTGCTCCCTGATCACACAGAGCCTGAAGTCCAGGGGGCACTCGGGTCCACTACCTGCTGCCCTTCTACATCCCCGGC
>NW_011495051.1:3854173-3861431 GCF_000754665.1 Bison bison bison | reverse complement strand
GAAACCTTTGACCCTGGCATGTGCAGCTGGATCGGGGGCTCAGGGTGCCGCCTCCATGCAGCAGGAGCAGCAGCATTAAGACGGGGGAGCACAGGCGCCAGGGGCCCCTCAGAGGATGCGAGGACACGGCCTCAACCTGAGTCCGCCCCACGAAACTGGACTGAACCTGCTCCAGGGGTGAGATGGACAAGGCGAGCAGAGCGCAGAGGCAGGAAGGTGGGAGGGCACAGCCTGACGGGGCTTGTGTGGGCGCAGGGTGGGGGCGGGGCCCGAGCGCCAGGTGGGGTCCATCCTGACGCTTATCTGAATGACGCCAAGACTGAAACACACAAGGCCCTCAGCTCTGTGCACATTCCTGCCAGCTACCAAACAAGCTCCACAAACCTAGGGCTCCAACGGCGCAAACTGCCCTCCGAGTTGTGAGGGCCAGGAGTCCTGTGCGGATCTCTCGTGAGCTGTGTGCCTTCTGGGGGCTCCTGACTTTCCCAGCTGCTAGAGGCACCACCTGCCTGGCTCGGGCCCCTCCCTCCATCCTCACAGCCAGCAGTGCAGCATCTCCCGTCTCTCAGACTCTTTTTCCCGTCTCTCAGACTCTTTTCTCTGACCTCTGCCTCCATCACCAGGTCTCCTTCTCTGAACCCATCTCCTTCTTAGAAGGACTCCTGTGATGATGTCAGACAGCTCAGATAAGCCAGGCTGAACACCCATCTCCTGATCTGTAACATCGTCCCAGCCGCTGAGACCCTCTCACTATGTCAGGGAACATCTTCACAGGTCCCATGATCAGGGCCTGAGCATCTCGGGGGGCACTATTCCATCTCCCTCAAACACCATGAGAAAAATCTAGCACATAGGGCTTCCCTGGTAGGTCAGTGGTTAAGAATCTGCCCCGTGATGCGGGCAACATGGGTTGGATCCCTGGTCCCGGAAGATTCCGCATGCCTCTGGACAACTAAGCCCCATGAGACACACTACTGAAGTCCACGCGCCCACACTGTGCTCTGCAACGTGAAGCCCACGCTCTGCATCAAAGAGTACCCCGACTCGCCGCAACTAGAGAAAACCATGTGCTCAGCAACCAAGACCCAGCAGGGCCAAAAATAAATTTTTAAAAAAGAGTATTAAAAAAAATCCATCACAGAAAGAAATAAGTAACAGTCACCACGCCCCTGCCACCTAGGACTGCAGCTGTGAGGGGCGGCCTGGAAGGACAAACACCTCTGCCCACTCACTCAGACAGAAGTTTCCAGAAAACCAGGAAGAGGACCAAGCAATACCCAGTGGTCTGCAATGCTGCCCTCCCAACCCCTTCCATCCTCCCACCACGCAGACACAGACAGCACCCCAGGCACAGAGCCTGGAGTCTCTCTCTGGCCGCAGAGCTGACTCACGAGCACAGCCTGTGGCCCCAGAAAGCCTTGGGAGCTGCTTCCAGCTGCTCGTCCCTGCCCAGGTGACCTTGGCCTGCATCTTCACGTTGGTGCCAGCGCAGGCTGGGTACAAGGCTGTCACCTCATCAGTCCCCCTGCCACTCGGCTGAGCTGTGCGGAGGACTCAGGAGGTGTGAACTGTAAGCGGGGCTGTGTGACACCACGGCAGAGGTCCTGCCCTGGAGCTCTATCCCCAGGCTCGGCCCATCCTCCACATTCCCAGAGCTACTTGGCTGATTCCAGAGCAAGCATGTACCACCTGGGATGAGCCAGGATCAGGCCCACACACTCAGAAGATGCTGCAGGGCCAGCAGCACTGGCCCTCAATAAGAAATCTCAATAAGCCCCATGAATGGCGTGGTCGTGGTCACAACCTCAGGCAACTCAGGCGATAAGGGTGTCCTGGTTCGACACCCAGTCTTTCCACTTAAGTACCTCCCCCCAAGCTGCAGGCGGCAGGCGAATCAACAGTCATGTGTACCCTAGGGTCGGGGCCTTTGCTCAAAACGACAAGCGCAAACAAGAAACATTTAGCTCATTTCTCCACTGAAAAACTTGGGCTAAGACCACCTTCTGCTGCTGATCTTCAGTATCTGTTTGAACTTTGAAAAAAAAGCTCTCCTTGTCACGACCCTCTCAAGAGTATGTGCCCATCATGAGGCTGCCCACAGAGCCCCTTGGGCACCACTCAATCCCACCACTGTGAGAAGGGAGACATCAATGAACAGTTGCAGCTATGCACCAATAAAACTTTATTTACAAGACCAGATGGTGGGCCAAGGGGTCCTCAGGCCACACCCTGGACTCAGAGGCCTGACAGCTACCCTTTAAGGAGCAAAACCTGCACGCCACCCTAGGGAGAGGGGAACCTGAGCTCCACAGCCCAACTCCTGGGTTCCTAAATCATGGTAGAACACACAAGACCACGCTCTAGTCCATGCTGGGCCCTCATCAGCCACAAGGCCTTGGTAGGAGCCTCCGGATCAGGTAAACAGTGAACACGAGCCTTCTTCACCGTGGCTTGGAGCATGGGGCCGCTCGTCCCATCCTGAATCCTCCCCAACCCATGGGTGCTGACCACGAGACACTCAGGCTGCACCCTCTCCTGTCACCAGTGATCCCCTCAGGCCACCTTCAGAGGCCACCCTCTGTGAACCCTCTGTCCCTGGTTAATTAGAAAAGTCCAGGAGAAGGTGGAAACCCTGGAGCTGAAACTCAGAAGCAGCTGGGCTTCAGGATTCTTTTCAAAGCATTCAAAAAATAATTCTTCATTTTTAGAGACCCTCCCCTCCCCATGACTGCGGTGAGGTGAATATGCCCCTCAGTGAAGCCAGATATGGCATCCCGCCCAGGGACACGACA
Organism: Bison bison bison; assembly: GCF_000754665.1. Taxonomy (NCBI): domain Eukaryota; kingdom Metazoa; phylum Chordata; class Mammalia; order Artiodactyla; family Bovidae; genus Bison; species Bison bison. Next base: position 3,858,639 of record NW_011495051.1, on the reverse strand, counting down.
CAGACAGAGCTGCTCGTCCTGAGCAAGCCTGGTGGTGTCCCCTGAAATGCACGAGGCTTCTCAGGGCTTCCAGAAGTGAGGGGCCAACGTGCAGACATGGAGCCCATAGGAGAACAGACCCACCCAGCAGAACCACCCTGAGGGCTCCGGGCTCCTCTTGGGGCATCAGGTCCCTGGACACCCAAGAACTCAGAACCAAACAGGGCCGCCTTCTCCACCAGCAGCCCTGGGGACGGAACCACACACCACTTACTTCACGGTTCCTTGTCGGTCGTGGGGAGCGAGGCCGCAGAGACCAACAGGCCAGGAAGTGGCTTCTCTTAGGGTTTCTGCTGGGTTTCAGCAATGGCGATGGTTTCTAAAACGCACAGAATAAAAGCACGGTGAACGAAACTGATGGCTGCTATATCTCAACTCCAAATTATGCACCTCGCAGCTGCATGTAGCCCAGGCATGCCTGCCTCTGTTCAGACATTTCCAGGGACATGAAAATCCACAACCACGAGCACCCTTCCCCCAAAGCCTCCCAAAAACGGCCCAGTCTACATTCAGCTCCTAAATATCAGCTGAGGAAGTGAGGGCCTCCATGAACAATCGCATCAGACCCAAGAAGCTTCTGGAAGCCTTAGGGTACAGGCATTCCTGGGAGATGTACACGAAGTCCTGCCTCCTCGGGAACCCCGCAGGCAGGGAAGGTGCCCCTGGAGGAGGACAGTCGGATGCGAACTGCCACATGGTGACTGCCATCTATACCCCCAGGAGCAGCCATTGTGCAGCTGAGACCCTCGCAGAGCACAGGGTCCCAACCACAGCACTCACAGCCGGGCTCAGGGACACTTGCTGAATGGACACAGGACAAGACTCCAAACATGGGGTGTGGCGCCAGGGCCCCAACAGTCTGGCCTCCCCACCGCCGCTTTCCAGACACCTGGGCTTGGGGTCTGCCAGATCCTTCCTGCCAGTGCCGTCGCACATGTTGCCCAAGGCTGGACTGGTCACTGGGGGCTGACCTTCTGGGCTGGGCAGCTAGGTCCTAGGGCCCTGGGGTCCTGGCTACATGGAACTAGGTCCCCCGTACTTCCCCCAACTCAGTGGTAGCTTTAAATAGCATGAGTCCCACAAACACCATTTCAATAGACAATGCCTATTGATGTTTTCTTATTTTAATTAGGTTACTAAAATTTTTGGGTACAACCCACTAAATTGATTTCATGGTCTTCTGTACATTTTTTTTTTTTTTGGCTGAGCCACATGACATGTAGAATCTTAGTTCCCTCAACCAGGCTTTGAACCTGTGCCCCCTGCACTGGAAGTGTGGAGTCTTAACCACTGGCCTACCAAGGAAGTCCTGATTTAACTGCCTTCTAACAGGTCCCACCTCCAGGGCTGAAAGGCCACACCAAGCTGTGGAATTACCAGCCTCGGGTGCTTGCCACATCCTCTGAACCTGCTAAGCCGCCCATGGCAACGTGAGATCCCAAGGGCTCCCTGGCCTCTCCCACTTGCCCGGCTGCCACCTGCCCCGCCAGCAACAAGAGCTGGTGTCTGGGGATTTGATTACTCTGGCATCCCCCTCCCCGCCCCCATGCGGCTGTGCCTGGCAGAACAATGGCCCCCGGCACATTCCCATCCTGGTCCCCGGGAGCTGTGACTACGCTCTCTTCGGTGGCGACAGACCCCAGGCAGGATTAAGCATCTTGACATGGCAGATGCTCCTGGATTATCAGGGGGCCCAGTGTCACCCAAAGGTCCTTCGGAGAGGGAGGTGAGAGGGTCAGAGTCAGCAGAGGTCAGAGCGATGCGCTCTGAAGACAAGGGCCCACCAGCCGAGGATGCGGCGCCTCTAGAAGCTGGAAATGGAGAGAAACAGATTCACCCCTGGGGCCTCCATGACGAACACAGCCCTGCCTAGGCCTTGGTCCCAACCCAGTGAGACCCGGGTCAGACTTCTGGCCTCCAGGGAAGTGAGATGACAGACCACGTTGTGTTAAGCCACTGTATCTGTGGTCGTTTGTTACAGCAGCAAAGAGAAACTGAGCCAGAGGCTTCCATACGCATCCCCCTGACGAAGGAGGAGGGGGCCCTTTCATTCCCAGTGCCCACAGGTACACCCCCTTCACGCATGTCTAATGGACCGTGTGTCTCCCCGGTCACTTGTCACTGCCTCTTGGCACACTCTCTCCCTGGAGGACGATGACGACCCGGCAGCACGTTGGCGGTTAGGCAGAGACCGCCTGAGCCTGTGGTCCTCGGCTGGACAGACCCCAGTCTATTGCTGCCCATGGCTGCAAGGTCACCGAGACCATGGCGCCTCCTGCCCTCATGCTCTGGGGGATGACAGCATTGACCCCAGGAGAGGAGGCTGGAAGCTCCGAGGCTGAGGTCAAAGCTCAGTTCTCAGGCCACAGGCAAGGCAAGGCCTCTGTCCACCCGGACCTCTGTCCATGCAGGGCTAGGCTCACCCACCTCTCTTGCTCCCATAAGGGCTGAGGACACCGTGGCCAGCCTATCACCACCAGGGGCTTGGACTCCTTCCCGGCCACAGCCAACCTGGCAAAGGGGAGCCAGGACTAAGGGATCAGAGGGGGCTTAAGTGTCGGCTGGGCACAGTGACCTCCTTCCAAAGGGGACAGCATGGGAAGGGGGTGGCATGACTCTACAGTGGAGACACCTGACAGGCATGACCTCAGCCCGGGGACCCAGGTCAACACCAGCAGGGAAGAGTCGTGCTGGTGGCAGGCATCCCAAGATGAAACGGCCTCACGCATGTGTCCTCTCCCCACACCCAGCGCCCCAGTGTCTCCATGAGAAAAACACCAAACTCCCAAGGAGGAAAGTTAAACAAAATCTCTGACCCTAGTCCTCCTCAAAGCTGTCCAGGGCATCAACAACAAGGAAAGTCTGAGGACTACCAGAGCCCAGAGAAGCCTGAGGAGATGGGATGTCTCAACATCACAGGGGTCCTTCCTGATCAGGGTCCTGGGACAGAAGAGGACACCAGGGAGACACGAGGCAAGCTGGATGAAGCAGGGCCCTAGTCAACAAGAAAGTCTCCATAATACAGGCATACCTCAAGAAACAAGAAAAAAGTCAAATAAATAACCTAACTCTACACTAAAGCAACCAGAAAAGGAAGAAATGAAGAACCCCAGGGTTAGTAGAAGGAAAGAAATCTTAAAAATCAGGACAGAAATAAATGCAAAAGAAACAAAAGAGACCATAGCAAAAATCAACAAAGCCAAAAGCTGGTTCTTTGAAAGGATAAATAAAATTGACAAACCATTAGCCAGACTCATCAAGAAACAAAGGGAGAAAAATCAAATCAATAAAATTAGAAATGAAAATGGAGAGATCACAACAGACAACACAGAAATACAAAGGATCATAAGAGACTACTATCAGCAATTACATGCCAATAAAATGGACAACGTGGAAGAAATGGACAAATTCTTAAAAAAGTACAACTTTCCAAAACTGAACCAGGAAGAAACAGAAAATCTTAACACACCCATCACAAGCACGGAAATTGAAACTGTAATCAGAAATTTTCCAGCAAACAAAAGCCCAGGTCCAGACAGCTTCACACTGAATTCTACCAAAAATTTACAGAAGAGCTAACACCTATCCTACTCAAACTCTTCCAGAAAACTGCAGAGGAAGGTAAACTTCCAAACTCATTCTATGAGGCCACCATCACCCTAATACCAAAACCTGACAAAGATGCCACAAAAAAAGAAAACTACAGGCCAATATCACTGATGAACACAGATGCAAAAATCCTTAACAAAATTCTAGCAATCAGAATCCAACAACACATTAAAAAGATCATACACCATGACCAAGTGGGCTTTATCCCAGGGATGCAACAATTCTTCAATATCCACTAATCAATCAATGCAATACACCACATTAACAAATTGAAAAATAAAAGCCATATGATTATATCAATAGATGCAGAGAAAGCCTTTGACAAAATTCAACACCCATTTATGATAAAAATTCCCCAGAAAGCAGGAATAGAAGGAACATACCTCAACATAATAAGAGCTATATATGACAAACCCACAGCAAACATTATCCTCAATGGTGAAAAATTGAAAGCATTTCCCCTAAAGTCAGGAACAAGACAAGGGTGGCCACTTTCACCACTACTATTCAACATAGTTTTGGAAGTTTTGGCCACAGCAATCAGAGCAGAAAAAGAAATAAAAGGAATCCAAATTGGAAAAGAAGAAGTAAAACTCTTCACTGTTTGCAAATGACATGATCCTCTACATAGAAAACCCTAAAGACTCCACCAGAAAATTACTAGAGCTAATCAATGAAAATAGTAAAGTTGCAGGATATAAAATCAACACACAGAAATCCCTTGCATTCCTATACACTAATAATGAGAAAATAGAAGGAGAAATTAAGGAAACAATTCCATTCACCATTGCAATGAAAAGAATAAAATACTTAGGAAT
>NW_011495051.1:3853413-3854073 GCF_000754665.1 Bison bison bison | reverse complement strand
AACAAATAATTTCACAATTTGTACGGAAATACAAAAAACCTCGTATAGCCAAAGCGATCTTGAGAAAGAAGAATGGAAATGGAGGAATCAACCTGCCTGACTTCAGGCTCTACTACAAAGCCACAGTCATCAAGACAGTATGGTACTGGCACAAAGACAGAAATATAGATCAGTGGAACAAAATAGAAAGCCCAGAGATAAATCCACGCACATATGGACACCTTATCTTTGACAAAGGAGGCAAGAATATACAATGGAGAAAAGACAATCTCTTTAACAAACGGTGCTGGGAAAACTGGTCAACCACTTGTAAAAGAATGAAACTAGAACACTTTCTAACACCATACACAAAAGTAAACTCAAAATGGATTAAAGATCTAAATGTAAGACCAGAAACTATAAAACTCTTAGAGGAGAACATAGGCAAAACACTCTCCGACATAAATCACAGCAGGATCCTCTATGACCCACCTCCCAGAATATTGGAAATAAAAGCAAAAATAAACAAATGGGACCTAATTAAAATCAAAAGTTTATGCACAACAAAGGAAACTATAAGCAAGGTGAAAAGACAGCCTTCAGAATGGGAGAAAATAATAGCAAATGAAGCAACTGACAAACAACTAATCTCAAAAATATACAGCAACTCCTGCAGCTCAA
>NW_011495051.1:3851305-3852715 GCF_000754665.1 Bison bison bison | reverse complement strand
TACTAACGCATATATATGGAATTTAGAAAGATGGTAACGATAACCTTGTATGCAAGACAGCAAAAGAGACACAGATGTATAGAACAGTCTTTTGGACTCTGTGGGAGAGGGAGAGGGTGGGATGATTTGGGAGAATGGCGTTGAAACATGTATAATATCATATAAGAAATGAATCACCCATCCAGGTTCGATGCAGGATACAGGATGCTTGGGGCTGCTGCACTGGGATGACCCAGAGGGATGGTACAGGGAGGGAGGTGGGAGGGGGGCTCAGGATGGGGAACACGTGTACACCCGTGGTGGATTCATGTTGATGTATGGCAAAACCAATACAATATTGTAAAGTAAAAAAAAAAAAGAAAAGTCTCCATAAGGTTCATGGATTGCAACAAACGCACTCATCATGTAATACAGAGAAACTGGAGACTGGGTGTCGGGGTCAAGGGTATAGGGAACTCGCCCTACCAGCCTCAATTTTCTCTATAAATCTATAACTGTTTAAAAATTAAAGTCTAAGTAATTTTTTTTAAGGAAAACAGAACAGAAAGGCCTGGTGTCTCCCGCTGTACAAGCTGGCAGGGCCGGAAAGCCTGTGCTGAAGACAGAACTCCACGTAGACCGGGGTGTCCAGTAGGCAGGGTAGGCAGCAAGGTGAGAGGTTAGGCGGCGACCCCAGGCCTCAGACGACACCACCTCCAAGAGGCACGGTCTGACCATTTCTCCTTTAAAAATCATCATGCGGCGATCAGATGATGTCGCTGTTGGAGGCACCTGCCAAAGCCCCAGATGCTGATGGCTCCTCCTTCACCTCCTCCTCCGCCCTCCGCACTGGGCAGGCAGGTGGGGCGGGGAAGAAGCGGCAGAACAAGGGACGAGCCATCTGTTCCTACATGCTGGGGCACCGGAACTGCCACCGACTGCTGGCATCTCTGGAGACCCCACAGGGATACCTGGGCCCCTGGTCCTATACCAGCTCTGGGCACCCAGGGCTGGCCCTCAGGTGGAGCCACCCACACAACCCACATGACCTTGGAGCTGGGCCCAGGGCCTGAGAGACGATGAACTGATCAGTGTCTGTTGCCCAGAAAGGCAGGAAGCATACGCCTGTGTGTTACCTGACCCGGGAGGGCTCAGGGCCCAATTTGGCCTGGTCTGCCCTCGGCCATGAGCCCTAAGAAGCTCTCAAAAGGGGTCTGGAGCTTCCTGCCACTCAGCCTGGCCTGCAGGGGCTCTGTGTGCCCATCACGGGGCAAGGAGACCACCCAGAGCCTCCATCATCAAAGCAGCATGAACTCAAGGGCTTTTGAAAAACATACACAGAAAGACACAGAAATAAGCACAGCTGCCCCTGTGCAGGGATTCACACTCACAGTTCCAGGCTGTGTGGACCCAAGGGCCCGGGAGGCCATG
>NW_011495051.1:3848528-3851205 GCF_000754665.1 Bison bison bison | reverse complement strand
GGGAGGCCATGCCACCTATAGCACTGAACATACCAGCCCCTAGATGTCAGCTTTTAAACACCCTCCCCTACAGCAGGAACCAGGGCTCCCTGAAGAAACAGTCAAGTGCAGGGCGGGGGCAGGGAAAATACAAGGTGAGCTGGAGCCCCTTGTGGGGCCAGGGAGGGTGCAAACACTCCTAAAAGATGGGGGCCCCCAACGACAAAAGTGAGGACAAGATGAACAGCTAGCATCCTGGACTGTAACCCACAGGATACTATAAACACATGCCCATCCTTAGGTATGAAATTCAAAACGCAATGCAAAGGGGAAGGAGGGACAGCTGTCTTCTACAGAAGAATTCTAGTTCACAGGAATTTCCCTGGTGGTCCAGTGGCTAAGCCTCCAGGCTCCCAATGCAGGTGGGCTGGGTGTGCTCCCTGGTCAGTGAACTAGATCCCACACGCCGCAACTAAAGATCCTGCATGCCACAAGGACGACCGAAAATCTCAAGGGCTGCAACTAAGACCTGGCACAGCCAAGTCAATAAATATCAAAGGGAAAAAAAAGTGTTCTAGTTCATAAATGCGGAAGGAATGCAGGCAACATAAATGCAATGCACCGTGAGGTCCACACAGTGACCACTGCTGCCAGGAAAATCCACGGTGGACACAGAAATCGACATGCAAATATTTGATAAGAAACAGGTGCGCTGTCTGGAGGTCCCAGCGGGAAAACCTGAAACTTGGCATCAGAGAATCCTGGCCAGGGCCACCTTATCCGAGGGGTGAAGGCTGACCCCACAGGCAAGGAGACAATCAGCACATCACCCCAGGGCAGCCTCCAACAAACGCACAACTTTTGTGTAACTGTGAGAAACCAAGCCAAGGTAAAGGATGCTACAAAACCCAAGCGTCAAGGTCATGACACACAAGCAGACTGAGAAACAGCCTTGGCTCTGAGGAGTCTGAGGAGGCTGACACCTTCACTGTGCGGTCCCGGCTGGGGTCCTGAGCAGAAATGGGGCTGAGAGGGTCAAGCACTGGGATCCTAATCAAATCTGAAGTTATTATTATCACTTCTTCCAGTCATCCTTCTGCAGTTATGTCAGATGTTAACATCCGGGGAGGGTGGCTGAAAGGAACACAGGGAACTCTCTTTACTGTCTTTGTAACATTTCAATGCCTCTCAAATTATTTCAAAATAAAGTATCAAAAGCACACCCACAAAAAAACTTTAGAAACACAACCACCTCTATCTCCTTCCTCTGAAGCTCACTGCACAGCAGGACTTAGTTGGAAGAGGAGAGCCTGGATGTCAAAAGATCCAAACCTCTAAGAAAAGGAGAAGCCAGCTGACAGCAGCCTGCAATCCAGTTTCAGAGCCGATTAAAGACCCAACCTGCTGAACATGAGTTCCCAGTGCTTCCTGTTTGACAGACCTGAAAAGCTTGTGTTTTCATCAGCCTTCATGTCCTGGGAAAAGAGACTCTCGTGTACAGACATCTCACCAGATCCTCTGTGTCCTTATGGACAACAAAATGCCCCTGCGGAAGTGGTGATGGCTCAGAGAGGAGGTGGGTCCCCCGGGTTGTCTGGATCCCCACTAGGGAGGCTCTCATCTCATCACCTGGAGGCATAAGAACTGTATTGTTTCTCTTTAACGTCCACCCCGAGACTAGATATAAAATAGTTTGGGGGACTTCCCTGGTGGTCCATTGAGCTAAGACTCCACATTCTCAAAGCAAGGGGCTGGGGTTCAATCCCTGGTCAGGGAACTGGATTCCACATGTTGCAACTAAAGATCCTACGTGCCACAACACAGATCAAAGATCCCGCCTGCTGCAACTAAGACCCTGGGCAGCCAAATGAATTAATGATAAAATAAAATAACCCGGGGTGACAAAGGCACAGTGATTAAGACAATGTGGTCCCGGCCTCAGGATGGACACAGAACTCAGTGGACAAGAGTGGACAGTCCAAAAATAAACACGTCCAGTTAGCTGGTTTTCAATGAGGTTGACAAGAGTGGCCAAGGGGTGAAGAGCAGTCTTCTCCACGATGGTGCTGGGAAGACTGGATGTCCACGTGCCAAAGAATGAAGCTGGACCCCTACCTCACACCACAGACAGAAACTAACTCAAAATTAACTCACGGGTTTAAATGTTAGTGAAAACTCTGAGAAGAAAACACAGGAATTAATCTTTGTGACCTGGGATGAGACAATGGTGTCTAGATATAACAGCAAAAGCACAAGTGACTAAAGAAAAATTAACAAACTGACTCAGTGCTTCAAAGGACATAATCAAGAAGGTGAAGACCACCCACAGGAGAGGTGAAGGGATCTGCAAACCTCAGATCTCAAAAGGAACTTGCATCCAGAATATATAAAGCATTCTTACAGTTCAACAACAAAGACAAATTCTGATTCACAAGTGGCTAAGGGATGCTGAACTGGAAGAAAGACAAGCTGGAATCAAGATTTCCGGGAGAAATATCAATAACCTCAGATAGGCAGATGACACCACCCTTATGGCAGAAAGTGAAGAGGAACTCAAAAGCCTCTTGATGAAAGTGAAAGTGGAGAGTGAAAAAGTTGGCTTAAAGCTCAACATTCAGAAAATGAAGATCATGGCATCCGGTTCTATCACTTCATGGGAAATAGATGGGGAAACAGTGGAAACAGTGTCAGACTTTAT
>NW_011495051.1:3826084-3848162 GCF_000754665.1 Bison bison bison | reverse complement strand
AAAAGGCCCTGATGCTGGGATGGATTGGGGGCAGGAGGAGAAGGGGATGACAGAGGATGAGATGGCTGGATGGCATCACTGACTCGATGGACCTGAGTCTCAGTGAACTCCGGGAGTTGGTGATGGATAGGGAAGCCTGGCATGCTGTGATTCATGGGGTTGCAAAGAGTCAGACACGACTGAGCAACTGATCTGATCTGATCTGAAAGGACTTAAATGGACACTTCCTGGAAGGAGATCTACAAGCATCCAACAAGGACCTGAGAAGATGCTAAATGCTGCAGCAATGGAGCCAAGGACAAAAAGAAGCTATACCCCAGAGGCGGCCTCTGGAGCCCACTCCTGGGTGGCAGAGCTTCACACACAGTTTCATAATCACACTTCCCACGGTACATCCTTCTCTACTCTCTATAGAGACCACAGCGGGGTGGAGACCAGCACAGATCCCCAGAGGCCTGGTCCCAACCCATCACATGACTGGGAGCAAGTTCCTAATCCCTGTGCTTCAGATTCCTCACCTCTCAAGTGGGGCACCACGGCCTGCTCGTGGTGTTGACCATAGACAGGCGCATCCGAGAACCCTGGCGCAAGGTACACCCTTGTAAACGGCAGCTGTCCTGGGCCATGTCACCTAGGAGCCTCAGCAGGACCAGGAAGGAAGATCCGATGACAGGCCCCCAGGACCTCTCCCAAGGGCAGTCTGGCAGCATCTCTTTTTTGAAAAAAATCCCCCCACCCCCTTCCAGCAGGCTGCCCTCAGGCCTTTATGACCTGGACATACGGCCTCCCTGTCCACCCTGCCTCCTCTGCAGGACCGGCCCCTGCAGGGCTGGGAGCACAAGGGCCTGGTGACTGGGGTGTTAAGAAACAGACTTCTGAGCGAACACCAGGCCCGGATTTCATGGGCCCGAAACACAGGGAAGCAACCCACCAAGTCCTGAGGGGCGCACAGTATGCGTGCTGCATGCCGCAAAGGGGGGTGCGTGCACACAGCTTTCTAGAGGGTGACCCCCTCCGGGGACTGGGGGTGGAGGTCACAGGTCAGGTGGCGGGGGAGGCAGGGTGGCATCTCAAAGCACTGGGGAAGGATGGAATTTAAACAGTGGGGCTGGGACGGGGGTCCACCACTGGGAGGAAGGTCAAGTCAGGTCCACAAGGAACTCCCGAGGAATGAGGACCCACACAAGCACTGACAGGGAACACGGAGGAAAAGGCTTTCCAACGGCAGCTCAAAACCCAGAGGCAGCAGAAGGAAAGATTCAGGCGCCTCCCTGGCAGTGCAATGGTTAAGCCTGCACTTCCAATGCAGGGGGCGCGAGTTCGATCCCTGGCTGGGGGCCTAAGACCCCACATGCTGCTCAGTGCAGCCACAAGAAAAAACAAAAGACTCGTAACTTTGACTATCTCAAAAAAAAAAATTAAACCACCATTAAGAAGTCAAAATGCACCCAGGAAACTGAGATTACGTATTTGTAATACATGCTACAAAGGGCTCCCTAAGACATATTATTACAAGTTTACAAAATTAGCGGGGAAAGGGCACAAATCCAGCTGAAAAGTGGGTGAAAAGCATCAACAGACTATTCACAGAAAAGATATCAAACTGGCTTTTCACATATTAGGTGATGCTCAACCTCACTCCTCATTTTTGGAAATTCCAATTGAAACTACACAGAGACCCTGGTACTGACGGCTCAGGACAGCAGGTCTGTTCTAAAGAGAACAGAGCCCCCTGCTGGTAAGGCTGAGGGCCCAGCCCCTCTTGGTGCTGCCGGAGGAACAAACCCATCAGCCCTCCCAGGAGGGACCCTGGCGGATGCTAACACCTGAGCTGATCTTCTGACCCAGGAAACCCACTGTGGCACTTTTCATGAATGAGAAAATATACATGGGACTTCCCTGGAGGTCCAATGGTTAGGACTCTGGGCTTCCACTGCTGAGGGAGTGGGTTCAATCCCTGGTCAGAAACCTAAGATCCCTTAAGCCATGCTGCACAGCCAAAAAAAAATGTCTGCTCTTCTAAGACATAAGCTAATGAGATGGTTCCTGAGGAGGGAGGAGGGGACTGACATCTCGCCAGACACCTTTCTGCACAGTTCTGACCTTGAACCATGCTATGTCCCACATATTGAGTGAAAGAGAGAATGAATGAAATCAACAAGAACTGGGATGGACAGGAATCCTACAATGAAATACAAACAGAAGCAAACCAAACCGAATTTCAAGTAAACAACTCAACCACAAGGATGAGGAAAAGGAATAACCAGCCCATGTGGCTTTTAAGCGTGGCTTTGGAGCTACATGCCTTTGAGATCAAGATAAAACAAATACTGACTTATTCCAGAGGCTTCTTTTACTGTGGGTGATGCAGGGTTCTCAGCGACAGAGCCAGGGGTTACAGAACAGGAAAGGGGAGGTTGGCACACAGTCCGCACGGACGGCTGGAACTGCAGGTGTCGACGTGAGTTCAGGGGCACTAGTGTGTGTGCCGAAGCAGAAATGGCTGTGGCGTCTGTGTGGTATACATACACAGACACACTATGCACGTGTATATTTATTTACACATGTATTTCCCAGGCGAGAGGGCCCAGAAGCAGAGACACCCCTTTGGCAGTGAGCACTCTAAACACCCAGGTCTTGGTTTCTAAATGCACCACCCACCAGAAGAACCAGGGCTCCCTGGAGAAGCCAAGCCCAGAGCTGAGGCCCCAAAGCAGGGAAGTACGTGCCCAGAGGCTCTGGGCACCTGCCAGAAGGACACAGGAGCCACAAGGTGATGAGACCCCGGGTGGATCTGGGACCACTGGAGTAACCAAAACCAAGCACAGCCACGGGTTACACCCCAGAGTCAGGTGAGGATGCACACGGCCTCGCTGACACCAACGAACAAGTGCGGATAAGAGACAGCTGCTATTCCCGGGAGAAAGCCGACGAACAAGTGCGGAAAGAAGTGGGGAAATGAGACGACCCCCTGCTTTTCAAGAATCAACTACGACTGCAACTTCCCTGGTGGTCCAATGGCTAAGACTCCGCACTCCCAATGCAGGGGGCTCAGTTTCGATCCCCCGTCAGGGAACCTGATCCCACATACCACAACTAAGACCAACTAAGACCCAGTGCAGCCCAATTAATTAATCAATTTTAAAAAAAAGAATCAATGATGGCTACCCAAACAAACAGTGATTGTTTGGGGAACAACAGAGTGTTTACACGGTCCCCAAGGATCTGCCACAAGAAACTTATGAATTATAAATGATAAAATTGTGACTTCAGGGTGGGGAAATCTGGCAGACACACCCTTACCCTAGTGAGCCAGGCTGACGTCAACGGAAGCGGGCTCCAGACACCAGGGGCTCCATACCACTTCCAGGACAGTCCTGACAGATGTGTGGGAACCGCCAGACACACCCACACCGAGCACCGCCCCACAGGACAACAGGCCTGAACCCTCCCAACGCCCAAGCCATGAGCTTAAAGGGCAGACTTGGAAACTGACCCAGATGAACAGAAACGAAAGCAACGTGATGGATGAAATGCAGTGAGTGAACCTGGACTCTCCTCTGGGAATTCACTTTCTGATTTTGATAATGTGATTAAGAGCATCCCTTGTTCAGAAGAGATCAACAATGAAATGTTTGGAGGTAAAGAGGCATGTATCTGGAACAGTTCAGGAAAAAATGTGCAGAGAGAGAGACCAAAAAAAAAAAAGGAATAATAGCCAACAAATTAAAAGGCAAACTTGTAGAGAACTAGAGAACAGGGTGAAAGGCGTCTGGGAATTCTTTGTGCCATTCTTGTGACTTTTCTGGAAAACTGAAATCACATCCCCAAATAATTTTATTCAAGAAAAAGAAATAGAGAGAGAAAGAAAGCACTTGGCTTGGAAAGATAAAAATAAAAGGAAGCACGTGGGCGAAAGGCCAGCGAGCCCCGGAGGCTGCCAGCACCTGCTTTCAGAACGTCGTGGACAAGAACACGGCCTACCGGCCCACCTACATCTTCAAGGGGCTCGGGGGGTCACAGAGGCAGCCTGGGTGCAGGCCACCTGTCCCCCTGGCCCAGAGCCCGGGCAAGGGACAGGCGCCACACAGAGAGAGGGGTGGATGCCAGCACCCTGGGAGGGGGCGCCCCAGCAAGCCTGCCTGGCCAGAAGGCCACACCTGGCAGACGCTCAAAACACCAGCCCATTCTCTATTTGTGTGTGTAGGTCTTAGACGCTCCATGACTAACCACTTAAAACAGTAATCATTAAGAGAATCATCTTCCTATTTCTCTGCAAATGTGCCTCTAATCTTGTGGGCATCTGTGTAGGCACGGGGTGAGGCCAGAGGATGAACATGTACACACGTTCCGTGCCCAGAGAGGCCCCTGCCCATCATCCACGGCCCCGGGCAGGGACCCTGGATGGGATCCCTGACCTCCTGAACATCGCTGTCCTTCTAGAGTTTGCCTGGGGCTTCCCTCGGAGCTGGTGTGAGGGTCAGGGATGACCAGGACAGATGAAAAGGCCAAAGATGGAGACCCGGGTCACCAGGTGCAGGCCAGCTCTAAGCACCAGGCACATCCAAGCAGCCCCCAAGATCCTCCAAAGCAGGTACTGATGTCACTGCCCACTTCACAGATGAGCAAGCTGAGGCACAGGGCAGCTGGCATCACACAGCCAGCACCAGGGGAGCCAGCTCGAGATCCCAGCCCCAACAGGGAGCCTCACCAGCCTGCACAGACCAGCCCAGCCAGGAGCCACATGGAAAAATAGGCAGCTCAGGCCCCACCTGGTGCCTCCAGACTGGATCCTTCTAAAACTGGAAAAATGGAGGAGAAAAAAAGTGGACCAATGTTGTGGTAATCTTAAGGAATGGAGGACCTCTCTGGGCTGGTCACAAGACCAGGCGCTTTAAAGGAAAGGACAAATTTGGCAATAAACTTTAAAATATTCTATGTAACAACACATCAAAAATAAAGTTGGACAAGAAATGAGAAACTGACAAAAAGTGTATAACACAAGAGACGCTAACAGCCCTAATATAGAAAGGGTTGTCAGAGAACACTGGTTCTCAGCCAGAGGCGACTGTCCCCCAGGGGACACTGGTGGCATCCGGAGACGTCTGTGGCTGTCACGGGGGGGATGGGAAGAGGCCCCTGGTGTGGCGGAGGTGGGGGTCGGGGCGTTACTCAGACCCCCAGGCCCAGGGCAGCCCCACAGAAGGGTTCGGCTTAGACATATCCACAGGCTGAGGCTGAACATCCTGTTACCAGTCAAAAAACAAATACCCCAATTTAATACGTGGGGGATGGCTATGAACTGACAACTCTAAAACATCTTGACTAGGAAGTGACAGATTCTAATCTGTCATTTTGTCAGGAGGGACAAAAGCTGGGGCTGCAAAAGCTGGGGCTGTCACCAGGATGATGAGAGCCCCCAGCTGTTGCAGAAGTGTCCATGCGGACCAGCTTTCTGGGGACAACAGAGAAACACTGTTCAAAACAGAAAAGGAGCCTGAGCAACAACGCTCATGGAAGTCTACCTCAAGGAGACAGCAGCCAAGGTGTTCACTAGAGTGTTAGAGAGAAAAAACAGAAATAATTTCAGTGCAAGTTAAGAGAAGCAGTGGGACTTCCCTGGTGGTCCAGTGGCTAAGACTCTGCGCTTCCCGTGCAGGCGGCGCAGGCTCAATCCCTGGTTGGGGAGCTAAGATCACACATACCTCGAGATGCAACCAAAAAAAAATTATAAAAAAAAAACAAAAGAGAAGCAGCAGTAAGAAAATCATACCCACTCACACAAAACGCAGGAACGTGGAGTTGATGAACTAGAAAGACATCTACCGGACACAGAGTGATGGCCAGACAGTCGACACCAAGAACGGGTCTCTCTGGGGGGCAGGACCTGGGGAAACGTGTAATTCACACAGGCTTCTGTCTCTACTGACAACACTTATGTGTCGCTTCTAAAAAAACAAAGACAATTCAGAGCCACCTGGAGGGCTGTACCTGGGACCCACAGTCCCGTCCCTCCAGCAGCTCCCTGGCTGGTCCATCTGGGTGGACAGGAGCTGACCTCAGGATAAAGAAGCAGGGTATCTGGGAATAAACCATCACCAAAATGATCATGGTCCCCAACCTAATTCAGATTCAAAACACCAAACCACACTAGAACCCTCATCTATGACTGGTAGGACTGGACTGGCGTGCAGCTGCTTAAGAAGACAATTTGGCAGTTTCTTAAAGCCTCAAACACAGTTTCCATCTGACCTGGCAATTCCACTCCTAGGTGTCTACCCGAGAGAAATCAAACCTGTGTCCACACAAAAACTTGCACATGAATGTATGATACGTCACAGGCATTATTCACAATAGCCAAATGAAGTGGAAACAGCCCAGATGTTCATCAATGCGTGAGCAGATAAGCAAAATGTGGTCTGTTTGTACAGTGGAACGTTACGCAGCCAGGAAAGCAGAGAAGCACTGACACTCACAGCTACACAGAGTGTCTGAGAACATGAGGCTTGAGAGAGAGAAGCCAGACACCAAAGGCCGCACAGCGTGGGATTCTCTCTATATAGAGCACCCACACAGGCAAGCCCACAGACAGGTAGATCTGTGGGGGGCTCTGTGATGACACGGATGGGAAACGTCCAGAAGAGGCCGATCCACAGAGATATAGAGTGGGTTCATGCTTGCCAAGGAAGAGCGGGGAATGGAGAGGGACTGTTTAACAGGTACAGAGTTTCCTTCTGGAGTGATGAAAACGTTTTAGAATTCGAGGGTGGTGACTGTCACACATCCCTGTATGTATATGCAAATACATATATGTATATATAATACAGCACATTATATATACTAATAATCACTGAGCTGTACACTTTAAAAGGGTGGATTGTGTGGATGTAAATAATACTTAATAATCTGCAATTAAACAAAATACCAAGGGACTTCCCTGATGATCCAATGGTTAAGAATCTACTTTGCAGTGCAGAGGACATGGGTTTGATCCCTGGTCACAGAACTAAGATGCCACGTGCAGCTGGGCAACTAAGCCTATGAGATGCGACAACAGAGCCTACACAACACAGCCAGGAGCTGGAGCACCGCAACAAGGATCCCGAGGGGGCATCTAAGACTCATTTAAATAAATATTTTTTTTAATAAATAAAAATTAAATTTTAAAAACACCAAGCCAGAAGAAAAAAAAAAGAAGCATGAGAGCTCCCCAACATTCTGATCAAAACTCTGATGCTATTATGAAGCTTTAACGGAATGTATCCAAAACTTCGTGGCTGCCCATGATGTCAGTGACCAGAGGCGCCCACTCTATCTGCTCCTGGTTCTCTGCCCAGAGCCATCCTGGCCGCCACCCGCCAAGCTGCCCACCTGGACTCTCACAGAAAGAGCCACAGTGAACAACCAAGTCAGAGCCCCACCAGCTCGCTGGCCTGCCACAAATTTATCTCGAGGCTGACCTGGGACTCCTTGCACCGGGCTCTCCTTAAGCCCCAAGACCCAGCTCCACGTGGGTGTGGCACACTGACCCAGATGTGGGATCCCAAGGCAGAATCAGGGCCACAGACCAGTCAGCTTCTATGGGCAGCTTGCCCTGGAGCAACGACTGAGCCTACATACGATGGAGCCTGCGCCACAACTAGAGAGTCCGTGCGCTGCAACGGGAGATCCCACGTGACGCAACGTAGCTCCTGCATGCTGCAACTAAGACCCGACGCAACCCAAATACATAAATTTTTTTTTTAAAAATACTTGGAGGTGAATGAAAACAAGGACACAGCAAACCAGAACTTATACAGCGCAGCTAAAAGCAGAACTGGGAGGGAAATTTATAGCTGTCTATTTGAAGCAAAGACGAAAGCTCTCAAATCAATAATCTAAACTTCTGCCTTAAGGCATTGGAAAGAGAAGAGCAAACGGTACCTCAAGCAAGCAGAAGGAAGGAAATAACAAAGATCAGAGCAGAAATTAACAAAACAGAAATAGAAAACTGAGAAAATGAACTAAACCGAAAGTTGGTTCTTTGAAAAGATCAACAAAACTGACAAACGTTTAGGTAGAAAGATGAGGAGAAAGAGGAGAGAAGACTCAAACTGCTAAGATCAGGAATGTCAGACAGGATGTCACTACGACCACCTACCTTACAGAAGTAAAAAAGATGGCAAAATAATACTGGAGGGGCTTCCCAGGCAGTCCAGTGGTTAAAGATCCACCTTCCAATGCAGCAGAAGTGGATTTGATCCCTTGTGGGGCAATGAAGCAATTGCCTGACCAGGGCAGGTAAGACCCAACACAGCCAAGTAAACAAACAATAAATATTTTTAAAATAACAATACTCGATAATTAGAGTGCTACTGCTAACTGCTAAGTCACGTCAGTCGTATCCAACTCTGTGCGACCCCATAGACGGCAGCCCACCAGGCTCCCCCGTCCCTGGATTCTCCAGGCAAGAACACTGGAGTGGGTTGCCATTTCCTTCTCCAATGCAAGAAAGTGAAAAGTGAAAGTGAAGTTGCTCAGTCGTGTCCGACTCTTAGCGACTCCATGGACTGCAGCCCACCAGGCTCCTCCATCCATGGGATTTTCCAGGCAAGAGTACTGGAGTGGGTCGCCAGTGCCTTCTCCAAATTAGAGTGCTACCGAACAATAAAAAAGGAATGGAATGTGGATACACAAAACAACTCAGATGGATCTTATGTGAAAAAAACCAATCCCAAAAGGTTACCTACCATTCCCTAAATCTCTCACAATGATGAGGTTACAGACGTGGAGAACAGACCCGTGGTTGCTGAGGGCTGAGGGTGGGAACTGGGTGGGAGATGCTTTAAGGAAGGAGCAAGAGGGAGCCGGTCTGTGTTGATAAGACAGGTCTGTAGCTTTTTTTTTTGACAGCTCTGTATTTTGATTGTGATGATGGTTACACAAATCTGCTCGGGTGGTGGTATCACACAGAAACACACAAAAATGAGTCCAAGCTAAAACGAGTGAAATCTGAGTCAGGTCTGTAGTGTTCTGTACCGGTGCCAGTTCCCGGGTTTGGACAGTGGATTCTGGTCATGCAAAATGTCACCACCAGGGGAAAAGTACATGAGACCCACCCTGTTCTATGTTTTGCAAGTTCTTGGAAGTCTACAACTATTTTTTTTCTTTTTTGATGCAGACCCTTTTTAAAGTCTTTATTGAATTTGTTACAATATTGCTTCTGTTTATGGTTTGGTTTTTTGGTCAGGAGACGCATGCGATCTTAGCTCCCCAACCACGGATTGAACCCACACCTCCTGCATTAGAAGGCAAAGTTTTAACCACTGGACTGCCAGGGAAGTCCCCATAATTTTTTAAAAACAAAATGTCTGGGGACTCCCCTAGTGGTCCAGTGGTTAGGATTCTGAGCTTCCACTGCAGGGGACATGGTTTCCATCCCTAGTCGGGGAACTAAGATCCCACAACCTGCATGGCCCAGTCTAAATAAATTTAAAAAGTTAAAAAAAAAAATACAGGGGATAATCCATCATGGATAGGAGGGCAGATTGCCACGCAGGTTGATGGTCTGGGGTTGGGTGATGAGTACTCGGGGTTATCTGATTCTGTGCACCTTTCTGTGTTTTCAAATTCCTAGTAATAAAAAGTCGTAAAAAATAAAACAAAGGGAACCATAACAATGTTGACCCCTTCCTCATTCGGATTCACGAATCTCCTTCAGAGATGTCCCACCATCAGGACTGCTGCCATCTCATCTGATGTCTTCCCCAAAACACCTACCAGAGTATTTTCACAACACAGATCATAATGAGACACGGGACCGCCATGAAGCACTGCTTCATGGGAAGAACGACAGTGTTAAAAACAGCATTTGAGACGGCGGGAGGAAGTGCCCCGGATTCTGCAAAGGTTTCTCCATTTCAAAATCCCTGCTTCCAGGTGGAAATGGTCTGCTCAACAGCAAGGTCTCAATTCTCCCCAGATGAGAAGATTTAAAAGGGAGAACAACAAAGGGACAGCGGCTGACTCAACCAACAGGACGAGCGAATGCGGCCCAGGAGCCAGCGCTGCCCTGAGCCAGACACGCAGACCACAGCTCGACCTCCCAGGGGAGCAGAGCGTGACACCCCACACGCACTCACTCACTCCCACCCGCAGCAACCTCCCCGGCACTTCCACCTCAGGACCTCTGCACAAGTTTTGTGCGTCAATGAGGAGCTTCCTGCCCCTTCAAGTCATTCAATCTCTACCCAGTGTTACCTGGGAGGGGCCTTCCCTGTGCACCATGAAGGAAGCACCACCCACAGCTTTAGTGATCAGACCTCTCCCTGGTCCCCATCACACACAGGGCCACTGCCCCCTGCCGGCTCCTGGGCTCCTGGCCTGCAGGACTGATGCAGAGCCGGCCAGCTGACAGCTGACAGGCTGTTGGCACCTGCTGTCTCCTCCACCACAGACCCCAGGAGGTGAAGCTGCAACCAGGGGTGAAAACCAGCACTTACTAATGCACACACCCCGTTTACAGCTCGCTATCAGCTAACAAGGAGGGCATGTGAGGACACCGGGACCCCAAGTTGGTGGCAGGAGCTCAGGTCACTTTCTGAGCTAGGGCTCTAGACTCCAAACCAAGCACTGCCTAGGGATAAGGCCCAAGAGACCCCTGCAGAAGCTGGTCCCCCTCCCAAAGTCCCCTGGCCCTCCTGAGAGCCTGGACAGCTAGGGGTCTCTGTACACAGGGGCGCTACGGGACCCCAGCAGAGCCCCACTTTCCAGGGAAGACTATTTACCAAGTCCCATCACTCGGGCCATCACTGCCCCCACTACTGCCAAGCTCATCTGAGAGCCACAAAGGGGTGAGCACCCCAGGGTACCACAGCAGCATTTAGGGGACACTAGCAAGGGCTCTTTATCCCAGGGGAGGGCTGTGGGGCTGTGCCCAGGGAGAAAACCTTGGATGCAGATCTACAGGGGCAGACAGACTAGAGTTCTGGTAGGTTCCAGAGAGGGCCACTCTTGGGCCACTCTCTCCACTCAGGCCCATCTCCATGGCCCCGATCCAAGTTCACGGGAGCCCAGTGAGGCTCAGACGAAACCACGGGTCTGGGGGACATTCTCAGCCAGCACTACAGGCAGAAGGGGAGCATGGGTTCAGGCTCTCTCCCCTGTGTGGCAAGTTGGGGGCAGGCCCATCACTCGGCAACGCCCACTCCCTGCCCCTTGACTGATCCGGAGCACAGTGGGGTCAGGACCCCAGCCTGTGTGACAAGACCCCTGCCTGTTAGTCCCAGGGTGACATCACAGGTCCCCCACGGGGGTCCCTGCCTCCCCAACCACTGCCTGAGCCTCTCGGGGTCACAAGAATGTCCTGTCACCCCCCAAGACAACCACTGGATCCCGGCAGCACATAGAGACCCTCGATGCCACACCACCCCCTGGACGCACATCAGGGACTCAGCAGGGACCAAAGGCAGCCTTCACTGACTTGGTTTTGCCTCACTGTAACTGCTGATGCCTACATGCGGAAGATAATTATTTTTACAATGACTATCTCTCTTGCAGGCTTATTAGAAAAAGAGTCACTCTGGCTTGGTCAGTCCAAAGTTCTCAGGCCTTCTCTTGGCTAAAGACTATCCTAACCAACACGGGGAAACCTGAGGCCTTAGGAGCAGGTGCTGGAACCCGAAGCAACAGCTCCAAGTCCCCATCTCGGCGGCCACACCAAGGACGCCTAACCCAGTCCTCCTCACCCGGAGCCCATCTGCAAACTCCACCGTCCTGCCCAGGGGGACACAACTCACCCAGAAACCCCATCCTCAGCCAGGTGGCCCACAGCAAACCCCAAGTCACCAGATGAGGACCCTGGATGAGGCATGCAGGACAGGCCAAGGGGCTCTGAGCTCTGGACTGGCTGCCTCCAGTCCAGCCGCCCCAAGGACCACCACCCTAGCTTCCCGGTCCAGAACACGCCAGCCAAACCCTCTCACCCACCCCTTTAACATAAAGAAGCTCCAGGAAGAGAAGAAACCAACTTATTTTCAAGGTGCCTTTGAGTAATCTCCGTTGTTCCTGAACTTTCTTCCCTGCATGAATACAGAACAGCAGTGTGAAAACACGGCTATTCCAGGATGGAAAGTGATTTTAGAAACTCCTCTTGCAACGCCTTGAGTCACAGTCAGGGAAAGGCAGAGGCCCAGAGGAAAATTGCCACTGTCATCTCTGAAGGCTCTCCCTGGGCTGGAGAGACAGTGGCATCAGGGCCGGTCACTATCCGTGGGGGTCACCCTGGGCCCCAGGGGGTGCTGAGCAGTCTTCCTGGCCTTCACCCGCTTGATGCCAGAAGCCCCTACTAGTCGTGACAAGCCCAGATGTTCCCAGACATCACCCAGTGTCCTCTGGGGTCAGGACTGCCCCCGGGGCGGGAACTACTTCACTGAAGGATTTCCATGGATTAACTCAGTTAAATCTCATTCACCCTTCAAGCAGAGCTCTCCACTGTCACCCCCACTTCGGCGATAAGGGCACACACCCAGCAGAAGTGGGATCCAAGCCCAGGCAAGCCGGGCACGCAGGTACCAGCCTCCAGAGGCCGATCCCAGTGGCCATCCTACCTTGAGACCTCAGGCCACTTAAGATTGCCTGGAGCTCTGGGATGTGACTGCCGAACTCTGCTTGTACACAGGTCTCAGCTTTCCCACGGCCAAAGCAGCACCCCAAGTCCCTACAGTTCTCTTCACAGAACCACCCTGAGCCCCAAGTTGAAAGCCCCCAGGAGAGCCAGCACTGGGTCTCTCTGGTCTCCCCAGCTAGAAGCTAACAGATCCAGAACTTCTGATGGACTGAGAAGGCAGGTGGGAATGGGGTGGGGGATGGGCACCCCCATATATAGCATCCCCACCACCCCAGCGCTCAGCTCGCCCAGGGCCAACGCGAGATGTGAAATGTACACAGGATGTTGAAGACAGCACCACAAGAAAAGGAGAGGAAAACAGCTCGTTAACAATTTTTATAATGATCACACGTTGGAATGGTAACATTCTGGGGTATACTATGCTATGCTATGCTAAGTCGCTTCAGTCGTGTCCGACTCTGTGCGACCCCATAGACGGCAGCCCACCAGGCTCCTCCGTCCATGGGATTTTCCAGGTAAGAGTACTGGAGTGGGGTGCCATTGCCTTCTCCACTGGGGTATACTAGGTTCAATAAAATATATTCAAATTAATTTCTCCTGCTTCCTTTCACCTTCGAGAAAACTTTAAAGGACACACGGGGCTCGCTCTGCATATTTACTGGGCAGCGATGCCTCAGAAAAGCCACTGTTTACACTTTCACCTGTTCCTCTTCCGAGGGTTCTGTAGTTTCAGTTCTCACGTTCAAGCCTGTTTCGGTGCCTGGCAGGGGGCACCGTACAGTCTGCTGTTCCCCCCAGTGACATTCCGTCAGCATCCATGCGTGTCTCCCACGGGGTCCTCCCGGTGCCACGGGCAGCTAGCTCCCTGGCACTCAGGACCCCCCAGGTCTCCGATATCCTCTGCTGGGGGCTGGGGGGGACAGCAAGTGTCTCATACGCATGTCACATCCCTGTGACCGCTGGGAGGACTGACACTAGCTGGCTGGCTGCACTGTGTGAGGCTATGAAACCACACCCCGTCCGGCCCCTTTCGGTCCCTGGAGAGGCCAGCTGCATTTCCGAATCGCCCAGCATGGTGACAGCGCTTTCCCTGGAGGCAAGGGAGCCTGGGCAGGACTCTGCTCGGAGGCTAGTGGACTTCACGGGGCTCTGTGGGGGCGGTGGGGATATTTACAACCCAGGGGACTGCCTTCTAAGACCCAACCCACAAACCCTTCATGGCCAGGGCGAGCAGACCAGGAAAGGGAAGTGGCCCAGGAAGCAGCTTGTGTGCAAACCCACTGGCCATACAGGCACGAGATGTAGGGCGGGGAGCGGGGCACAGAATCCTGAAAAGGATCATATGGGGGGTCAGGGGGGTGGGAGGGCACAGCACTGGGTGAGCATTCTGAATGCCCAGCCCTGAAATTCTGGAACTCTGAGATGGTTCAAAGAAGGGGCAGGAAAAAGTAGAAACTACCAGCTCCCCACACCAGGTAGTGAACACGCAACATGTCCACCCACACATGGGAGCATCACCGTGCCAGAGAGAGGACAGAAGCCCTGAGACTTGCTCCCACGTTAACAGATCCTGAGAACATGATGCTCAGAGAGAGAAGCAGACACAGAAGGACACACAGGGTGTGAGTCCACTGACAGGAAATGTGCAGAGCAGGCCGATCCACAGACACAGAGAGTGGGTCCTGGTTGCCAAGGAGGAGAGGAACATGGGGAGTGACTATCTAACAAGTGTGGGATTTTCTTTTCAGGTGAGGAAAATGTTCTGGAATTGGATAAAGGTAACCGTTTACAATTCTGTAAATGTTCTAAAAACCACTGAATTGTCCCCTTTAAAAGGATGAATTTCATGGATGAATATCACAATTAAAAACATATTTTTAAAAAGGCAGGGCAGGCGCATTTGCAGAGTGGCTGTCCTAGAAAACTCGAGGTCTGGTCAGTACACCGGAGCCAGTCACCAGGCAGCCGTCCGTGGCTCCCTCTGTGGCCCCACATGACTCAAACAACTCTGGTCTGGCTTCACTGACTATAGACTCTATGCTCCCTGAGGGCAGAGCTGCTGCCCCCTCCCCTAACCCTTGGAGCCTGGCACGGGGAGTCCCCAGAGACGCCTAAGGGGCTGGAGGGCTCCCTTCTTCCCTGGTCTCCTCCAGCAGGTCTCCCGGGCAGAGCCCCGAGTGCCCGCTCCAAGTCCTCTGCCTGGAGCCACTTCGCCCAAAACAACAAGGCTCAGCCCAGGTGGCAACTCTTCTGCCGCCCGCTGGCCGCCACCCTAGCAGCATATGCCACCCCGGCCCTGTGCTCCGTTTGTGTCTGTCTCAGCCACTCTGCATCCCCAGTCCCTGCTGTCCCCGATGCTGCCAAGAGCCTGGCTCCAGGCTCCCACTGCGGGCCCTGACCCCCATGGGCAGGAGAGAGATGCAGTTCACCTGGCCATGAGCACGCGCGCTGGACCTCCGGCTGGGTGACAGCAAATATGTGGATGGACCCAGGCTCAGCGCACACCTGATGGCTGCGGGTCTGCTGTAAAGTCAGGTCTGTCAGATCCAGAAACTAAGCTGCCGACCACCAGGCTGAGACCACGTGAAAGGGCTGCTGCGGAGTCCAATTTTGTGTCTTCACCTCAAGGTTGAAGAACAGCCTGGCTGGATATTTGTAGAGGCCACTAGGGCCCCGCTCCCCACCCCGGTCAGCCTAGACCTGCCTGCACCTGCCCCCCCAAAGCTTGTCCACCAGCCTTCTGACTGCCCTTCCTTCCATGGGGCCTGGTCTGGGGGTCTAGACGTGCAGAGGAGCCCGTTTCTCCAGAACAATGCTGCCCCTTGGTCTCCAGCTCAGCTTGGGCTCAGGCCACCAGTGAAGCAGCCAGGAGGCCAAGAGACCAGACGCCTTCCTTCCCAGGAGGATGTCCTTCCTTCCCAGGAGGGTGACCTTCCTTCCCAGGAGGGTGTCAGAGCTCGCTTTCCTTACTGCTCCCTCCTCTTCTTTGGGGAAAGGAGCTGGAGCAGAGCAGGGAATCAGGAGTTTCAGCTCCAGGGTCTTTGCTCACACGCAAGCTGGAGACCAGCAAGGCTCTCTCCTGACTCGTGACCGAGATAATCAGATCCATGCAGGGTAGGGAGCCGGCTGGTGGAGGCCGACTTTTCTGCTGGAGGGGGTTGTAAAGGACAGATGGGTGAAGAGCAGGGGTCTGAAGATGCTAGGAGCAGGTCGCAGTCCAGCTGCCCAGCCAGGGTCTTCCAGACACCCTGGGGGCAGCTCCTAGGCTGCTGCCTCACCAGACAGGTTGCCCAGACAGGCCAAGGTCCTGAGCTCTGGCTGCGCATGCAGCCCCTCTCCAGCCCACTCAAGAGCCCACTGGCTGCTTCGGCCTGGCTCCTGCTCAAAGGAGGCCCCCCGGATCCCTGCTTTCCTTCTGCACAAAGCACCATTCCAGGTCCCCTGCCAGCTCATCCTCTGCAAATCACTTCTCTCAATGTTCTCTCCCCTGAGACCAGGGCCAGCAGCCACGAAACCGTGAAAGTGGGCCCACCTCCACAGCTACCTGCCCAGGAGCAGCCCTCGCTTGGGCCCAATGGCAAACACAGAAAGGAAGTGGGTCTGGGGGCAAACCCTGCCTGCCTACCCCCAGATCGCCTCTTCACAGATTGCCCTCCAGGCTTGTCTGAGACCTGGAGCACCAATCAATAGTGCTGGCAGCTGGGGCCAAACACATTACCTCTGGCTCCGTGCTACAACAGAGACCCATTAAGGGTGGAGCAACCCTCAGAGCCTTGCTTTCTGATTCTTACTCTTTGTCCACTAAACAAACACACACAAGGCCCAGAGGGATCTTGCTTGACCACTGCAAGAACCACGGGCCGCCCTCGAGGCAAAGACAGCAAGGCAAACTTTTCATCAAAGCCCTTGGGGCCACGGGAGCCACAGGAAAAGAAGAGAGAGGTGGGAAGTAAGAAGGAAGAGGGAGATGGCGGAGGGGCATAGAAAGACATAGACCAGCAAAAAAATTAAAAAAGCAATTTTGGGAAGCCAAGAAGTTCTGAGCAACACTCTCCAGGTTGTTTATTTCAATCAGCTGGAGAAGCCATGACCGTAAATTAACGGTATGCTTCCTTGACAAGTCAGAACACTCCTGGGATAGACCCAGATCTAAGCCGCTAATGATCTGCCCGGCTTGGAAATCACTCGTCAGCCTGCCTCCACTCCCAAAAGTCGTGGAGGGGGAGCAAAGCCACGGGCACTCAACCAATTCAATTCTTCTCCACAGCCATCCCTCGTCTACTCACCCCACAAAGCTCAATTCTCACACCCACAAGCGTCCCCAGGCAGGCAGGCAGCTGGGTGGCTGCAGCCTAGGACCACGCTGTCCTTTCTGAAGGGGCATGATGTTGGTAAAGAGGGTGGGTCACATGTGTGTGCTAAGTCGCTTCAGTTGTGTCTGACTCTTTACAACCTTGTGGTCTGTAGCCCAGCAGGCTCCTCTGTCCCTGGGATTCTCCAGGCAAAAATACTGGAGTGGGTTGCCATGATCTCCTCCAGGGGATTTTCCCAACCCAGGGATCAAAGCCACATCTCCTGCATCTCCTGCACTGCAGTCAGATTCTTTACCACTGAGCCATCCAGGAAGGCCAGAGGAGGGTGGGTCTGATGTTTACAAAACAAAATGATTGGGAAAAGAACATCTTTCTTTTAAACCGACAGCTTAGGCCGAGTACACTCCTTCCCAATCTTCTGCTGCGGGGCTGCAAAAGAAAGGGGACACTCTGGAGAGGTCGGCAAGGCCAACCGTGAAATATTAATGTTTGCCTTTGTTTACATCCAGTTTTGTTTTGGTTTTTTTTTTTGGTTGTGGCTTGCAGCATGCGGGATCTTAGTTCCCTGACCAGGGATCATAACTGCACCCCCTGCAGTGGAAGCTCGGAGCCCTAACCACTGGACCACCAGGGAAGTCCCTACATCTACACTTCTCAATTTTGAGATCATTTTGGTGGATGGGGCCAGAACATTTTCTTATATTCCCTGCTCTTTAAATTTCCTCAAAACAACCCAAGACCCATTTTTAACATATAGAGTACAACTATACTTTGTTGTAGGAAAGATGGAAATTTATTCATCCAACAAATGAATGCTTACTGAACACCCACTGTGGGTAGGAACTGTCCAAGATGCTGGGGGTACACACGGCAACCAAGACAGATGTCGTCCCCACAGTGGGGACCTCGCATCCTACTGTAGGCGTGCCCAACCTATGACCCACAGGTCAAACCCAGCCCACTTCCTGTTTCTGTACAAGCCCCAAATGGTTTTAATGGCTTTTAATGGTTGGGTGGGTGGCAGGATCAACAGAAGAAAGATAGTTCATCATATGTGAAATGTATGTGAAATTCACATTTCCATGACCACAAATAAAGTTTTATTGGAACAAAGCCGCAATCACTGGCTTCTGTACTTTGTATTATAAGGGCAGACAGGAGTGGTCAGAATGGAGACTGTCCCACCTGCAAGGCTG
Source organism: Bison bison bison (assembly GCF_000754665.1). Classification (NCBI taxonomy): domain Eukaryota; kingdom Metazoa; phylum Chordata; class Mammalia; order Artiodactyla; family Bovidae; genus Bison; species Bison bison. The sequence goes on along the minus strand of NW_011495051.1, from coordinate 3,830,046 downwards.
AAAATCATTACTCTCTAACCCTTTACAGGAAAACCGTAGGCCCTACTGGATGAGACAGACAATAAATATGTAAACAGACTGATGTGCATCTCTGGTAGTGCTGAATACAAAGAAGGAAAGGCAGCACGGAGAGAAAGGTAGACAAAAGGGTGAACTTGGGCAGCAGGGTCAGGGATGGCCTCTCTGGGTCCTGAATGACCAGGAGCCAGCTGGGTAGAGACCTGAGGGAACAGCATCCTGGCAGAGGGAACAGCAAGTGTAAAGGCCCTGAGGCAGTAAGAGAAGGGAGTTAAGGTGGTTTCAACTGAAAGGAGCAGGCATGGGGGCTGGGTGGGAAGTGGAGCACCCCTCAGAGGGTCTGCAACTTTTTCCTAGGACAACAAGAAGCCCTTGGAGGGTCCTGAGCAAAGAAAGATGGTTTTTCAAGTTTCTAAAAGCCCTTCAAGGGAGCCGGAGTAGGAATTGACAGACTAGTTGGGACGCCTTGTCCAGCCCACGAGACACTCCCTGAACACATCAAAGCCCGGAATAAACTCAAAACCAATCCCTCCAACCACACGGTCGATTCCCGGATTCCCTCGGGCCTTGAGGCGGCACAGAGCTTTGTGAGTAAGTTTGGTAGTCCAGTGAATTGTGCAGAAAGCACCTGCAGCTGGCACAGTAACAGTCCCGGAACCGTGGGCACCACCCTCAGGAAGAGAGATGACAGCAGTGACTCATCTCAGAGCCGACCTGAAGAAAACGGCCAAAGCCAACAGACAGGTAGGGGTCACGCAGCTCTAAACCTGCTGCCTCCTACACACTTCCAGATCCCATGAGTGGGTGGAAGCCTGGGTGGGGGCCGTGTGGGGGTCAGGAGATCCCCACTTCACACCTGGCCAGCCCCCTGCTGGGTGCATCTGCAGGTGAGCTCCTCTCCTCCAGGGGGCGAGGTGGCAGAGTGTGGGCTGGACACACTTTGCAAATAGGAGCGCCTCCCTTTTGGAAGCGTCTTTCTTTTTGGAAGAAACAAAGGGACTCAGAACTTGAGGTTGATCAGGGTCAAGGTAAAATATTTTATATATATCAAGCTGTTGTGAGGTTAAAGGTTAAGTGAGAGGGGATCGCTTGGGGGGCCAACTGTGCCCCCTAGAAGGCACTGGCCCACGTTTGGGGACATCTGTGGTTGTCACAACTGGGAGGGAGTACTCCTGGTATCACCAGGATGGGGGCCAGGGATGCTGCTCAATACCCCAGTGTCCAGGACAGCACCCCTCCCACAAGAGAACCCAGCCCTGAACGTGGGCAGGGCAGGTCAGGGAGGGATGTAAGGGCAGTAAGAAACCAGCGCTGGATTCAGAGCACAGAGCACCCTGGTGCCTGTGAAGCCCTTCCCTGACTCTTATCCCCTTTGATCCCTGGTATGGGCTCTTATTATACCCATTTTACAGATAAGGAAAGCCAGGCCCAGAGTCATGAAGGGACCTGCCCCAGAGAAGGGCGCTGAACCCAGTTCTTTTAGACTCTGGGCAATGGAGATCAGGGCAGGAATCCAGGAACACCAAAGAGAACACAGTCAGAAGGGAATCCAGGGTCAAGCCCTCCGCTGGGTCAGAGCTCTGGTGCTAAGGCCCCGCTGAGCCTGGGAGCAGGTCTCTGGAGCACAGCCAGGAGCCCCTAGGGGGAGATACAAGGGTGGGGGGCCTCACAGCCCTGCAGTCTGCCCATAGTCTGTTGTCCACCCCACCCACCAGCCCTGACCAGGAGGTTTGGGAACGTTGGGTGACCACCCCCTCAGCTTTACTCTTGAGCAAGTGACCTGTGCAAGGTCTCACAACTCTGAACCTGCCACCCCACACACACTTGCAGATCCCCAGAAGAGTCACCCAGAAATGGTCGTTCGACCATATTTTAGCCCTCACCCCTCTCAGCCTGTCATGCCCACTCCCTGAGCCGGCGAGGGGTGGGGGGCGGCGGTGGGCAGTATGCCCACACCTCAGTATATTCACCCGCCAGACCCAGCACCCCCTGAAGTTAGGGACCCAAGCAACCTGCCCCAGAGCTCAAAACACAACGTGCCCAGGCCAGGTGAGTGTCAGATGGAACCAAGGAACAGATGGGTTCCCTGGAGCTGAGGTTCTGATGGGCCAGGAAGAGGCGGGGCACAGGAGGGCAGGGGCAAAAAAATGCATAGGAGGTGGGAAAATTCGAGGTCAAGTACAGCAGAGAGGCCAGCCTGGAAGAGAGGGGCATGGAGGGCCCCCAACATCACCCCAAGGGACTAGGGACTAGTCTCGCCAGGAGACAGAAAAGTACAACAAAGGGAGGGCGGGGTCCGGAATGACCGATTAGCCCGTACCTTTAAGCTCTTAACACCTCCTTAGCAGCCCACTCCCCAGAGAGGCAAGAATTAGAAAAGGTGAGAAAACCAATTGTTAGTAAGACCTGTATACCTATCATCTCAGTAGCTACACGCACACTCGCTCGCACACACACGCACACACATGCACACACGCACACGCAGTGCGTGACACAGTATCTGCTTGAATCGCTGCAAAACCTGGGAGCATTTCTCTAACTGCACCTCCGCTCCCCTCGGAGTGACCTCCCCTCAGTGACCTCCCCCCGGGGCGGGGCAGTCTGACCGTGGAGGTGCCCACTGCACCAGAGAGGAGCGCCAACGTTTGCCAAGCGTCCAATCAGAAACACGGAAAGAGGGCCGGCGAGTTTCAGAACCCCTCCCCTCAGATCATCGCAAGTTGACTCCAGATTCTTACACTCCATCCTTTCGGGGTTCCAAAGAGCAAACTGCGGGAGGAAAAGAGGCTGCCCGCTGCTTCTGCAAAGGTGGCGAGGAAAGGCTGACCCAGGAGTTGACAAACCCTCCCGATGCCTCATAAGGAAGCTATTATTTCAGAATTAGGGGAGCCATCAGCTCTTGCAAGGCAGCGAGCAAAGCCCAGAGGACTCTTGTAATGAGCCCCTCTTAGGGCTTTCCTCCAGCCTGGGGACATTTGCAGAAATGGCTGCGGAGGGCTGGGGAGAGTAACCTCCGACTCTAAGACAGTGCTGGCACCCAGTGGGACCCGAAGGAGCTTCTGAATCGATGCCGCGGACAGAAACACATGGAAAAGGACACACACTACGTATTTACAGGATCGTTCGGCTCCACTTAACAGAACCTTCTCACTAGTTTCATAACTGGGGAAACAGTTCCCAGGTGCACCTGAATTATTAAAACAAGAGATCCTCCAGGACCAAACAGATGGGACACGCCAGGGAGCAGTCCACGTCTCCCCCGCCCCCGGGGGAAAAAAAATCCTTGGTAGACCTTCCACCTTGGCCCCCGTGGACCTGCACACCATTCTGCCTGGTGTCATCGCGCCCACTGGGTGGAGACCCAGGCCCTGGAAGATCTGGGGCAGGTCCCTTTGGGCAGGAATCCGTCCCCCAGCTCCCAAGCGGCTGCAAAGGGCAGCCCAGGGGGTCCCCGTGGGAGCGACTTCAGGATTTACCTCTACAGAGAAGGGGGGCTTTGAGATGGCGACCGGGCAGAGATGGGTAGGCCCTGGGGGAACGCGTCTGGAAACTGTTCTGTGCATAGCAAGTGGATACATTTTTTTAAACGAGAAATCCAGACTGCATGCTTATTTTAGGGGAGGCTCAGGGAAATGGGGTGCGAGTTGGAAGCCGCGATGGCACCGCGGATTGACTCGGGCAGTATGGTGAGATGCAATGATGGACATTTCGGGGGACACCACTGGGAAGCGCCCCGTTTACCCCGCCGATTCCCAAAGGGCCGGAAATGCAGGCGGGTTGATCCCAGGGCCTGGGATCTCTGTCTCTTTATTATTTTTTTTTTTAATTATTAGGATTCTTGTGAATAATGGAAGAGGAGGGCCCCGCCAAGCAGGGCCAGCCGGGCCGGGCCACCCACGCTGTCATCTTTTGTGCGGGGCCGGCAGGGACGCCCCGGCCCAGCC
>NW_011495051.1:3824071-3825485 GCF_000754665.1 Bison bison bison | reverse complement strand
TGGGGACACGCCGGCGCCTACCCACGTGCCCGGTGACCGGCTCGGTTCTCATTGCAGGCTGCGCACGCCAGCTAAGAGGCTGCGACCAACCCGACGGCTCTAGGCCTCGGATTGACAAGGGCGCCTCGGGGACCGCCCAACGACCGCAAGGGGGCAAGAGAATATTGGCTTACGGGATCAGCCCCAGGCGCGGACTGGCAGGAGCGGGTGCCAATCACGGCCCGAATCCCGCCCCGGTTATCAGGCTGCAGCTGAGTACGTGAGACTCAGCACAGCATCAGCACCGCGCCTGAAGGCTTCGGAGAAGGGGTTCGAGACCCAGAGCCGGAAACTGGGCTCAACGTTTTCCAATTCGCACAGTCAGGAGGTAGCAAAGATAACTTGCACTGAGAACTGGAGAAGTAAAACTCAAACAGCAAGCGCCTCTGCCTCCATTTCTCCTTTCTCCCCCACCACCCAAAAATTCCAATCTGTCACAATCTACAAAACTTTGCAAAGGCTTTCGGATAAAGCTAGGTGACCTTCTGCGAGATCCCTAAAACGTAAGAGAGGCGAGGAGTTTGGTGCGTCCTGACTTAAGTTCAAAGCTCAGCTGGGCCCACAAGCCTCACGATGGTCGGCCCCCAGCGAAGTAACGTCGTTGGGCCTCGTTTCCCCTGTGAAATAGATACAAGAGCGATAGAATCCCTCACCGTGTGCCCCTCTCCTGGAAAGTTTAAGTCAGGTGAGAGGAGGCAGGTAAATCGGTTGATGATGTGACTTGGCAAAGTGAGCATGTAATTAAGGTTTGTACGATCATCATCATGACGGTTATTAATTGCATGCCAGGCAGTAGCTGGCCACGCCCCTTTTCATCTGGCAGAGTATCAATCGGACAACTGGACATTTCCTAATAACGTGGCTAGGGCACCTACGGTCTGTTTCTGGAGGTCCTGGACTCTGAAAAGGCTGCGGAGTTTGGAGCTTGCCTAGTTCAAGGATACTGCTGCAGTTATGTGGAGAAGGCAATGGCACCCCACTCCAGTATTCTTGCCTGGAAAATCCCATAGACAGAGGAGCCTGGTGGGCTGCAGTCCATGGGGTCGCTAAGAGTCAGACACGACTGAGTGACTTCACTTCACTTTTCACTTTCTTGCATTGGAGAAGGAAATGGCAACCCACTCCAGTGTTCTTGCCTGGAGAATCCCAGGGACAGGGGAGCCTGGTGGGCTGCCTTCTATGGGGTCGTACAGAGTTGGACACGACTGAAGCGACTTAGCAGCAGTAGCAGTAGCAGCAGCAAGGCTGTATATTGTCACCCTGCTTATTTAACTTATATGCAAAGTACATCATGAGAAACGCTGGGCTGGAATAAGCACAAGCTGGAATCAAGATTGCCGGGAGAAATATCAATAACCTCAGATATGCAGATGAC
>NW_011495051.1:3822089-3823971 GCF_000754665.1 Bison bison bison | reverse complement strand
GGCTGCCATCTATGGGGTCGCACAGAGTCGGACACGACTGAAGCGACTTAGCAGCAGCAGCAGCTGCAGTTCTGTACTCATGTGTTTCCAGTGTTGTGCTCTAAACATCCACCTGTAGATTAGATAAATAACTAACTTTGGAATATTTTTAACTATGTAGCCATTAAAAAGGGGTAGATTTACAAGTACGCTCAAGGAATGACCCCCCCTACACCCGTGTGGACAGCTGCAGGATGGTGCAGAACCCAATACCTTATGGAAAGGAATGCAGGGCAACTCATGGCTGTGTGGTTTCTAAGGGCCACCTGCCTGTAGCCCCACACAGAACAAGGCCATCCCCAAACTGAGAAAAGTAAATCTTCGGGAGAGGAGGGATTCAGGTTGGTTTAAAAAGGGTAGCTGGTGAGGAGGTTAATCTGCTCTAGGGTGTTTTGTGGCCTCGTGGGGGCTATATTCAGATATTCCCTTGTGCAGTTAAAATTTAACTTAAAAAACAGGAAACAGTAACTGCTCCCAAGGAACTCCCTAACCCGTGGGAAAGACAGAAATATAACCTGGTAGCCTTAATAGGGCCTCAAAAAATGCAATCCTAAAGGGATTCTCCCCCTCCCACCTGAAGTGTTTTTTTTTTTTTTTTCCTACTTAGTTTTTTACCCCATATGACAGTGAATTCCAGGTGTTTGGATTTCACAGACTACCTAAATAGGTTGTCAGCTTTCCAATTTTGCTTAGGAGGAGTTAAATTTTTTCTCAAGTTCCTTTTTTTTTTTTAAAACAATTCTAGTGTAGTTGACTTATAATACAGTATTAGTTTCTGATGTACAGCAAAGGGATTCAGTTTTTATATATATTTATCCCTTCCTCCACCATCTTTCCCCTTTGGTAACCATAAGTTTGTTTTCTAAATCTGAGTCTATTTCTGTTTTGTAAATAACTTTGTTTGTATCATATTTTAGATTTCACATGAAAGTGATATCATGTTGTTTGTCTTTGTCTGGCTTACTTAGTATGAGAATCTCTATGTCCATCCATGTTGTTGCAAATAGCATGATTTGGTTCTTTTTTATGACTAAGTAAGACATCCTGGAATGTGAAGTCAAGTGGGCCTTAGAAAGCATCACCATGAACAAAGCTAGTGGAGGTGATGGAATTCCAGTGGAGCTATTTCAAATCCTGAAAGATGATGCTGTGAAAGTGCTGCACTCAATATGCCAGCAAATTTGGAAAACTCAGCAGGGGCCACAGGACTAGAAAAGGTGTTTTCATTCCAATTCCAAAGAAAGGCAATGCCAAAGAATGCTCAAACTACCACACAATTGCACTCATCTCACATGCTAGTAAAGTAATGCTCAAAATTCTCCAAGCCAGGCTTCAGCAATACGTGAACTGTGAACTTCCAGATGTTCAAGCTGGTTTTAGAAAAGGCAGAGGAAACAGAGATCAAATTGCCAACATCCTCTGGATCATGAAAAAGCAAGAGAGTTCCAGAAAAACATCTATTTCTGCTTTATTGACTATGCCAAAGCCTTTGACTGTGTGGATCACAATCAACTGTGGAAAATTCTAAAAGAGATGGGAATACCAGACCACCTGACCTGCCTCTTGAGAAACCTATATGCAGGTCAGGAAGCAACAGTTAGAACTGGACATGGAACAACAGACTGGTTCCAAATAGGAAAAGGAGTACGTCAAGGCTGTATGTAACTTGTGCTGATTTGCTATGCACTGACCTGTATGTGGGGAGAAGGCAATGGCACCCCACTCCAGTACTCTTGCCTGGAAAATCCCATGGACAGAGGAGCCTGGTAGGCTGCAGTCCATGGGGTCGCTAAGAGTCAGACACGACTGAGTGACTTCACTTTCACTTTTCACTTTCTTGCAT
>NW_011495051.1:3820065-3821989 GCF_000754665.1 Bison bison bison | reverse complement strand
CCCTGCTTATTTAACTTATATGCAAAGTACATCATGAGAAACGCTGGGCTGGAATAAGCACAAGCTGGAATCAAGATTGCCGGGAGAAATATCAATAACCTCAGATATGCAGATGACACCACTCTTATGGCAGAAAGTGAAGAGGAACTAAAAAGCCTCTTGATGAAAGTGAAAGAGGAGAGTGAAAATTTGGCTTAAGGCTCAACAGTCAGAAAATTAAGATCATGGCATCTGGTCCTATCACTTCATGGGAAATAGATGGGGAAACAGTGTCAGACTTTATTTTTTGGGGCTCGAAAATCACTGTAGATGGTGATTTCAGCCATGAAATTAAAAGGCACTTACTCCTTGGAAGGAAAGTTATGACCAACCTAGATAGCATATTCAAAAGCAGAGATATTATTTTGCCAACAAAGGTCCATCTAGTCAAGGCTATGGTTTTTCCAGTGGTCGTGTATGGATGTGAGAGTTAGACTGTGAAGAAAGCTGAGTGCCGAAGAATTGATGCTTTTGAACTGTGGTGTTGGAGAAGACTCTTGAGAGTCCCTTGGACTGCAAGGAGATCCAACCAGTCCATTCTGAAGATCAGTCGTGGGTGTTCATTGGAAGGACTGATGTTGAAGCTGAAACTCCAATACTTTGGCCACCTCATGCCAAGAGTTGACTCGTTGGAAAAGACCCTGATGCTGGGAGGGATTGGGGGCAGGAGGAGAAGGGAACAATAGAGGATGAGATGGCTGCATGGCATCACCAACTCGACGCACATGAATTTGGGTTAACTCTGGGAGTTGTTGATGGACAGGGAGGCCTGGCATGCTGTGATTCATGGGGTCGAAAAGAGTCAGACATGACGGAGCGATTGAATTGACTCATTGGAAAAGACCCTGATGCTAGGAGGGATTGGGGGCAGGAGGAGAAGGGGATGACAGAGGATGAGATGGCTGGATGGCATCACTGACTCAATGGACATGAGTTTGAGTGAACTCCGGGAGTTGCTGATGGACAGGGAGGCCTGGCGTGCTGCGATTCATGGGGTTGCAAAGAGTTGGACACGACTGAGCGACTGAACTGAACTGAACTGATGCCAATACTGCAAACACCAGACCACACACGGCTCATGTGGTTGTTTAGATGCTGGATAAAGTGGCTACCCCATCAACAGGCACAAGAAAGTACATACACTACTGTCCTAATGTTACTCTTTAAATTTGTATATAAAACATAGAGAAACATCTATAAACAAGTATGTACCCTGGCTTTGCCATGTCTTCGGGTAAGTCACTTAACCTGTCTGTCTATGCCTCAGGTGTTCCAAGGTTGAATGTTGCCATGCCAACACACATGTACAAATGAAGTCTAAAAATATTAACCCTCTGGGGTCAGGATCATATACTTTGGCTTTTTCTTCATCTTCAATTTACAAATGTTCTAAAGGATTATTGTTGTTCAGTCACTTAGTCATGTCTGACTCTTTCTGACTCCATGGACTGCAGCACAACAGGTTTCCATGTCCTTCACCATCTCCGGGAGTTTGCTCAAACTCATGTCCATTGAATCAGTGATGCCATACAGCCATCTCATCCTCCATCGGCCCCTTCTCCTCCCGCCTTCAATCTTTCCCAGCATCAGGGTCTTTTCCAATGAGTCAGCTCTTCACACCAGATGGCCCAAGTATTGGAGCTTCAGCTTCAACATCAGTCCTTCCAACTAATATTCCTTCCAATTATTATTAAAATCAGGGTTGATTTCCTTTAGGACTGACTGGTTTGATCTCCCTGCACTCCAAGGGACTCTCAAGAGTCTTCTCCAACACCACAGCTCAAAGGCATCAATTCTTTGGTGCTCAGCCTTTTTCAAGGGTTATTAATTTTATAGCATGGAGTGGAGGGAGAAAAGGGAAGATTTACATTAAAAAAAGAAAAAA
>NW_011495051.1:3819061-3819965 GCF_000754665.1 Bison bison bison | reverse complement strand
AACCACATAAATTTTAAAAGGTGGTCCAACCTCAAACTGGAGTATTACTCAGCCATGAAGAATGAAGCCCTGACACTTGTTACAGTGTGGATGGGCCTTGAGAACACGATGCTGTGAGATGCCAGACACAAAAAACTGTCTTGTGAATTTAATTACATGAAATATCAACAACAGGCAAATTGGCAGACAGAAAGTGGGTTGATGGTTGCCAGGGGCTGGGGGAGGGGTGGGAAATGACTGCTAATAGGGACTGGGTATCTTTGAGGGGAAATGAAATTCTGGAACTAGGTAGAGATGATTACACAACTGTGCAAATATATTAAAACCCACTGTATACTTTAAGTGGATGTTATGGCATGGGCAATATATCTCAATAAAACTGCTATAAAATTAAAACTACCAAAAGTCAACCAGGAACCCCATACACATAATATTGGAATTATTTTCTGCATAGCAGTTCATATACACTTTTCTGGGGTTTGTTCATTTTTTAGGCTTTTTTAAAATATTTATTTGGCTACATTGGGTCTTAGTTGTAGCACATGGGATCTAGCTCCCTTGCACTGGAAGCACGAAGTCTTAGCCACTGGTTGACCAGGGAAGTCCATGGGGTTTGCTCACTTCTAACAATGACAGCTTTCTTAACTTTTGAGAAACAAAAAATATTCTACAATCTTGACAACATACCTCGGTGTGTCCTGTTCCCATGTGTGGCCCCCCTGCAGACACATAAGCCCACGTGGGGACATTATTTCTTGGCTCCTCATAGGAGGGCCTCTTTCTTATTTTTATTTCATGTTCACACTTTGACTTGAGATGTAACTCACATACCGCACAATTCAAAGGATTCTAATGCATTCACAGGTATTGCAATCATCACCAAATTTAGGACATTTTTATCACC
>NW_011495051.1:3813350-3818961 GCF_000754665.1 Bison bison bison | reverse complement strand
ATTTTTATCACCTGCAAAAGAACCCTGCACCCTTTAGCTCCCCACCTCCCCCATCCCTCACCACATCCTGTCATCACTACACGAAGCTGCCTTCTGTCTCTATAGATCCCTGTGTTTAGCATTTCCTATGACTGAGAAAATATGTGATCTTTTGTAACTAGATCCCCTGGAGAAGGACATGGCAACTGATTCCAGTATTCCTGCCTGGAGAAGTTCGTGGACAGAAGAGCCTGGGGGATTATAGTCCATGGGGTCACAAAGAGTTGGACATTGCTGACCACCACTAGCACTACTTTGACTTAGCATGATGTTTTCAAGGACACACTTGAAGGTCCTGAAGAGGCAGAGCTTTATTATTTTTTACATCCACCCACGGCATTACAGAGCCATCAGGACAAGGTATCAGTGGTAGGTTGGCATCTGCAGAACTCACCACTGTTAACTTCCCTGGAACTCTTAAACTTGCCTCATGGTTGGGGAATTCCCTGGTCCAGTGGTTAAGATTCCGTCCTTCTATTGCAGGGGGCATGGATTCAATCCCTGGTGGGGGAACTAAGATCCTGCAAGCCAAGCCATGAAGGCACAGCCAAAAACAGGAGAAAACCTGCAAAATGTGCCTCATCCTTGGACTCTGGACTCCACTGGAAACGGCATTTCAGGTCATCTGTCTCCACACCCTACATGCACCCATCCCCCCAAGCCTGCAGAGGGCCCCCCAGGGTAAAGCAGTTCCCTAGCTGATGGTCCAGGCTGCTGACACCCACTTAAGGCAGGGCCAGTCTCCTTCCTCGTGAGGGTCCTATGACAGCCTCTGTTTCTTCAAGTGTAAATGGGGACAGTGCCATCCCCCTTAGTGACACTAAATGACCTCTGGTTCCAAGCTGGAAGGCCCAGCTCGGCCCCTCTGGACCACTGCCCATCATTTGGATCTTCTGGGCCTGTTTTCACACCTGCAAAGTGGAAATGATGCTACTTGTCTAGCATCCTGGGTTTTTTTGGATAGAGAAAACATGTTACAAGTTACAGAAGTGCCTAGTAGGCTACTTGCAGACAATTTGCAGACAAAAGACACCATCAAATGCATCTGTAAAAGACATTTATTCTGAGAATCTAAAACCTGGACAGAGAATATTGAACTTTGTAAAAAAAACAAAAAAAGCCTACACAGGATTTCGGTGTTTATTCCTAATACATTAAACCACCTAATAATGAAGGAAAAAAAGAGAAACTTTTAAAACAGTATTGCTCCAGTTTGTCTGCAGTTATGTGACTTAAAAATATCCCTGTTCTGTTGAGGTATAAGCTGCAAACTTTGGTAAAGTTAGAAACATTAACGAATCATTCCCCAAATACAAAACTCCCCCGACAAAAAAAAAAAAACACAACCAAACCCTAAAGTTATTAGCTTCCTTGGTACATATACAGTAACTACAAAAAAAATAATAATTTCATTTGGAAAAGGTGTTTATTCATTTTAAAAGGTTTTCCTCTTGTAATTCCCAATTGGTGAGTTGAAAATTCAATTTCGAAGATCCACAAAACCCTGATCGTCCCCACTTGCTCACCTGGGGTCCCCAGGGAGGCACTGGAGGACCCCAGTTTCAGAATCCGGTTGGCAGTGTCAATTCAGTGCTGAGAAAGAGCCCCAGGTTGAAAAGGAAGGAGGGACCAAAGGCACTTGAACGTGGCCCCGGGCGTGGCTTCCGTGGCATCAGGTTGGGACGGCGCTGGGCCGAGCATCGGCCCCCACGGAGGGGAGGGTCCGGTGGAGGTAGCTTCGGTGTGGCCCCAGGTTTCTGCTCCGGTGGCCCATGGCCTCTGTGTGCGGTGGGGACGCGGAGGCAGCCCGGTGGGGGATGGCTTGGAGGTGAGGATTTCAACTGGCCCCAGTGGGACTTCTCTGCTTCTCCTTGGAACAGTTTCCTGCTGGTGATGCGGGGCCAACACCTGGGTGTGCTGACACCCAGGACCACAGCCTCGCTGGGTCTTAGGCGATGGAACTTCACCTCTGGGGGCCCGACCCACCAACCTTGAAAAGATTGTTCTAGGCAGCCCGGTGCCTTCTTGCGAGTCGGTGGCGGGGATGGCTGAGAACTCAACTCTGGGAACTCGAGCAGCCTTCACACCAACTCGTTTCTAATCCCATCCTCAGAAGAAAAACCATTTTTTGAAAAACTTTGTTTTGGGTTTTTTTTGTTTTTTGTTTTTTTTTTGCTCATAAAATTGCAGGCTTTTTGTTTAAAACCAAAATAAAAACACTGAGAAGTCCAACTTTGTTCCTTCCTTCGAGCCATAATACAAATTCCTGAAAAAATTCATAGAAAAAAAAAAAAAAAAAACGGGAAGACGAGGCAGTTTTAGGGAGTGGAGGAAAAAACTACATGTTTAAGTTAAGCCCACTAAAAACGAAATGGGGGCCACGGACCCCTCTGATAACGTTTGTTTTTTTTCTTTTTTTTAAAATACTCGGCGAGAAGTGCTTGAAGATCACCGCCCGCTGCCATAGCCGGGGAAGAGCTGGCTGAGGACGGCCTGCAGTGGCTGGTTCACGGTCATGGTGTAGCTCCGGCCCAGGTCATAGCGACAGGCCGGGCAGCTGAACACCTGGGCCTTGAAGGACCTGTCCAGGCAGTCCTGTGGGAGAATGGGGCGGGTGAGAGGTGATCCTGGCCATCCATGGTCCCCTGGGGCACCACCAGGCACCCAGAGGCCCCTGGCAGCCCATGACCAGCCCGGCTGCCCCAGGCTCATCAAAGACACCAAGGTCGGAACTTCCCAGCAGTCCAGTGGTCAGGACTCTGAGCTCTCACTGCCAAGGGCCCACATTCGATCTCTGGTCAGGGAGCGAAGATCCTACAAGCTGATCAATCAGTGTGGCCAAAAAAAAAAAAAGAGACTCCCAGGTCATCCTAGCTGCCAGGCTCCTGCACCTGGAGGTCACACCACCTGACGGATCTACCCTGGCTCTCTTGTCACTGATGCTGGAGTCCCCTGCACAGAGGACCCTTCCCCAAGGTGCCCTGGAACATCAGGATGGTCCTGCCTCCCCACACCCTGTCTGCTTTCAAAACAGCACTTTCCTCCTTCTGGAACTGTCTGATGGACTGATGTGCGTGTGTTAACAGAGCAGACGCTCCCCACGATCGGGGGTTGTATCTCCCTGATGTTCCCCACACCAAGCACAGGACCCAGCACAGAGCACAGGCTCAATAAAGACGTGTCAGTGAGAAGACAGGAGGAAAGGGGGGGAAGGATGGAGTTTGGATTCTGAGCCAGACTTCTGGGTTCGAACCCAGCTGTCAACCAAACAATGCAGGAGGCAGTGTGTGGAGGAAGAGTCAGGTGGAGACTGAGCTGCAAGCCTGGGAGGCCCTGGAGAGCTGACCTCCCCATGAGAGGAACAGGCCAGAGATGATGCCCACAGGGGCACAGACACCTGCACAGGTATGCACACCTGAAGGATGGCACAAGGCAGCTGGGTGAGGGGCAATGCCAAGCAGGTGAAAACCTGCTGCCGCTGGAGGAGGGCAGTGGCTTTTGCTTCCTATATTTAAAAATCCCTGCATTCTTTTCCAGTATAAAGTCTATAGCTGATCGAAGACCAAGAGATAGTACTTTGTGCTCAATGCACTGATTCAGGTTCAAAACCAGGTGCTGGACCGCTTCGAGCTTCACAGTGGCCAAGAGGTGGAAACACCTAGAGCTCACTCACAGATGATGGATCAACACAACGTGGTCCATCTGCATGCTGCAGTGTGACCCAGCCTTCACACGGAAGGAGATTCTCACCCACGGGACAACACGCGTAAGCCCTGAACCTGATGCTTGGGCAGAGGAGCCAGACCCAGGACACACACTGCCTGATGCCACTCACAGGAGTTCCTTGGAGGAGTCAGATCCACAGAGACAGTAAGTATCAGCAGAGGGTGGGGTCAGGGTCTGGGAGTCAGTGTTTAACGGGGACAGGGTTTCAGTTTGAGAAGATGGGAAAGATCTGGTTATGGGGCCCTTTAAAGTCCCACAGCCAGAAAGGAGAGAGTTGGAGGTCAAACCCAGGCAGCTGATCCCAAAGATGTGCTCTCTATGCCACTCCGCCACGCCTCTGAACTTGGGTCCCACGTGGCCTGGGGCACCGGGGGGTATCTTTCCCAGCCTCCATCAGGCCACATGGGATGTGAGCACTGCCCAAGTGCTCCACATTCTCAGGGTCCCTCCCCTGGTCTGACAACCGACCCAACGCCCTGGACGCAGCTCGGTGACCTAGAGTGAGCAGGTGGCAGGGACAGTCCCTTCTGAGCTGCCTGCCTGTAAATTCCTACAGACTGACTCTGGCCAGAAGGCGTGGCAAAGATGCCATGCATGCATCCCAGTGCTTCCCAACTCCAGGGACTCCTGGAACCAAGTAGGTGGGGCCAGGGATGCTGCTCATGTCCCAGGACACCCCCACGATAGAGAACGATCCAGCCCCAAAGCGGGGAGAGACCCTGTTCCAGGACCCATCTCAGCCTCTCCCAACCTCTCTTTCAAAAGCTTCGACTGGAGACCGCTTCCCTCCTAGAACTGACTGCTGGCTGGAGGCTCCAGCCCCACTCACCAGCCCTCATTGTGGGGACAGGCCCTAGCTACTCCCAAGTGCCGGGATGCTGCCCCGAGGCCCCTCTCAGGGGGCAGGTTAGTGCCACCTCATCCTCCAGGACGCCTTCCTCCTGGCTCCTCTAGGTGATAAGTGCCTCACGCCTCTCTAGCCCTGCCTGAGGCCCACTTAAATCATTTAGTGTGACCAGATGGCAGGAGCAGGACAGCAGCCCATCCTCTCCCACCCTGGACCCCGAGACGGGAAGATGCTGGAGAAGACCTGTGTGTGACCCCCACGAAGGTAGGCACGCACCGGCCTGCTGAGGGCCCAGCAGAGGGCCATCGTGGCTGGAGGCGCAGGGTGGTGGCAGGGCAATGGGCACCTGAGATGAAGGCTGGTGGGGGAGGGGAGAGCAACTGAAACCCAGGCAGCCCGGGAAACAGACCCTGAGGCGCCGGAAGGGCAAGGGGCAGGCGGTCCGAGCGAAGCCAGCAACCCCAGGGTGCCGGCAGGGGTCAGAGCGCCCTTCGGGGCCTCCCACCGGCCCCCGCGGCCGCCCCTCACCTTGCACACGTTGTGCTGGCACACGGTCGTGATCGGGCGGAACACCAGCTCCTGGCAGCAAATGCACTGGAACGTCTCCTCCACTTTGCTCAGAAATTTCTGAAAGTGGGAGAGCAGGTGTGTGAGTCTGGCAAAGGCTCGGTTCCCCAGAAGGAAGGAGCACGACAGGTCTCCAGATGCCCTGCTCAGCCCTCGCCCTGGGGTCCTGAATCTCATCTTCCTGCCCCTGCCCTAGGAGGACAGGAGTCGTTGTGACCCTGTCTGAGGACCAGAAGACGGGGGCCTGGAGCCGGGCAGAGCGCATGTAGGCTCAAGGCCAAGACCACACTCTGGCAGCGCCTGTCTCGGTGCAGAGCCCAGTCCTGCGACACACAGCGCCACCTGCCCGCCGCCCAGGCACCCAGGTCCAGCAGGGGCCAAAATGGAGAAACACCTGCTTTCTTGGAGCCTGGGGCCCAGCGGGGAAGGTGG
>NW_011495051.1:3806934-3813250 GCF_000754665.1 Bison bison bison | reverse complement strand
ACCAAGAGCCCTCCACGGAGAAGCTGGCCTGCCAACAGAGACACCTGAAGGGCTGAGCCTCAGGCCTCCTGAGACCTCACGTCTGAATCCTGGGACCTGAGGACCTGTCACCCACCACACACAGCAGAGGGGACTTGGCAAGAGGGATTAAGTTAAGGCCCCTGAGATGGGGATGACCCCGGATTCCCAGGAGGCCCAGTGTCATCACAGGGTCCTTATAAGAACAAAGGGGAGGGTCAGAGGCAGAGAGACAGGAGATGCTGAGCTGCTGGCTTGAGGATGGAGGGAGGGGCCGTGAACCAGGGATGCAGCGCCTCTAGAAGCTGGAAGAGTCAGGAGTCAAACTCCCCAGGAGCCTCCAGAGGGACCAGACTTGCCCAGGCCTGGGTTTTACCCCTAAAGGCTCATTTGTTAGGGCAGCCACAGTGATTTCACACAGGAGAGAGGCTGAGCCAAGAAGGCTGTGGGGGAAGGTACTCTGGGCAGAGAAACCCATGAGAGAGAAGGCTGTGAGACAGGATGACAGGGAGGAAGAGACCAGAAGCAGAGGATGTCAGCAGTAACAGGCAGCTGGCCCAGGGCTCAGGAGGGTTTGGGTTTGATCCTGACCATGAGCCAAGGAGAAGTGGTCCCCACCAGGCAAGGACAGAGGACGCCAAGGCTAAGATACTTGCCTGCAGTGACCCATCAATGTCACTCTACCCACTAAGGCAGGAGGACCAAAAAAGAAAAAAATAGTCCTGGTTTGGCGGTTTCTGGGAAATTTGAAAACAGAACGACCCTAGGATCCAGCAATCCCACTTCTAGGTTTATACCCAACAGAGCTGAAGGCAGGGTCCAAGAGTCACCTGCCCACCCATGTTCACAGCAGCCAAAGCCGGAAGCACCCTAAGTGTCCAATGAGAGACAACGGGGAAGCAAATTCCATTCATGTGGTGGAATGTTACTCAGCCTTAGAAAGGAAGGAGGTTCCACATGGATGGACCTTGAGAACGTGATGCTCAGAGAGAGAAGCCAGACCCAGAAGGACACACATTGTCCGATCCCACTCATAGGAGGTCCCTGGAGGAGTCAGATGCACAGACAAGAAGTAGATGGTGGGGCCAGGGGCTGGGGGAGAGGATGGGGAGTCAGCGTTTCACAGGGACAGTTTCGCTTTAGGGAGATGAGAAAGTTCTGGAGATGATGGTGGCAACAGTTACACCCCAATGTGAATGTGCTCAATGCCACTGAGCTGCGCAGTTTCAAGAGTGAAGATGGCCAATTTCACGTCACCTCCATCTTATGACAGTGAAGAGGAGAGGCCCCGGCCAGGCGGGAGAGCTCACCGGCCCGTCCTTAAGCGACTTCAGGATCTCGGTCCACAGCTTCATGTTGCTCTTGTCCTCCTTGATAAGGCTGCTCTGCTGAGTGGTGAGGCTGTAGGGCTCCACCTTGGTCTTCTTGGGCGTCCCTCGCGAGGACCCATCACCTCCTGGAGCAGAGCGGGGGGCGGGTTGAGGATGGAGAGTGGAGGGGTGCCCCCGCCCCTGGGTGCGAGGGTGGCCGCAGAGACACCCACCGGCCGACTTGCTCTTCCGCTTGCCCTTCCTGGGGGATGTGAAGCCCTCCTCCCCGTCCTCCTCCTCCTTGTCCAGGGCTGCCTGCTTGCTGTTCTCCTTCTCCTTTCTGGCCAGGGCCTCCAGGTAGCCCTCGGGATACTGCAAGTGGGAGAAGACAGGCCGGTCACCCCTACCCGGTTCAGACCCAGAGACAGACTCCGTGCTCACTCAGCCTCAACCCAGAGGTTTCCATGACCCGACTCTGGAGCAGTGACTGAGCACAGAGACTCATGGCGGCAAACACACACACACACAGCCTGCGCCTCGGGGTGGGGGTGGCGGGGGAGGGGGCAGAGTGAGATCCTGCACACTGGAGGCAGCAAAAAAGACAGTCTTGTGTTGCTGCTGCTGTTGTTTAGGCTGTGATCCCACACAGCATGGGGGATCTTAAGTTTCCCAACCACGGACTGAACCCAAGGCCTCAGCAGCGAAAGCCCTGAGTCCTAACAACTGAATTGCTGGGGAATTCCCAAGATAGCCTTTATTAATTTATTTATTTTGCCACATACCCCGAGGCTTGTGGGATCTTAGTTCCCAGACCAGGGATTAAACTAGGGCCCTCGGCAGTGAGAGCTCGGAATGTTAACCACTGGACTGCCAGGGAACTCCCCGCAAGACGGTCTTAACAGTTTTCCATTTCTAACAGAAGCAGTAGGCAAACTTTTTCCAGCCAGGCAGTAAGAATTTCAGGCTCTATGCTGCCAAGAGCCAGCCCAACCCCCGTGGGGATGATGGGCATGGCTGTCCCCCAAGATGATCTCATTTACTAACCACCAGCCCCAGGCCTTAGCTCCAGGACCCTATTCTGATGGGTCTTGCGTTCCTCCAAGCCCCAGAAGGCTTTATTAGAACCCCACTTCTTTTTTGTTTCAGTGTGGCCTGAGAGGCATGTGGGATCTACATTCCCTGACCAAGGATTGAACCCACACCCCTTGCAGTGGAAGCTCAGAGTCATAACCTCTGGATCGCCAGGGAAGCCCCTAGAAACCCCATCTCTAAGACACCTATGGGAGAAGGCAATGGCACCCCACTCCAGTACTCTTGCCTGGAAAAATCCCATGGATGGAGGAGCCTGGTAGGCTGCAGTCCATGGGGTCGCTAGGAGTTGGACACGACTGAGCAACTTCACTTTCACTTTTCACTGTCATGCATTGGAGAAGGAAATGGCAACCCACTCCAGTGTTCTTGCCTGGAGAATCCCAGGGACGGGGGAGCCTGGTGGGCTGCCGTCTATGGGGTCGCACAGAGTCGGACACGACTGAAGCGACTTAGCAACAGCAAGGCACCTACAATCACGTCCAATTCTCCAATATTCCATCAACAAACCCTCAAGCTTTTCCAACAACGTGAATGTATAGTGAAGACTTAAGTCCTAAATAAAAATCTTCCTCCCACTAAACAGTTCCTGACCCTCGGCTGTCTGCCTCCTCAGTTTCTCAGCTTCTGAATTCCCTGTGGTATAAACACTGCTTCAAAAGACAACTCTCTGTGGCTCCCCCAGGGGGCAGGCGCTATCAGACTCTCAACAGCAATTAAGATTCCTGAAATAGCCCCACCACGACATATTAGCTGTAAAGCCGCTCACCGTGAGGAACAGAAAACACCGTAATTATAGTGCAAAAAGGCAGTGTTCCCCAGGCGCTGGGTAAACTCTTGGGAAAGGAAGATTCTGCAGCCATAGAGGTGAGCAATTGGTCCAGGGGAGCAATCCACCTTATCTTTACATTTAGACTTCTCTCCATCTATTAGGGCTTCCCAGGTGGTGCTGGTGGTTAAGAACCCGCATGCCAACACAGGAGACATAAGAGACCTGGGTTCGACTCTGGGTTGGAAGATCCCCTGGAGGAGGACATGGCAACGCACTCCAGTATTCTTGCCTGGAGAATCCCATGGACAGAGGAGCCTGGGGGGCCACAGTCCATGGGGTCGCAGAGTCGGGCACGACTACAGTGACTTGGCACACATGCACTCCCTATTAATATTAATATATTTAGACCAATTGTGTTGGTTTGTCAGCTTTGGGGTTAGGAAGGGGTGACAGACAGAGAGGAAGAAGAGAGATGGGGACTTCCCTGGTGGGCCGGTGGTTAGGACTCTGCTTCCACTGCAGGGTGATCCCACATGCCACATGGTGCAGTCAAAAAAATAAAGAGAGAGAGAGAGAGAGATGGAAGAGGAGAGGAGAAGAGAGGGGATAGGGGACTGGCCAAGGGAAGAGATCAGACTCCAGATTGATTTCGGATAAGCGCCTCTAACACAGCACCAATAAGGAAGCCCAGCTCTCAGTTCTAACCACAAAAGCAAAGCCTTGGCGCTTCCCTGCTGGTCCAGTGGTTAAGGATCCAGGTGCCAGCACAGGGGACACTAGTTTAATCCCTGGTCCAGGAAGATCCCATGTGCTGCAGAGCAATAGTCCATGCACGACAGCTATTGAGCCTGTGCTCTAGACTCTGGGAGCAGCAACTACTGAAGCCCGCACGCCCTAAAGCCCATGCTCCGCAACAAGAGAAGCCACTGCAGTGAGAAGCCCAGGCATCAGAGAGAAGAGTAGCCCCCACTTGCTGCAACTAGAGAAAGCCTGAGTGCAGCAACGAAGACCCAGCACAGGCAAAAGATAATAAATAAATAAATCTTTAAAAACATTATTAAAAAAAAAAAGGCAAAACCGCATGCACACCTGAGCCACCACCCCCTCAACATCCTCTGGCTGAAGGACAAGGAGGGGAAAGCCAGGGAGATAGCACCTGTTCACAACATGGAAATCATTCAGGATAAGAGAAACCCTGGAGAGCATGGCCCTGCTGGCCAGATGCTCCCTGCCCAGGCCCCCGGCTGGCTCTGGTCTGGCCGCGAGTGCTGGCCTGGACGCACCTGCATGGTCAGCCCCAACTTCTTGATCCGGTCCTTGCCCTCCTTGGTCCAGGGTCCCGGCTCCACGTCATCTCGACGTAGGAGGAAGCGCCACACCAGGAAGCCGGACTTGCCCTTCTCGGGCCAGTACCTGACAACCTATGGAGGGAGTGGAGCGGGGGTCAGAGGAGATCATGCTAGCATGGGAGGGGGGGACAGGCAGGTGCAGCCACAGGGGCCCCGCTCACCTTATAGATGCCGTCGTACCGGTTGCCCTCGATGGGCGCATACTTGCTGTGCTTGCGGCCCTTGACGTTCCGCACCACGCGGACTGGCTTCCCCGACCGCCAGTCCTTGGCCTCGGCCCCTTTGAGGTCGTTGATGGGGGCAAAGCAGTTGAGAGCCAGAGCCCTGCGGAGCAAGGCGGGCCCGTGCTCTGGACAGTGTCCCCCTGAGAGAGGGGGCTGATCACGCCCCAAGCCCCCAGTCACATGAATGCGTAATCTTCTTTTGAAAGAGGGTGCTTGTGGATGGAGTCAAGTTTGGCAGTGGTCAGAAAGGACTAGGGTAGGCCCTGAATCCAATGACCTTGTAAGGAAAGGGAAACTGAGGGACTTCCTTGGTGGTCCAGTGGTTAGGACTCCGAACTCTCACTGAACTATTCAGGGAACTAGATCCCACATGCCGTAACTAACAGTTCACATGCCTCAAATTAAAAACAAACAGACAATAAAACACACATTTCCCATGCCACAACTAAAGACCCAGCACAGCCAAACTGGAAAAAAAAAAAAAACCACAAATGTGGGCCAGGCCAACAGGCATGTCCCAATGGAGGGCACAGAGGCCTGGGAGCAGGGGGGTGAGAGGTCAGCTCAGCTGCCCTCCTTTCTTAAAAAAAGATATTTAGGCAAAGAGTTTTCTGGAAAGCAAGAAATATCAACTTAGATTTCTACTAACAAATTTCTACTAACATTTCTACTAACAAATTTCTACTAACATTTGCGTTGCTAGCCTATGCGTTGGCCTTTCTCAACACTGGAGAATCTGGGCAGCTTTACAGGATAAATAAATAGGAACTCATCATTGCTTCAACGTGTATTTCTTTGCTCACTAAAGATGAATGAATTTTCATGGTCACTGGGGATCTCATTACATTGTGGAATGATTTGCATATCCTTTGCTTTATTCTGCTAGTTTTTCTTATTGATTTGCAACAGCTCTTTATATAGAAATGCATAACCATCAGGCATCCTGTTTATGGCAGACTTTTCCCCTTTTGATGGGTTTACTCTTACCCAATTGTCTGAGGATGTGGATACCTCCTGAGTCTTCTAGGCTCAATCCCACAACCCTCACCTGCCTTTTCTGCACACTTATGGCTTTTGTGTGTTTATAATATTTAAAGGTCATCAGATCTCTATCTTTTCCTTTGTGCTCTATGTTTATGCTTTATCCCATCCTGTAATCGGGGCTCAGGAAACTCCTGCCCACCTATTGGTGTTGCAAATAAACTTTTATTGGAACAGAGCCATGCATACCCTCTTCCGTGGGCTCTGTGGCTGCTTATGTGCTATAAGAGCAGAGTTAAGTGGCTGCCACAGAGACTGTGCAGCATGCAGAGCCAAATATGTCTATTATCTGGCCTTCTGTGGCAAAGTTTGCTTCACTGTGACTGACTGACTGACAAGTGGACAGAGCAGGGAAGAGATGGACCCTATGTACCACCACATTGGTTTCTGGCCATGATATGTGACATGTGGGATCTTAGTTCCCCGACCAGGGATGAAACTCGAGTGCACTGCAGTGGGAGGGCAGTGTCTTAACACCAGACTGATAGGAAGATCCCACCACCACACTCTTAA
>NW_011495051.1:3804657-3806834 GCF_000754665.1 Bison bison bison | reverse complement strand
CCAAAACAGAACACAGCCCCTCCCCTGTATAGCCAGCCGAGGACAAGGCAGACGTGCGCTTGAGAAACAGTAACACTCTGCTCCACAAACCTGTTGGTGTTGGTGAGTTTCTGATCACAAGACTGTTCCGCAGTCCGCTTGTTTCCGGAAAGGTCTCGTCCGCCACTACCTGTGTACGTGAACGAGTTCCCATGGTCCTGAAAACGACACAGAGGGCAGGCTAAATCCTGCATGCATGGGAAAGGAGAGACACCCTCAAAACGAAGCCAGGCATCCCCATGACGTCAGAACCAGCGACCAAAGAAACAGATAACACCAAGAGCTGGTGAGGATGTGGAGAGACTGAAACCCTGTGTGTGGCTGGTAAGGATGGAAACTGGCATGGCCGCTATGGAAAACGGTATGGACGTTCCTCACAAATTAAAAACAGAATCACCAAAGGCTAGCAATCCCATTTCTGAGTTTATACCCAAAAGAACTGAAAACAGGGACATGAAGAGATCTGTGCAGACCCAGGTTCATAGCAGCATTATTCACAGTGGCTAGAATGTGGAGACATCCCAGGCATCCACGGATGAGCGACTGGATAAACAAAACGTGGTCCAGCCACACATCAGAATATTACCCAGTCTTAAAAAAAGGAAGGAAATACTGATACCTGTTACAGTGTGGATGAACTCGTAAGGACAAGATGCTCAGGGAGATAAGCCAGACACAGAAGGATAAATATATGATTCTACTTACATGGCAGATCCACAGACAAAGAAAGCAGATGGTAGAGGTCTGAAGCTAGGGGAGGGGATGGGGACTCGAGTGTTTAGTGGAGACAGAGTCTTAGTTTCAAAAGATGGAAAGTGTCTGTGGATGGATGGTAGTGATAGTCGCATGACAGCGTCATTATGCTTAATGCCACTGAGTGGTGCACTTAAAAACAGTTACGATGGTTAAGTTTTCTGTTAACGTGTATTTGCCATAGTTACATACAAATGAAACCAGCTCCCCACACTCACCACATCGTCCTCATACCCTCCAGCCAGGACCAAGGAGTAGGCCCCGTGATTGCTCCGGCCGTGGATACCCGCCACGTGAGGTCGATGGACCCCCGACTCGCTGACCTGTGAACCCACCGAGAGGTAAGTGGCACCCCGTGGACCAGACACTACAGATAAGCTCAAATGCCCTCACTCCCGCCTTCAGAGCCACAGTCTGACCCTTCTATCCAAACGCATCAGTCCTGTTAAAAGAACCCTCAGCCCCTGAAGGCCAGAGTCCAAGCCACACCAGGGAAGGACCTGGTGTGAATCCCAGCCTAGCCTCCCTGGCAGAGGGGCTGCTGGAAGGCCAGCGCCCACTGGCTGAGCCGCAGACCCTGACATCCGCACATACCTGGACTCGGAACCTCCACATGGTGCCCACAGGAATGCCCGGGATGGGGCCAAAGTGATTGGACGGCACAATGGTGCACTCCTTGGTGCGGCCCACGCACGCCATGCCCTGTCCATTGCGAAACAGAGGGGAGAGCAGCGTGAGTGGCCACAGGAGGGCGGAGGGCAGCAGGGCCCTCCAGGAGCCCAGGGCCCCCTCACCTTGCCCCAGTCCCGCTGCGAGGACGATGTGGCCGACGCCATCTTCGCCTTCTTCTTACTCTCCTTCAGCTTCTCACCCGCCTGCACCACCTCACTGGAGTCGATCCGGCAGTCAGGGCAGTACCTGTGACCATAGGGATGTCACCCCCTGCCCAAGGCCGCATGCCCAGCCCCCTACCTTCCTGCATAGCCAAGACTGCACAGAAGTGGGGAGGCGGGGAACGGCTTCAACTTAAATTCACGAACTCAACATAAGAAATCCATTCCCTTGGTCCCATGGGCCACATAGGAAGAGCTCAGTGGCCACATGGGAAGAGCTTGGTGGCCATATGGGGCGAGTGGCCCCCTTGGTGGGCAGCAGACACTGACCCCTCCCACTGGGAACAGCAGTGCCCCCCACGGTGAAGCCAAGACCAGCCCCCATGCAGCCAACATGAAGGGCGGTTCAACGGCACCTACTCACTGCCAAGGACTCAGTTCCCTGTCTCCACCAGGAGGGCAGGGGCGGGGCAAACAACAGCCATCTCTGTTAGCACTCCCAGGCTCTCACACCAGAGCTGCGCATCACAACTCTCCCACTCCAGGCCTCAG
>NW_011495051.1:3784985-3804277 GCF_000754665.1 Bison bison bison | reverse complement strand
CCCTACACCCCACCACACACACAGCACGGAGGGGCTTTACAGTGTTTGCAGGAGGGCCTGCTCTTCCCTGGAGGTGGGATGGGGTGGGGTGTCAGCTCAGGCATGACCCCCACCCCTGCACCAACCCTCAACCCAGCACAGAGGGGCTGGATCAGAACTCACTTCTCATCGGGTTTTCCACCATGGGGTTCCCCTCGCCCGGACGCTCGATCTTGAAAACTTCATCCACGAAGACAATCCGACAGTCATTGAGAGAATCACCCCTACAAGAGAACAGGCCTGTTAGGATGACCAGCGGGCCAGTCTCACCGATGACCCCAAAAGACCCGGCCACTTGGACATGTTCTCAGAGCCCACGAACAGCTCTGATTCTAATTATATCGTAGAAGAGGTTTTCGCGGGGCCCTATGAACTCACCTAGCTACTACCCTCGCAAATTCAAGTCCTACCACATCAGGAACGAGGTGAAAACAAATAAGCCAGAGTTTCAGTATGTGATGCATTTGCGAGAATAATTTTTAACCTTTGGCAGGTGAGGCCCACTAAGAGGCAAGGCCCACTAAACAAGGCTCAATAGGCAAAAACTATAAAGCAAGTTCTGATCAAAATATGAAAATTTTTAAAAAATTACAAAAACTCCTCTAGGTTAAAACAACCCCAGGGATCATCTCACTGCTTCCATCAGACCATCTGACTGCTTCCATCAGATCACCCCACCACTACGTCGACAACCTTCCAGGGAAAGCAAACGTGAGTTGCGTATAATTTCACACTTTCCGAGAACCACATTTAAATAGTAAAAAGTAGATGGCATCAGTTTGAATGTGCTCCTTGGAAGGAAAGCTATGACAAAGCAAGACATTGTATTTAAAAGCAGAGACATCACTTTGCCGACAGAGGTCCATCTAGTCAAAGCGATGGTTTTTCCAGTAGTCATGTACAAATGTGAGAGATGGACCACAAAGAAGGCTGAGCACTGAAGAACTCATGCTTTTGAACTGTGCTGGAGAAGACTCTTGAGAGTCCCTTGAACTGCAAGGAGATCAAACCAATCAATCCTAAAGGAAATCAACCCTGAATATTCATTGGAAGGACTGATGCTGAAGCTGAAGTGCCAATACTTTGAACACCTGATGCAAAGACCCTACTCAATGGGAAAGACTCTGATGCTGTGAAAGACTAAAGGCAAAAGGAGAAGAGGGCAGAAGATGAGATGGTTAGATAGCATCACTGACTCAATGGACATGAGTTTGAGCAAACGCCAGGAGATAGCGAAGGACAGAGGAGCCTGGTATGCTGCAGTGGCAGACATGACTTAGCAACTGAACAACAAATGTAACCCCATGTATACAAAATACCATTTCAACGTGCAATGAATGTTAAGGAATGATTAACAATCGGTAGTTTACACTCTTTTTCAGCACTAAGTTTTTGAAATCCAGGGTATATTTTATACTCACAGCATATCTCAGTGTGTCCTGGGCACATTTCAAGCGCTTGGCAGCATGTGACTCATGACTGCAAGACTAGATGGCACATGTCCAGATCTACCCACCAGTTCACGGGGAACTCGGGGACAGAGGAACGGAGGAAATGACACCAGGAGGATGCTGGTGGGGAATCCAGACTGTGCAGATTTTATGTGACAAACAACCCAGCCTCCCCAACAAACAAGGAAAAGGAGGGGAAAAACAAAAGAACAGGAACCCTAAGATAACAGACTGAAAGATCTACTGCGGATTTCCCTGGTGGTCCAGTGGCTAGGACTCCATCCCCAGGTAGGGAACTAGATTCCACACGCCACAACTAAAGGTCCCGTGTGCTGCAACTAAGAGCTCACGTGCCACAGCTGTGGCCTGGCACAGCCAACGAAATAAGTAAATACAAATATTTTTAAAAGAAACAGATCTACCAACTTAACTGAAATCTGTGGGCATTACTTAGAGCTTAAACAGACAAACTATTTTTTTCTACATGTGAGCCAACTGGCAAACAGAACAATGACTGGAGAGATGTTAAGAAATTAAGTTTTCTGTTGTAATAATAGCATTAAAACTGTTTCTGTAAAAGAGTCATTTTAAAGAAATATACTCAAAAGTATTAACAGACACAATGATTCAATGCTTGGGAATTACTTCAATCTAACCGGGTGGGTACATTCTCAGATGAAGGAAAATTAAAAGAATGTTGCTAGCTGATACTCCTTTATAGAATAATGGAGGAAAGTTCAAGTAGATAGAAAATTACAATGGAAGGCATCTGGGAGGAAAAAGGAAGACAGACAACAGAAAGGGCAGAAACATGAGTATGTACAGATTATGTTCCTTATGCATTGTCCAAGTCATACATGATGACAGAAACCAAGACACCGTCTGACACTCAAGACAGTGAGTGTAAAGGAATGTAAATGCACGAAAGATCGCCACACTTCCCTCAAAGTGGTACAAGAGATACTGGTATGCCACAGGCGTATATAACAGAATCCAGAGAAACCACTAAGAAAACTATGCAAAGCAATACATTCCAAAAGACCTTCAATAAATCAAGACAGAATCCTAAAAGATGCTTATATAACCCATAGGAAGGACAGAATAAGAGACACAGGAAAAAGAAAACGGGGAAACAAACAGAAAACAAGTAACAAAATGGCAGGCTCAAGCCCCGATGACTCAGTGGTAAAGAATCCGCCTGCAGTGCAGGACACACTGAGATCCCTGGGTGGGGAAGATGCCCTGGAGAAAGAAATGGCAACCCACTGCAGTGTTCTTGCCTAGGAAAGCCCATGGACAGAGGAGCCTGGGGGACTACAGTCCACGGAGTCGGACACAAGGGAGCGGCACACAAGCCCTAACACACCAATCATCACCTTAAATGTGCAATGGGCAAGACACTGCTGATCCTTGGCCAACATGAATTTGAACTTCATGAATCCGGTTATTGGTGGATTTTTTCCAATAGTAAATGCAACAGTACCATACAATCCCCAGCTGGTTGACTCCTCAGATGAGGAACCACAAATACGATGGAACCACAGAAATGGGAGGATGGACTGTAAGTTATGCTTGGATTCTCAAATGCACAGAGGTTGGTGCCTCTAACCCCCTAGTTGTTCAAGGTTCAATAATGTATGCCAAGTGGTGGACTTTCCTGGGGGTGCAGTGGTTATGAGTCCAGACTTCCACTCCAGCGGGCATGAGTTCAGTCCCTAGTTGGGGAACTAAGATCCCACATGCTGTGTGTTGCAGACAAAAAAATATTTAAATAATGGCCAGAAAACATAACACATGCCAAGGAAAATGCAGCCTTGATGAAGTGGATTAAAAAAAAAAAAATGACCCAACTATATACTGTTTATGAGAAACTCCAAATTCAACCATAGTGGTAGAGATACACCACGCATATTCATTCATTCACTTATGGCCATTCTGTGTGGTTTGTAGGATCTTGGTTCCCTAACCAGGGATCAAACCCAGGCCCCCTGCAGTAGAAACAAGAGTCTTAACCACTGGACCCCCAGGGAACTCATTTAGTTTTTTTTAAGTGTGTCAATTCACATACACATATCTCAGATAAAGCAGACTTCAGAGCAAAGGAAATTACTGGAGACAAAGAGAGACATTACATAAGGAACAGAAAGACGTAACACATATGAGTATGTCCACATCAAACACCAGATCCTCATGATTCTGAAGCTGACAGGAGAAACAGACAAATCCAGTTACAGGTGAACACCGGGACAGCGCCCTCAGCACGTGACAGACGTACTAGACTGAACATCAGCAGGAATCAGAAGATGTGAGCAACACAATCAGCCGACACAGTCTAACCGATAGAAACAGAACATCTGCCCCAACAACAGAGTATACTTTTTTTTTTTAAATAACTGTGCAATATTCACCAAGACAGACCCGACTCTGAACCATAAAACAAACCCTGACAAGGACTAGAATCATACAGTGTATGTTCCTTGACCATAACAAAGTCAAACTGGAAATCAACAAGAGAAAGACAATGCAAAAAAGTCTCTAAACACTTGAGAGTTAAACTCCATATTTCTCAATAAGCCAGGAGCCAAAGAGGAAGTGTCAAAGGAAATTGTAAAAACAGAGGTAACTGAATAAAAAGAAAAACAACATAGCAAAATATGTGGAAAGCAGGCAAGGCAGCACTGAGAGGGAAATTCGCAGCACTAAAATGCTTACACTGGACTTACAATAATCTAAGTGGCTACCTCAAAAAGACTGGAAAAAGAAGAGCAAAATCAACTCAGAAAAAGGAGAAAATGATAAAGATGACAAAGGGAATTCCCTGGGAGGGGTTGAGACTTCAGCCTTCCACTGCAGGGGGCAGAGGTTCAATCCCTGGTCAGGGAACTAATATGTCACCTATCTCAGCCATAACTAACTATATACTTTTTTTTTTAGATAAGAGCAGAAGTCAAAGAAACAGAAAACAAGAAAACAACATTCTAAGCAAGGAAACAAAAAGCAGGTTATTTTTTTTTTTTAACAATCACATCAGTGCGCCAGGGCTGGTCCTGGACCTTGCCCCCAGCAGCCTCCTCCCTGGTCTCCCTGTCGCCACGCTGCCCCCTGCAGTCAATTCCCAGCTCGGCTGCCTGAGCGATGATTCTATTACAGGTGGCATCTACGCTCTTCTGTGGTGGCTCAAATAGTAAAGAGTTCGCCTGCAACGAAGGAGACCTGGGTTCGATTGCTGGGTTGGAAAGATCCCCTGGACAAGGGAATGGCAAGCCACTCCACTATTTCTGCCTGCAGAATTTCATGGACAGAAGAGCCTGGCGGCTTATGGTCCATGGGGTCGCAGAGTCGGACACAACTGAACGACTGACACTTAACACTTACTCCATGCTCTCAGGCTCCAGGAGCTGCCAGCAACACAGAATACACAGCAGCTCTGCACCCCTCCCAGCCATATCCTGAACGATTCCTCCTCCCTCTCTCCCCTCTAGCCCGCTGGCCTCCTCAAGGGGCCAGAAAGACACCAAGAATGGTCCTGCCCCAGGGCCTCTGCACTCGCTGTGCCTGTGCTCAAGACACTTGCCCAGATACTCATGTCTTGTATACAACACATACAGTGGAGTATTATTCAGCCACCAAAAAAGGTTCATCATGCAACATGTATGGACCTTGCGAAAAAAGCCAGACACAGAAAGACACATAGTGTATGATTCCACTTACGCGAGGTCCCTAGGAGTCAGATTCACAGATACTGAAAGTAGGTGGTGGGGGCCAGTGGTAGGGGAGGGGCTGGGGAGTTCAGTGTTTCAAGGAGATAGGGTTTCAGTTTGGGAAGATGAGAAAGTTCTGGAGATGGATGTTGGTGGGGGTGGGGATGGTTGTTTCAACAATATGAATATGCTTAATGCCACTGAGCTGTGCACTTTTAAATGGTTAAGGTGCTAAGTACTTCCCTGGTGGTCCAGTGGTTAAGAATCCACCTGTCAATGTAGGGGATGTGGGTTTGATCCCTGGTCAGGACAGATCCCACATGCTACGGGACAGCTAAGTCTGTGCGCCACAACTCCTGGGAGCGCGCACACTCTAGAGCCTGTGCTCCGCAGCAAGAGAGGCCACTGCAACGAGAAGCCCACGCAACACCACGCCCCCCCACCACCACTCGCCGCAACCAGAGAAGGCCCACACGCAGCAACAGAGACCCAGTGAGGCCAAATAAGTCAACATATTTTTTTTAAAAAAAGAAAGACATATTAAAATGGTAAAGATGTTAAGCTTTCTACACACACACAGAAAAGCCTGGTAGACAGGGTTCAGCAAATATGTTCTGTAAAGGGCCTGGCAGTAAATATTTTCAGCTTTGTGGGCAGCCACCCAGCTCTCTTCTGGGCGCCCTCCTAACATAGAGCAGCCACAGTGAAGCAGTGAACAGATGGGCGTGGCTCGGTGCCAATAAAACTTTATTTGCTTGTCATAGCTGGGGGCCAGCTCTGGCCTGTGGCCAACAGCCTGTTGACCCCTGATGTGAAGAGTACCCCGTATAGGAGTGTGTGGTTCTGGCTATGTTCTTGCCTGTCTGTGCACACACACGTGGCCCCAGAAGGTGCTGGGACCAGCCATGTCTCCAGACAGGAGAACCGGGTAACCAGGGAACAGGAGAAAGGAGAATATTAAGTGTGGCCTTCAGTACTTTCCGGACTTGGCCTCGTTTTTTCACCTGTTTGCCAAATTCAAAACAACAAGCACACGAGAACAAGGAAGCTTGAAATCTCTGCCAGGGCCCCAGAAACAGTTCCGCAGGTGGGGCGTAGAGGGCCCGGGGAGAAGGCGGAGGCCGGGCAGACTCACCCGATCCTGACGTTGGCATGCAGCTCCCGCGCTGTCCTGGTCTCTCGTTTCCGCAGGATCTCGGCGTCGTACCAGAAGCCGCGGTCCTTGGGGAGGTCTGGGTTGTAGTTGACCATGACCACCTGGCCCACCTGCAGGTCCTCCCACTTGATGGTGTGTCGGGCTCGAGCCCGGACGTTCTGTGAGGTCATCTGGACCACTCCGTTCTCTGGGTAGCTGGAGGGGAGAGCCCTGCGCTCAGACCTCAGGCGCCAGCAGGCCTCACTCCATCAGGAGAGAGGAGCCAGGCGGAGAGGGCCGCCTGGTGTGCGGGTTTGAGTTACGCTCGTCACAGCAGTCCAGAAAGGCCCCTCCCCAAGAGCTCATCTGTTGGTGTTAGTAACACCCAGGCACAGTGACACATCCCAGTGTGTCACAGCGGCCCCCAGCCTTTGCAGCACCAGGGACTGGTTTCCTGGAAGACAGTTTTTTCACGGACCGGGAAGGCACGGATGGTTTGAGGATAATTCGAGTGCGTTACATTTACTGTGCACTTTATTTCTCCTCTTATTAAAGCAGCTCCACCTCAGCTCATCAGGCATTAGAGCCAGGGGGTTGAGGACCCTGGCTCTAAAAAAGCTACGTTGGGATCCTAACCCCTGGCACCCTGACAAGCGGTGCTTATTGGCACCTAATCTGGAAATAGGGGCTTCCAAGGTGGTGACACTAGCAGTAAAGACCCCCGCCTGCCAAAGCAGGAGACGTAAGAGATGAGGGTTCAGTCCCTGGGTCAGGAAGATCCCCTGGAGAAGGAACTGGCAACCCACTCCAGTATTCTTGCCTGGAGAATCCCATGGACAGAGGAGCCTGGTGGGCTGCAGTCCATGGGGTCGTAGAGAGTCGGACATGATTGAAGTGGCTTAGCATGCCACGCACCCTGCTCATTTAGGGACACTGCTCAATCTGGAAATAGGATTGCTGCAGACAGGAGAAGTTAAGATCAGGTCCTGACAGAGAAGAATGGTCCTAAACCTAGTGACTGATGAAGAGGCAGACAGAGGAGAGCAAGGCAGAGGGAGGAGGCACAGGCAGGAGCGGGGACGCAGCCGAGAGCCAGGACAGCCAGTCCCGCTGGAAGAGGCACAAAGGATTCTCCCCTCCAGGTTCCAGGAGGGTCT
The DNA here is from genome assembly GCF_000754665.1 of Bison bison bison. Lineage (NCBI taxonomy): Eukaryota > Metazoa > Chordata > Mammalia > Artiodactyla > Bovidae > Bison > Bison bison. The sequence goes on along the minus strand of NW_011495051.1, from coordinate 3,796,794 downwards.
CAGCCTTGTCAACATCTTGGTTTGGACTTATGGCCTCCAGGACCATGAGAGGATAGACTATTTCAGCAACAGCACCAATACTTTGTAGAGCAGCCATAGGAAACTAAGACAGAAAGAAATGAGTTGGGGGGGAACTTTTTTCCATACATGTGTGTTGATGGTGACTTTTGTAAAGGGATAGACACTATATTTAAAAAAGACAGGAAGTCATTATTCTGGATATACAGGAATTCCAAGTGACCTCAAAAAAGGCCTAAGACAATTGGCTAAAGGTAGCATATTCTAAGTAATACAACATTGTAAAGCAACCAAACATCAATAAAAATTAACAAAAGATACACAAGCAAAAAATTTTTTGAAAACCTAACATTGTAAAGCAACTCTACTCTAGTAAAAGCTATTTTAAAATAAATTAAATTTAAAAAAAAAAAGCATATCCTATTAGTAACAAAGTTTAGCCTCAGCCTAGAGTGGGGACAATCCCAACTCTACTGTGATGAGGTGGTTAGCCTGGTGTTCATTATTTTTGCTAATAAAGCACCAAGAACAAGGGTTGTCCAAGTGGTGCTAGTGGTAAGGAACCTGCCTGCCAATGCAAGAGACATGGGTTTGACCCCTGGGCGGAGAAAATCCCCTGGAGAAGGAAATGGCAACCCACTCTAGTACTTTTGTCTGGGGAAATCCCATGGACAGAGGAGCCTGGAGAGCTGAAGTCCATAGGGTTGCAAAGGGCTGGACATGACTGAAGCAACTTAGCACGCACAGCAAGGGTTGCCAAAGACCAGATAGTCAATACTTACAGCTTTGTGAGCTGCAAGGTGTCTGCTGTGAACACTCAACTCAGCTATTATCGCAAGAGCAGTCACAGATAAGATGTAAACAATGGGTACTGGTGTGTTTCAATAAAGCTTTATCGTCAAAAACAGGATGTGGGCCAGGTCTGGCCTGAGGGTAGAAGCTTGTGAACCCTGACCAAGAGGATGGGAATCTGGCACCTACTGCCTTTCACTCCTCCCATTACTCCAGTAATTTTTAGAGCTAAGCTTAGAGTGTGCCAGAAACTGGTGTGGGCAGTAAGAGACTCTGCAGGGAAACAGATGAAGCCCTAGCGCCCTCATAGAACATGAGCTCCCTATACGCAGGGAGGCTTGCCCTGTTATGAACTGCATCCCCCACATACACATTCTGAAGCCCTAACATCCACTGTGACTGTATCTGCAGACAGGGCCCTTAGAGGTTGTTATTGTTTAGTCACTAAGTTGTGTCCAATTCTTTGTGACCCCCATGGACTGTAGCCCGCCAGGCTCCTCTGTCCACAGGATTCTCCAGGCAAGAATACCAGGGTGGGTTGCCATTCCCTTCTCCAGGGGATCTTCCCAACCCAGGGATCAAACCCAGGTCTCTGCATTGCAGGCAGATTCTTTACCATCTGAGCCACCAGGGAAGCCCAGGCTGTAATCAGAGTTAAATGAGCTCATAAGGACAGGGCTCTAATCTAATAGGACTGGTGTCCTTATTAGAAAAGACACCAGAGCTCGCTCTCTCCCCCCAGACTCAAAGGAAAGACCACGTGAGGATGCAGTGAGAAGATGGCTGTGTCTAAGCCAGGAGAGCCCTCACCAGGAGCTGACCCTGCCAGCACACTGAGCTCGGACTTCCAGCCTCCAGGACCGTGAGAAGATACATGCCTAATGCTGAAGTCGCCCAGCCTGCAGCATGTGGTTATGGCCGCCGAGCCAACTCAGAGCCCCTCTGTGTTCACAGACGGGAACTCCCCGGGCCCATCACAGGGCTTGCCACAGGCTAAGTGCTCCATAAACACTCTGAATTCCTACAACGGAGGGAGGGGACATCACCACCCAAGCAAGTCAAACACCAGGTCCTCGGAGCTGCTGCTGTCCCGGGCCCACCCCAAGAACACTCACTCATCGTATGTCACGTGATAGATGATGTCGTCCTCTGGCTTTGAGCTGGAGCTGCTGGGCTGGTCATGAGCCGGAGCCTTCCTTGTCACCCTGATGACCTTGGCCTCGAACCACGCGCCCATATTCGTGTCCCTCGCATCCACGTACTCGCCGACCTGCCGGGGAAGGAAGCTCTCATTCGGCCCCGGGGAAATCTGAGAAGGGTCATGGTCTTAAGGGGAGGGGGGCAGCAGATCAGAACTTAAGACGGCCCCTGCGAGGACCACAGGGAAGACACCCGCAGGTCCAGTTACAGGGTTCTGCTTTAGGGGCGGAGAAGGAACCCCTGAGCATTGATGTTTCCACCAACGGACTGTGAGGACATAGGGCAGGACAGGGGGGACAGGGGGCTGTCCAGCCACGGGGATCGGGGGCTGCGTGGGGACAGCGATGCATGAGCCCCACCTTGTAGAGGCCCAGCTCCGTCTCGTCACACTCGTCCTCGTCTGCCTTCCCTTCTGGCTCGTTGGCAGCCTCGCCGCTGTTGGAGGACTTGTCCGACTCGCTCTGGGCCAGGCCGCAGCCAGAGTCTGTGTCCGAGAGCTCAGAGTCCCTCTCCTTGCTGCCACCACTGCTGCTGGGAACAGGGACGGGCAGCACAAGGCTCTGCCGGACCAGGAGCTGGATGGTGTCGTTCAGGCGGACGTCGTAGTCAAACAGCGTGTGGCCGTCCTCCATCTGCAGGGACGCAGGCCACGGTCACCAGGCAAGGGAGCTCACTGGGGGGCGGGGGGGTGATGGACCACACCCGCCCTGGCGGAGGCCTGCCAGCTCCTGGGGACAAGGTCACCCGAAGCCCTCTCCAATGAGGACGCCTGCTGCCACACGGGGGGCATCCCCGGGAGCATGTGGCCTAACCGCGCTGAGCCATGGCCACACATCAGGTGTCGGGGGAGGTTTTAATACTTTATGTACTTTGGAACTTTTGTTACAATAAACAAGCATTGCCTGTACCCCTGGCTCTCATGCAGAGTGACCTGCCCCTGAGGCGATGCTGTACCCCTGGCTCTCGGAGAGTGACCTGCCCCCGGGACAATGCTGTAGGGACATTTCTGGTTGTCTTGACAAGATGGTGAGCGCTGGGAATGCCCGGGACGGCCCCCAGAGAGAACACCTTTCTGTTATTTCCACCCACACTAGGCACTCACTGATGGGGAGGCTAGGAGCCAGCAGGGCTCTATGATCCATAGAGCACCTGCTGACTCACCAGGTACATGAAGGGGTTTGGCTTCGGAGCACGTCCCTAGGGCACAAAAGTCTTTTTGCTGGGCATTACCTTTCCATGAGCAACTGCCCCAGGGCACCCCACCAACACCCAAAAAAGACCCTCAGCCCTCGGGATCCAGAACACCCTGAGGCAGACTCTGCTGATCTCTGATGGCTCTGGGGTTGGGCAGGGGGCTCTCATGGACACCACAGGAGCAGCAGCCCTGCCCCCCACCCTCTGGACGCTGGGAGCACCCCAGTTGTGACAACCATGGAGGGCCTCCAACATCACCCAGTGTCCCCTGGTTCAGAAGCAGTGCCTTCAAGAAAGGAAGGATAGGACCTCCCTGGTGGCTCAGTGGTAAAGAATCCACCTGCCAACGCAGGGTTCAGTCCCTGGTCTGGGAAGATCCCATGTGCCTCAGAGCAACTAAGCCTGTGCGCCACAAGTACTGAGCCCTCGTTCCTAGAGCCCTGCTCCTGGAGAAGCCACAGCAATGAGAAGCCAGAACACCGCATCTAGAGAGTAGCTCCCGCTCACCCCAACTAGAGAAAAGGCCTTGCAGCAATGAAGACTCAGCACAGCCAAAACAAATAAATTTAAAAAAAAAAAAAGAAAGAAAAGGAAGAACACGCAAAAGTCAACTTTCCCTCCTTCCCAATTTTTAACTGGAAGCTGCTGGTTCAAAGGGCCGATTGCCATTAATATGCAAACTGCACCGGGGGTCATGAGGAGGGCACGTTCCAGGTAGTGGTTGTTAATCCTTATTCATCACAAACCTGAGAACAGAATGGCTGAGAACCCCTCTCCCCCAGAAAGGCACAAGTGAACACACTTGCTGCAGAGGCCACCAGGGGCCCCCTGAAGCCCACCCTGCACAGCCAGGCCCATGCTGCCTGCTCACCCAAAGCCCAGCAAGAGCCTCTGATGTGCCTTGCCCTGCCTGGCTGCCACAGGGGATCAGAGAGTAAGACAGCGCCAGCCCTCCTACACGGGGCGACAGCAGGGAGAGGGGACACACACGCGTTGTCACAGCCCAGGGTCCACAGACTGACGGACAGACCAACACCACACTGAGGTCATCCTCATGCTGGGATGTTACTCATCCCTAAAAAGGAGAGAAGGGACGTCCCTGGCAGTCCAGTGGTTAAGACTCTGCGTTTTCACTGCAGGGGGCACAGGTTCAATTCCTGGTCAGTGAACTAAGGTCCCCAAGCCACATGGCAAGGCCAAAATGAGAAAGTCAACATAGGTTTCTCAGTTATACCAAATGCACTATCAGGCAGGAGACAGGTGGGGGGGTGGGGGCACAGGGTATATGAAATTTCTGTACCTTCCTCTTAAATCTGTGAACCTAAAACTGCTCTAAAAACTAAAGCTTATCAGTTTAAAAAAGAAAATGGTGGAGAAATAAGTGTCCCCAGCACCATTATGACAAGGAAACCAGCAGAACGTCATTAAAATGTCATTAAAAAGGATGATGACAAGAGGCAGGCACCTGGTGCCCAGCACCTGCACAGTTAGGCAGACACCCCTCAGCACTGCGGACAGTAAGCACCCTGACCCTGATCTCTCTTTGTGGGGAGGTGGAGCAAAATCCCTGCTGCCCCAGCTTAATGTCAGGAACCCCCCAGTTGTGACAACTGATGTCTCCAGACACTGCCCAGAGCCCCAACAGGGCCAAACAGCCCCCAGGGAGAACCACTGAGCTAGAGACAGGTAGCCTGGTGCTTACCATGCTCAGGGCAGCCAAGCAGCAGCTCATTCCTACAAAGACACAGGACACAGCTGTGCATGACAGCTAAATGCAGGAGAGAAGAGGCGTTTCCCACACACGTCAGGGGAGGCAAGGGTGGTTTCAGAGGATGAGAACTAATAAACCGAAGCACCAGGATGGGGGAGAGGCAGTGGAGACTCGGGGCCAGTAGGGGGCATATGGTAGGACTTCTGTTTTACCAGGAGCGCCAGGATGGAGGCCCAGCAGGAGGGTGGCAGAGCTGGGGGTGGGAGCAGAAAGGCAGCTGGGGGTACACAGGACAAGGAGGTAGGGGGGAAGATCAGGACCTGGCTGAGGGCTGTAGCTAAAGGCGGCAGGAGGAATATTGATGGGGCCATCTGTGATGGGTCAGGAAGCTAGATGGACAGGAGGGGCCCACACACACAGACGCACACACACATACACACACGCCCCTCCTGGTGCAAGAGTGCAGCAGGCAAAGGTGCAATCAGGAGGGCTGGGCACTGAGGAGGCCACACGCTGGGCCACGCTAGCCCGGGGCTCCACCTCCAGGATGGAATGCAGACTGGTCTGACGGCTTCAGAGGACCACTTCTGGAAGGTTCCAGATGGGCCCTGCGGTGGGCAGGGAGGAGCTTGCACAACCACTTACTATGACGAAAGGGCGTGTGTCGGATGCCCCCCTCCCCGACCCTGCTAGCCTCAAGTTGCACACAGCAGGGAGGGGGGCTGGACCCAGTGAGGACATGGACACACCAAGCCCGGGGTTTCTTCTAAGATCCTAAAACTCCAACTGAGGCTAACAGCATTGATAAAAGCCATACAAGGGACTTCCCTGCCTGTCCTGTGGTTAAGACGCCAAGCTTCCAACGCAGAGAGCATGGGTTCAGTTCCTGGTGGGGGAACTAAGATCCCATATGCCACTCTGCAACAAGTGGAAAAAAAAAAAGGCGAAATTAACACATGCAGTTTAAATCCCTGGTGGCTCAGATGGTAAAGACTCTGCCTGCAATGCAGGAGACTCAGGTTTAATCCCTGGGTTAGGAAAATCCCCTGAAGGAAATGGCCACCCACTCCAATTATTTTTTCCTGGAAAAATTCCATGGACAGAGGAGTCCGGTGGGCTGCAGTTCGTGGGGTCGCAAAGAGCTGGACAGGACTGAATGACTGACATTTCAACACAACGCTGTAACAACACTGAAAATCAACTATACTGGAATAAAATAATTTTTTAGAAAATTCAAAAACTGAAAGCTATTCAAACTGAATGGCAAGCTGGATCTGAGGCTGCAGATTCTCATGTTAAAAATTAAACATGCAGTTAGAATCCTGTACAACCAGAATTGCAGGTGAAATCCCTTAAGCTGCCTGGGGTGGTAGTGTAGTCGCTCAGTTGTGTCCAACTGTGTGCAACCCCATGGACTGCAGCCCACCAGGCTCCTCTGTCCATGGGATTTCCGAGGCAAGAACAGTGGAATGGGTTGCTATTTCCTTCTCCAGGGGATCTTCCTGACCCAGGGATCAAACCCAGGTCTCCTGCATTGTAGGCGGGTTCTTTACCACTGAGCCACCAGGGATTTAAACTGCCCCTAGTAAAACACAAAACACGTGGTTTGGGGCACATTCAGGTGTAAAGGCCAAGCTGCCGGCGGCGTTTAGATCACATCCCTCTTTTAAACCAGAAGCTTCCTGGACTTGGGGAATTCTGGGCATGCACATGGCAGTAAATGAAATAAACACAGAGACCATCTGACAACGGAGCTTCCTCCTAGAAGCCTAGATTCAGAGCCGCCCACTTTCTGTCCCCCTGGGCCACTGGGGGGACACTTTTGAGGTGTGAGTACTGCTCAGAGCACAGGAAATAAATGACCCTGGGTCTGGCAAGGGGTGGTTCTCCTAGATTAGGGAGAGGTGGACATAAACCAGACCAGGGCGTGTGAACCTCTGGTCAAGAGGGACCTCCGGCAGGAAGAGGCCAGGAGCCTCTTAAAGACCCTTCCTGCGGCTGTAGTCCCTCCCAGCCCCCACAGTCTTGTCTAAGACTCCAGGCCTCCCCAGCAATGTGGGGTTCAGGCCAGACAGACAGATGGACAGAGATGGGAGAAGGAAGAAAAGGTATGATTCAGGCCATGGCAGAGGGACATGCTTCCCGCTCTGGGGGGAGAAGTGGGTGTACAGGCATGACCCAGCCTGTCCACCAATCAGTCCTGACAAGTGAACTCTGCCCTATGACCCCACCACCCCGGCCACAGCCCAGGTCATGCCCTGGAGTGGCATTTCCATTTCGGGGGTCTGTGAGGCCCAGGCTACCTACCCTGTCATGACACTGTGATGTCACTGGCCAGACCCATGACCTTGCAGGGGCATGGAGCCTGTGTGGTGTGGGCTGACGCCACCATTCCAATGCCTAAAGAAACATCTGTGTTTTCTCTTGCTTCATGGGGTCGCAAAGTTGGACATGTCTGAGCAACTGAACAACAAATTTTTCTCCACTTCCGAGTTCTAATAGGACAAAAAATGATAGACGTGATGCACGTCCACAGTGCTCTCTGGGGTCCTCCTTCGCTTTGAGGGGTGGAAGCGGTGCTGAGTCCAAACAGTGCGACACCCGTGCCCTGGAGGGACACCTGCAACACCCACGGCGCCCTGGGTACTCGGTCCAGCACGTCCCACAGTACAACCCGGATCTGCCACCCCGGGAGGAAGCCTGCATGTAACTGCCACACCTCGGCCAGCAGGACAGTTCCCACTAACTGTTTGGTAAATAAAGTTCTACCAGGCCTCAAATCAGGACATGCCCATGCCTTTGGGCTCTGGATCTATTCCTGGCTTTCAATGGCAGACGTGAGTGGACAGACTGCCCAGCCACAAACGGTTTCCACTGGGTCCTTAACAGAGTTTGCTAACCCCCGACCTTAAGGGCGTGTCTCCAGCTGCAGGGAGGGTGTTTGGGGGAGAAGGAAGGAAGGGAGCCTCCCTCCTGCAGCCAGAAGGACAGATCTCAGCAAGGGGCTGTCCAATTTACAGCATGACTCTGTCCTTTGGGAAAAGGGGCAGACCTTCAAAGAAGGCCCAGCAGGGCAAGGCCATCTGGTGGGGCACTGCGACATGAGTGACCCTCGGAAGGCCACTCCCAGGATGCCATTTCACCTGATCCTTCGGACAGCTCTCCTATAGTAAATCACCAACTAAATAATTTGTTCTCTTCTCAGCTGGGAGCAACTTTGCCTCCAGGGGGCACTTGGCAATGTCTGGGGACCCTATGGACCTTATGACTGGGGCGGGGAAGCGGGTGCTCCTGGCATCAAGTGAGCGGGACCGAGATGCTGCTCCACACCCCATACTGCTGGGGGATGAACCCCCCACGGAGAACGATCAGGCCCTGACGTGCAGTGCCAAAGGGGAGGCCCTGCACTAAATGATTTATCGCCCCTTTATATGAACCAGGAGGGAAGCTCAGCCCCCACCGCACAACGGTGACCTCACTGAATCCCACCAAGTACACGTGGTGGGCCCACAATTAGCCCCATCTGACTGCAAAGCACAGACTGTCCCTGGCCAGAAAAACTGGCGGGCACTTGCGACGATTAGGCCCAAGCATTGCGCCTGAGCACCGTTACCAGCACCACCAATGACAGCTATTGTGATTTTTCTGGGCAGCCAAAAAAAAAAGACAAAGAAAGAAGCACCAGACGCCTCTCACCCTTGCCCAGGCTGGGCCAGCCGCCCGGGGTCCCTTCCCCCATCCAGCTCCCTGCATTTCCGCCAATCAAACGACATAACCGCCAACCTATTCAGCCTAAGCTAGCTCGCCACGGGACCCTCCCATATCCTGAAGACAGACTCTGCTTGGTTCTGCTTTATTGGCTCGAGTGACCTTACCGCAGACCTGGGACTGCATGCGATGCCCTGTTTCTTTAAAAAAGGGGGGGGAGGGAAGGACTCTCGAACACTCTCTAGAACGTTCTATAAAAACAACAGCTCTCTCGCACCCGCTGGAGGCTGCACGGCCTCCTACAGTGATTAGCCTGGTCTGTTTGCAGACCTGACTTGCTTCAAGGTGCCTTGGTGCCCCACTCGCCTGGCACTGTCCACACCTCCCTGAGGCCGGGCCACTTCCTGGTCGCGCAACCTTGGGGAAATTGCATCACGCTGAGGCCTGGCTTCCTCACCCGGAAGACAGAACTGACTACGCATTGGCCCAGTTGAGCGTGGAGAAGGGGATGAACAGCGGTTACAGGAGGTTACTCAGGAACAAGGAACCCTCTGAGATCTTCAGAACCTGCACTGTGAGAAGACAGACAGACAAACAAACCTAAGGATTAAAGGCACGCTGCTTATCATCAGGCTTTACAACTCACACAGGCAATGCCAAGACTTTGGTATGGATCAGCTGCCATGTTTGCCCATGCGGGAAGAGAGGGGTTTGGTTACACCAATGTACGCATTTCTCAACAGGCCAAACCATCTGCTTGGGATGTGTTTCTCACTGTATGCAAATGTCCTCAGAAGAAACAGGAGCTACAAACACACACTGTACTCTAGTTAAGGACTGGCCAGCTGGAGGGTCTACTGGTGACGTGAACTGGAACTTTCTCTGCAATGCATCTCCCAAAATAAGATGGGCTGGTGGACGGATAGAGGCAGAGACAGCTGTGTGATGTCGGTGACAAAAGCCACGGGTAGGTGTTCAGGCGTTCATGGCTCTTTCGACTTCTCTGCATGTTTTTGAATGTAAAAATTAAAGTGCATGGCGCCCAAGCTCACAGCAGGCATTCAGAAATAGTCACTGCCTTGAATATAAGGATTCGATCCAATCTGCCTTTGCATGATGCCACGAACTGTATAGCCTGTGCCCATGGGATGTCTTCAGAAATTCAGCAGAAGGACCTTTGCTGAACACAAAGACTGGGGGGCAAACTGAAATCAGTATGGACGTCCCCAAAAATGAGCCTCTGTTGGAGGAGGCAGGAAAGAGGCTCCGCTCCCCAGACTGCATCCCAGGGGAGCGCCACTCCCAGCCCTGCCTTTTCTCCAGCCGCACAGCGCACGTGACCACAGTGAGTGAGTTCCCCAGCTTCCCTTTCCCAGGCGGGGCGCGTTAACTCAGATTGTTAAGACATTCAAGTCCTCATATCTCCCACAGGAAGGAGGCGAGAGGTCTCAGAGGGCGCCTTGAGCCCAAGAAATTAATCATCAGGTCTCATTTCCAGGAGGCAGGCAGGATCCTCCCAGCCCCTAAAAAAAAAAAAAAAAAACTCCTGGCCAGGCGGACAGCATCTATTTTTCAATTTAGACAGCAGATGGCGGCAGCACCCAGTTTAAGACCTGACAACAACAAAGTCAGAGCCCAAAGGAACACTTTTAATCCTGGGTAGTCTCTATACCGAGGTCGCCGAGGTCCCTACAGGCCACTCGCCTTCCAGGGTGGCCCCAGCAGACAGGAAGGACACTTTCCGTGGGACCATCTTCTCCCACTCAGCGACACCTCAATACAGCCTGGCCTACCGTCCCCTCTGAAGACACCAACAAGAATGAAAACTCCCAGGGGTGTCACTGGAGAAAGCGTCTCCAAAGTGGGCAGCTGATAAAGCCAAGGGGTGGGGGGCATTTTCAAGGGCTACGGGAGCTGTGGTGGGGAATCTCGAAGAAAGGAAACAGGGCCAGCTGAGCCCACGCAAAGCACAAACCCCGTTCAGGGGCAGCCCCACCGCCTCCGCCAGAGAGGAGGCCCAGGAGTGGCGGAAATTCCTGATTAACAAGCACCGTCTCTGACTCTGAATAAGCTGATCCCAATTTCTAGAAAACCCCATGGGGGTCGGAAAATAGTAAGGTGCTGACTGACCATAGACCTTTGGTGTGTGTTTCAAAGAAAAATCTGGTCTCTTCCTTTCCGGTGTCTGAGTATTGATTCCAGGCTCTTCCTTGAAATTCATCAGCCCTTCAACGGCCACCTCCAACCTCTTTTTTCTAAATTATTTTGAGGGTAGCGTCCACAAGGGGAGGGCTGGGAATTTAAAAGACCTCCAAACGAAACAGATTCGAGTGCCCGGCTGCCCGCCTGGAGTGTCAGTCTAGGAGTCGAGCCTTTGTTCCTCGCTCAGGCACTGGAGGTTCTGTGGAGAAGCAGACCGGACGAGGTGGGGCGGGGCGGGGTGGGGGGGGAAGAGTGTGTGTGCCCTGCCTGGATGAGGCAAGAACAAAGGTGGTGGGCAGGCAGGCGGGCAGCCTGCAGAGCGAGTTTACCTGCTTGCCCCGGTAGAAAAGCCTCTGCAGGCCTGGCTCCACGTGGAATAGCTCCTGGATCTTCTTTCTCAGCTCCTCCACCTTGGTCAGCCTGGACAAGGAGTCCACGGTGTGGGCTACCTTCCCATCCATGGTGCGAACCTGGATCCACATGGTGCCTGCTGGTGCTGCGAGGATAAGGGAGCGAGACCCCTGGTCAGTTCTGCCGTCAATACCACCACCATGGCCATGCCATATTCGGGTCATCCTTGCTATTGTCCAGACTGTGGACACCAGGTAACTCTTGGAATGCCCTCCCAGCCCCTTATTCCCTATAGCGTGCCACAGCTGGCCCAGGCCCCAGGCCCTGAATTAAGAGATAATGCATTAATGAGTTGCACTGGTGGAGGATTGAGGAGGGACGGGAAAATTAGGGGAGAGTAAAAGGCACCTTGGGCTACTCACTCAGTCAACGAACCCTGCCTTTCACAGGGGGGAAAAAAAAACACCAGGATTCAGAGGAAAAGGGGCACACAGTCAAACGGGCCGAGTTTGTTCATTCATTCATTCATTCATTCACCTGGATGAACACTGACGCGAGAGGGAAACCCAAAAGTCCCGCTCGGGTTGGAACTTACGAAGTCCCAGGGAACTCAACTAAGTAGGACCGAAGGGG
>NW_011495051.1:3774150-3784452 GCF_000754665.1 Bison bison bison | reverse complement strand
CTCGCCCCTGCCACAGCCTGGGTTTCCCGGGCGACTTCTAAGGGCCGGCAGGGTGGGGGGCAAAGCCGGAGACCGCGTGTAGGGTAGCCCTGGCGCGGGGGAAATGTACTCCCGTGCTGGCAGAGCGTCCCGGAAAGTTTTGCAAAGTCAAGGCGCCCGGTGCGCCGAGTCCGGCCCGCCTCCCCCCGTCCGCGCCCTGGCCCGGGCTGGCACCCCAAACGGCCTGACCGCTCACGATCCACTCGCCTGCTTGCGCGCTGGCCCTTCTGAGGATGGCAGAGGAGCCGCGTGTGTGGCCAGGACCCTGCGCAGACGTGCGTGCGATCCCGAGCGCCCGGACGGCCACCACTGCCCGCTGCGCTGCCAGCTGCTCTGATTTTTTTCCCGCGAAAACTTGGCGTTTGGGAGTTGCGGGGCCACAGGAGGCCGCGCCGGGGGCGGGCGCCTGCCTGGTGATTGGCCGCCTCAGTGGCGGGAAGCGAGAAAGGGGGTGGGGGGCGCCCCCGCCTCTGTCCACCCCCCCACCTCTGCCCAGCGGGCCACGGCCCCGCCCAGCCCTGCGCGCTCTGCTGGGCTCGCCCAGCGTGCAACGGGGCCGGTGGCGGGACCTGGGCCCCCTCATCATGGGTGCTCTCCATGAGACCTAAGGATCACCCCCAGGGTAGACACCCCTGACCTCCTAAGTCTGTTCCTTCAGCCCCTCTTAGCAGGCATTCACTGACCAGTTGGGCAGGAAGAGCGGAATCGGTGTCTAAATTATGCAGGAGAATTTGGGGGTATCCCCCCAGGAGACCTGCACCCCGATGACAGGCCTGATCGCCCCAGCTCGGTTTCCTTGCGCCAGGGCCCTCCAGCGCTCCCCAACCTACCCACCCGCAGGGCTTGTTTGCTGGTTTTTCCCGCCTCGTTTTCCCGCCTTCTCCTGGCTGTCCAGGCGGGCAGGGCTGCCCTCCCCCCTCCGCCCTGCCTGCTCTGCTCTGACCAGTCCTGGCGGGCACACAGTGACCCATTCTGGGCACCTACAAAATGCCTGAACAGGGTGTTCAGAGCTGGGGGCCCAAAAGTGGGCAAGGCCCACCCTGTTGGTGGTCTCCGAGAGGTTAAATTCTTATCTGGGGAGCCCAGCAAGAAATGAATCAATAAAGCAAATCATTTCAGATACCACACGTGCCATGAAGACAGGACAAGAACTGGAGAGTGACCAGCAGCCATGTGGGAGGGCGGGGAGAGGAGGCACTCTGGTTGAGGTGGAGAGGTGGGCCTCTCTGGGCAGATGACATTTGAGCTGAGATCTGAGATGAGAAACCAAGGACAGAGGGATCGAGGCGGAAAGAGCAAATGCAGAGGCCGGAAAAGGCTTAGAGATGGACAGAGAGCCGGGCAGATGCAGTGAAAGGGAGGGCGGACGGGAGCGGATGAGGTCACAGGGGTGTCATGTAAGACCTCACAGGCCACCAGGAGGACTTTGGTCTTTCTCTGGAGAGCGGTGGATAGAGTGGGAGGGCTGTGAGCTGGAAACAGATGAGCTCCAATGTGTGTCTTCACAAGGTTTCTCTGGCCACACATAGAGTTCCTTCTATCTTGGCTCTGGTGTTTCTGCTTTTATTTGTCCCAGCGGTAGACAGATGAATGGCCCCCAAAGACGTCCACATCTTAATCCCTGGGGTCTGTGAATATCATACCTTCCATGGCAAAAGGGACTTGGCAGATGGGATTAAACTAAAGATTGTCAGATGGGGAGATTATCCCAGATTATTTGGGCTGGCCTAGTGTCCTAGGGTCCTAGTAAATGAAAAAGAGTGGCGAGAGGATCAAGTCAGAGAAGTGAGAATGGAAATAGAGGATGGAATGATGAAAGCAAAAGGCGAAGGATATGGGAAACCTCTAGAAACTGGAAACGACAAGGGACAAATTCTTTCCTAGAATTCTAGAACGTAATCCTGCCAACACCTTGACTTTAGCTCCATTTCACGCTTCGGACCTCCAGAACTGTAAGAGAACTCAGTTGTCTTGTTTGAAAGCATGGAATTTGTGGACATTTGTTACAGCAGCCATAGGAATACACTCCAATCACAAAGTCGAGATGCTCCTATTAATTTTCCCTCACCTTCAGGACTTCACCAACATAACTGATCGCGTTTATCGGAACTAAGCCTTCAGCTATGTGGCAACCATGTTGCAGACGTGAGCAGGTAGCCAGGCCTCCCCAACCTTGTGTGGCAGATGAGGTCTTCCATACTGACAACATCTCTGACAGAACCCAGCCCATTCCTGGCAAGAGCATAGCCTCTCTTTGTGCCTGCTGTTGTCAAAATTCAGCATGGCTGAAAAAGAAATAGACCCTATATTTCTTGTGTACATTTGGTGCAGGGCACACAGTCCAGCCTCCTTGGATATCTGAAGTTAAGCAACACAGAAAGAGGTGTCTGGTTTTCCCTGCAGAAAAGACCTTGAGCAGTGGTGATGAGGGGCCCCACCCAATCTCTCTACTCATTTCAAGAAAGTCAGAGGGGTTGCTTGGGTTAATTAACAACCATGAACAAGAAACTATGCCAAGCATCTTTAAAAGAAGCTTACCAACCAGTTGGAAAAGCAAAATGTTGATGTCCGCAAAAGACATCACATCAAATACAGCAAGATATGACATAGTCATGAGGCCTGCCAGAGCCTGGAGAACAGACACTTCCTAAAGCTTCTTCTATTTTGCTGTCCCTCCTACTTAGACACAGGTCCAAGTGCAGATCAGGCACCATGTGGGTGCAAATGGCTTCAGTTTCTCTTTTACAAATTGATATGCACTTGACAATCATTAAGTCATTGAACAGACTTTAATTGCCCTCCCTTGTCTGCACCAGGCCCTGGGTCCAGCAAACCAAGTCCCACCCTATAGGGACTTCTTGTGCAGTGGAGAAGCAGGAGGAAAGACAGCCATCAGTTGTGCGGGGAGATGGTGCTTTGTGATGGTATCCATGATCACGTGGAGCCCACAACGTTCTGAGCATCTCCAAGACACAGCAAATCCCATGTCCTAGCTGTCGCTATCATCTTCCTTCTAATACACATTAATAGAAATAGAGAGCTATTAAAGAGAAAATGATTGGGACTTTCCTGGCAGTCCAGTGGTTAAGACTCCACACTGTCACTGCTGAGCTCACAGGTTCAATCCCTGGCCAGGGAACTAAGATCCCACAAGCTGCACAGTGTAGCCAAAAAAAAAAAAGTGAAAATGATTATCTTCATAGGACCCAGCATCCATGTGTGAACCCTGAGGAGGGTGCACAAGCCACATCTGGGGGCCATCCGATGGGGCAGAAGATACCCCTGGGCTCATCCCCTATCCACCTGTAAATGAAGCTTATGATGCATGTCTCACCAGAGAGCCTGGGAGAATTCTTCCCACCCAGGCCCCAGACATCTGGCAAGATGACAGGTGCTCCCTGTCTGCCAGGAATATTGCTGTCTTGTGGTTTTCTTGTTTGTTTGTTATTTCCTAGAAAAAAAGAGGTCAAGCTACCATTTCATCAGCCAGTGAGGCATTTGGGATTCCCAAACTGCCACCCACCCCCAACAACCTTGCCCCCACCAATCCTGACCACTAGGAACCCCTTCCTGGAACCCTGGCTGGCTGATGTCACAGACAGATGACCTCACTGCGGCCAAGGATCTCTGTGACATGGGGGAGGGGAAAGGATGTTTCTCCGTCACCCCAACCCCCCATGTCTGTGGTGAAGTCGATCGAATTAGTGCTGCCCAAGGATGCAGTCTACCTGGCCGGCTGCATCATCGAAGGACAGGTGGTCCTAACTCTGAACAGCACCCTGGTGGACCCCATCGTGAAGGTGGAGCTCGTGGGAAGAGGTTACGTGGAGTGGAATGAAGAAACTGGGGCGTCCCGCGATTATAGCCGAGAAGTTATTTGCAACAACAAGGCTGACTACGTGCACAAGACAAAGACATTCCCAGTGGAGGGTAAGGACTGGTATGACTGCCAACGTTAGCCAGAATAGGAACGAGGGTCTGGAAGATAAACACATCTGTCAGTCAATCAACAAACCCCCAGGGATATGAGAAATGGGCAGAGGCCCGGCTCCTGTGATCACAGGAAAAGAGAAAGGAGGGAGAGGATTAGGAGAGATCCTCGAGGGAAGCACTGATGAGCCCCCAGCTCTGCCAGATTCAGATCTAAAGTCTGGACAGACTTCAGGGAGCCTGGGCTGCCAGGGAACTATAGGTCCTTTCCAAAATGAGTGTTTCTGGGTAGTCCACGGTCAATCAGAACGCTTGGCAAATGCTTGGTTGAACAAAGTTTCATTTCAGATTTAAAAAAAAAAATTTAGATAGGGTAGCTGGGGAAGGTCACCAAAAGACTATGGAGCTCAGATCTAGTGATGGAAGGGATCCCTGACTTGCAGATACCCAGATATTGTTTGTGCATTAGTTGCTCAGTCTTGTCCAACTCTTTGTGATCCCATGGACTTTAGCCCACTAGGCTCCTCTGTCCATGGGATTTCCAAGGCAAGAATACTGGAGTGGGTAGCCATTCCCTTCTCCAGGGGACTTCCTGACCAAGGGATCGAAACCAGGTCTCCCGCATTACAGGCAGATTCTTTACCATCTGAGCCACCAGGGAAACCCATCCAGATACCGCTGGACCTTAATACTCAACAATCAGGCTGCCTCTCTCTGTCTCAGTTAACCCACCTGGAAAACGGGAACAGAAAGAAGTCCTGCCTCCTGAGATTGTGTTGAGGACTTGATGATTTAATGGCATGTCTCAGGCTCAGAATAGCAGGGGTTATATAGTAAGTGCTGAATAGCTGTTAGTTCTTTCAACCAAAACAGTTCTTCAGCTCCTCAACCCCCATAGCATCGGGTAACACCCTTCTCCATTTCCAAGGGAAGCATCGTTTCCCCTCAGGAGCATCAGCCTCAATTCATTTACTCCACAAACAAACATGTATTAAGCACCTACTGTGCACAACAACCATGCCAGGTACCAGGGATGCAGCAGCAAAGAAAACAGAAAAGGTCCCTGGCATCCCTGGGGTTGCCGTCAGACTGGGAAGACACCCTCATAAGAGGGTTTGGGGGAAATGTAAGAAAAAATAAACCAGGGAGGTCACAGAGATGAGAGGGCGGTATGAGTCCCTCCCTGGTCCACCATCATCACTCAGTCAATCTGCTGTATGCTGTGCAGTGAAGGCCAGCCTCTGCCAGGGCAGGGACATTTGCCTGCCTCGGGCCCCAAGATGTGTTTGTTGAATAAATGTGTGATTGAACCTGCAGGCCAGACCTCCAGTTTCCCAGGCCCAGAGCAGTGGTGAGCAAGTCCCAGTGGGTAGTTTGGGGTGACCACCACTCACCCAGAGCTTCCATCTCCAGCCCAACTGAGGTCTAATATTTATGAGCCTTGGCTTTTTCGATCCCTAAAACTCAAGAGCTAGCTCAGGGACAGAGAGGCCAGATCCAGAAAAAGCTAACTGCCAAAACAATAAAGAGAAGGGTGGGGGGGAGATTCTAGAACCTTCTGATGGCATTGGTGTGTTTTGCTTTCAGATAATTGGTTAAGTGCAGGCAGCCACACCTTTGATTTCCATTTCAACTTACCTCCCAGGCTCCCTTCCACCTTCACCAGCAAAATCGGCAACATCTTTTACTTCGTGCAGGCCTCCTGCATGGGTCGGGAGCACATTCTAGCCAAGAAGAAAATATACTTGATGGTTCAAGGCACTTCCTCGATTTTCCACTCAGAAAAATCATTGCAGGTAAGAGGGGAGCAAGGGGGAGCAGGGGTAGGGCTTGGCCTCAAAGTTCCCCAGAGGTAGGGGATGGGGCAGGAGCAGCCAGGAGATAGGGAAGGCCCCAACCCGGAAAAAGAAGGGAAGGTGTTGCCCATTCCTCCAGCTCAGGAGTTTTGCAGAAAGGGGAATCAGAAACCAGGGCAGGAACTAAGCCAGTGGCTCTCAACCGAGGTGATTCTGTTGCTGCAGGGGACACTGAGCAATGATGTCTGATGACATGTGTGGTTATTGCAACTGGGGAGGGGGATGAGTGCTATCAAGGGGGTGGGGGCCAGGGAAGCTGCTCAACACCCCACAGTGCCCCTCACAGAGAACGACCTGGCCCCTGAATGTCCTTGACCCCAGGGTAGGTAGGTCAAGAGTGAGCAGATGCCCCGCTCTGACCCCCTGACTGACTGTCCCAGGTGCTCAGTGACTCTCTGGGAACGGACAATGGATATGGTACTCTCTCCCCACCAAGAAACACAGCAAGGGGTGCCCTCCAACCAGGGAAGGAAGGGTCTGGTAGCGTCGGTCACCTGAGCCGAGGAGTTTTCTGTATGGCTTCCAGAGGCCAGGTGCAGAGGCGGAAGTGAAGGAGGGTGGAGTTCCGTTGGCCAAAGTCACTTCACCTCCCTGGGGGCTCCTTTGTCATCAGAGCATGATGGCTGAGAGTGCCGGCATTTTAGCTCTCAAGGTCTAAGTTAAAATCCCAGTGTCCCCACCTACCTGCTGTGTAACCCTCTGCAAGTGATGTGGCCTCTCTGTGCTATTTCCTCATCTGTCACTTGGACACAGAGAGGGTGCCTGTCCCCTAGGTCTCAGGAGGAGCAGCCAGTGAACTTCCTGCAGCTTCAGGGCCTGGAATGGTGCTCAGCACTGGTGTCCAGGGAAGCCTCAAAATATTTATGCCCCATCGGTCCTTTTATTTTTAAGATTTTTTTTTTTTATGTAGACCATTTAAAAATTCTTTATTGAATTTGTTATAATACTGTTTCTGTTTTATGTTTTGTTTTTTTCTGAACTTGAGGTATCTTGGTGGGATCTTAGTTCCCCAACCAGGGATTGAACCCCAGCCCCCTGCATTGGAAGCACAGATTCTTAACCACTGGCCCACCAGAGAAGTCCCAGGTGTAGTCTTACCTGTGTAATAGGCAATCATCTCTACTCTGGCCAACCTCAGAGGAGGAGGATTCCAGGGCAGGTAGATGCTTAGAGGGGTGGATCAGAGGTGAGCAGATCTGAGCTCAAGGCCAGTTTGGCCACCTGCTTTCTGGGTGACCTTGACCAGACTCTGGCCCTCCCTTGAGAGCTAATCTAGAGTGCAGGGTGCACAAAAGAGAAATTGGAGCAAAATGCTGGTGTGGGGCCAGACCTGGATTGAGGTCTCTGCTGCTGGATGCTTCATTAGCAAATGCCCTTGGGCAATTAACAGCACCTCCTAGAACCTCGATTATCCTGATCTGTATGATGGGTATAATGAAAACAACACTTTCCTTGATCGTGAGGGTCATGAAGCACCCAGCACGATGAGTACACATAGAGGACTCCTGGTGCATGGGAAGAGCCCAAATCGCTACTACAGCAACAAAGGGAGTTATTGCAGATACATTTTGAGACTATGAAAATATTGTGTTTTTTCAACTACTCAGTTCAGTTCAGTCGCTCAGTCGTGTCCGACTCTTTGCGACCCCATGAATTGCAGCATGCCAGGCCTCCCTGTCCATCACCAACTCCCGGAGTTCACTCAAACTCATGTCCATCGAGTCAGTGATGCCATCCAGCCATCTCATCCTCTGTTGCCCCCTTCTCCTCCTGCCCCCAATCCCTCCCAGCATCAGGGTCTTTTCCAATGAGTCAACTCTTCGCATGAGGTGGCCAAAGTACTGGAGTTTCAGCTTTAGCATCATTCCTTCCAAAGAAATCCCAGGGCTGATCTCCTTCAGAATGGACTGGTTGGATCTCCTTGCAGTCCAAGGGACTCTCAAGAGTCTTCTCCAACACCACAGTTCAAAAGCATCAATTCTTCGGCGCTCAGCCTTCTTCACGGTCCAACTCTCACATCCATACATGACCACTGGAAAAACCATAGCCTTGACTATGATGGACCTTCGTTGGCAAAGTAATGTCTCTGCTTTTGAATATGCTATCTAGGTTGGTCATAACTTTTCTTCCAAGGAGTAAGCATCTTTTAATTTCATGGCTGCAATCACCATTTACAGTGATTTTGGAGCCCACAAAAATAAAGTCTGACACTGTTTCCCTATCTATTTGCCATGAAGTGATGGGACCGGATGCCATGATCTTCGTTTTCTGAATGTTGAGCTTTAAGCCAACTTTTTCACTCTCCTCTTTCACTTTCATTGAGAGGCTTTTTAGTTCTTCTTCACTTTCTGCCATAAGAGTGGTGTCATCTGCATATCTGAGGTTATTGATATTTCTTCCAGCAATCTTGATTACAGCTTGTGCTTCTTCCAGCCCAGCATTTCTCATGACATACTCTGCATATAAGTTAAATAAGCAGGGTGACAATATACAGCCTTGACGTACTCCTTTCCCTATTTGGAATCAGTCTGTTGTTCCATGTCCAGTTCTAACTGTTGCTTCCTGACCTGCATATAGGTTTCTCAAGAGGCAGGTCAGGTGGTCTGGTATTCCCATCTTTTCCAGAATTTTCCACAGTTGATTGTGATCCACACAGTCAAAGGCTTTGGCATAGTCAATAAAGCAGAAATAGATGTTTTTCTGGAACTCTCTTGCTTTTTCGATGATCCAGCTGATGTTGGCAATTTGATCTCTGGTTCCTCTGCCTTTTCTAAAACCAGCTTGAACATCTGTAAGTTCGCAGTTCACATATTGCTGAAGACTGGCTTGAGAATTTTGAGCATTACTTTACTAGCGTGTGAGATGAGTGCAATTGTGTGGTAGTTTGAGCATTCTTTGGCATTGCCTTTCTTTGGGATTGGAATGGAAACTGACCTTTTCCAGTCCTGTGCCACTGCTGAGTTTTCCAAATTTGTTGGCATATTGAGTGCAGCACTTTCACAGCATCATCTTTCAGGATTTGGAATAGCTCCACTGGAATTCCATCACCTCCACTAGCTTTGTTCATAGTGATGCTTTCTAAGGCCCACTTGACTTCACATTCCAGGATGTCTGGCTCTAGGTGAGTGATCACACCATCGTGATTATCTTGGTCATGAAGATCTTTTTCGTACAGTTCTTCTGTGTATTCTTGCCACCTCTTCTTAATATCTTCTCCCTCTGTTAGGTCCATACCATTTCTGTGCTTTATCGAGCCCATCTTTGCATGAGATGTTCCTTTGGTGTCTCTAATTTTCTTGAAGAGATCTCTAATCTTTCCCATTCTGTCGTTTTCCTCTATTTCTTTGCACTGATCGCTGAGGAAGGCTTTCTTATCTCTTCTTGCTATTCTTTGGAACTCCGCATTCAGATGCTTATTTCATTCCTTTTCTCCTTTGCTTTTTGCTTCTCTTCTTTTCACAGCTATTTGTAAGGCCTCCCCAGACAGCCATTTTGCTTTTTTTTTGCATTTCTTACTGTTTTAATCGGATTCGCGAGGGCAGGGTGAGGGCAGGAGCTGGTGGACCAGGGCAGAGGCTACTACTACTCTGGTCCAAGCAGGGGCAGAAACCTGACCCCCACAGTCTGTCCTTCTCAGACCAGCTGAAAGGAATCAGGTGATGACCCTTCTCTGTCTTCCAGGGCTCCCACCTCCCTCGGAGTAAGAGCCCATGACCTCCCCCTGGCTCACAAGGCCCTGCACGACCTGCCCCGTCCTCTCCCGGCCCTCCCCGTCCTCCCTCTCTCCCCCTCTCACTCTGCTCCAGCCACGCGGGCCTCCTCGCTGTTCCTCCAACACCTTCCTGCCCCAGGTCCTTTGCATGTTGTGTGCCCGCTGCCCCAAACCCTGCGATAGGACCTTCCAACCCCTCCCCTTCCTCCTTTAGATCCTTCTCGGAAACTACATCTTCAGTCACCTGCTTCGATGATGGCCGGACGAACTGCCACAACCCCCACAGAAGGCAATTTAGCCATATCTATCCAAACGAAAAAGGAACACGCACTTTGCCCCAGCCATTTCATTTCCCTTCTAGAAAATTCTCCTACCACTGTCATTTCATTTGTGTGATAGACCTTTCCATGCATTGGCTGGGAGGCCAGCAACTGGTAACCACTTAAATGTTTGTTGCAAAGGGAATTAAAGTAACAGTTCACTGTCAAAGGTCAACTCTATAGATAGAGCAAAGAGAGAGAGAGAGCAAGACACAGCCAGAGACAAAAGAATGAGGCAGCTCTCGGTATCAGCACCTCCTCCTTACTGGGCTGGACACAGAAAGCAAAGTTCAGAACAGCGTGTCTAACCTGCACCGTTGGTGGTAAAAATAAGAAATGCACAGAACTTCCTTGCAGGTGTAACAAACTGTCTCTTTCCAGAGACCAGAGAAACTGGCAACAGACCGCTGCTGGCTGCCTCCTGGGAGGGGAGGCGGCGGGGGTC
>NW_011495051.1:3725751-3774050 GCF_000754665.1 Bison bison bison | reverse complement strand
TTTTTTTAACATCTTGATTGAGATACAATTCACATACCTTATTATTCTTACCTTTGAAGTGTCCAAATCCATGGCTTTTCATGCATTCACAGAATTGTACAGCCATCACCACTGTCCGTGTTAGAACACTTTAATGCCTCCCCTCCCCCACCATTCAAAGAAGGCTGAGCGCTGAAGAACTGATGCTTCCAAACTGTGGTGCTGCAGAAGACTCGAGAGTCTCTTGGACAGCAAGGAGATCAAACCAGTCAATCCTAAAGGAAACCAACCCTGAATATTCATTGGAAGGACTGATGTTGAAGCTGAAGCTCCAATACTTGGGCCACCTGATGCGAAGAGCTGACTCTTTGGAAAAGACCCTGATGCTGGGAAAGATTGAAGGCAGGAGGAGAAAGGGTTGATAGAGGCTGAGATGGTTGGATGGCATCACCGACTCAGTGGACATGGGTTTGAGCAAGATCTGGAAGATAGTGAAGGACAGGGAAGCCTGGTGTGCAGCAGTCTATGGCGTTGCAAAAAGTCAGACACGACTGAGGGACTGAACACCAACCAAAGAAGTCTTGCATCCCTTACCTGTTCCCCTCAAACCTCCCTTTCCCCTCCCTCAGCCACCACTACATTCACTCTCTGTCTCCGGGGATTTGTCTGTTCTGGACATTTCCTGTTTTAATAAATGGAATCAGACACTATGTGGCTTTTTTGTATCTGGCTTATTTGAACATAGTGTTTTCAAGGTTCATCCAGGGACTTCCCTGGGGGTCCAGTGGTTACGATTCCACCTTCCAATGCAGGGGGTATGGGTTAAATCCCTGGTCAGGGAACTAAAGTCCCACCTGCCATGGGGTGCAGCTGAAAAAAAATTTTTTTTTAATTTCTTTTTAAAAGTTCATCCACACTGTAGTGTGTGTGTCAGTGCTTTCTTCCTTTTTAAGGGTGAATCGTCTTTCTGTGGCATGGATGCACCACCTTTTATATATCTCTTCATCACTTGATGGACATCGGGTTGTTTCCATGTCTTGGCTATTAGGGACCATGCTGCTGCTAACATAGGTGTCCACGTGTTTACGTGGATGTATTTTCATTTCTCTCAGGTAGCCATCTAGGAGTGGAATTGCTGGGGCAGATGGTAATTCTACATCTTACCTTCTGAGGAGCAATCAGACTCTTTTCCACAGTGGCCGCTTCATTTTACATTCCCACCAGCCATGTACAAGGGTTTCGATTTTTCTACACCCTGTGTACCTTTAGAATTTTGAAAGACATGACCCATTGTCTTGCAACAAGCAGTCCCGTTGAGTACAGCACTTATCCCCAAGACATCTCTCTCCTAACCAAGTCTGAGGGAGTCTCCCTTTACCTTAGCCCCTTGCCATAGCCTCATAACTTATCTTAATCAGAAACCTACCATTAAAGGACTTCCCTGGCGGTCTGGAGGTTGAGACTTCGCCTTCCAAAGCAGGGGGTGCAGGTTCGATCCCTGGTCGGGAAGCTAAGATCCCACATGTCTTGCAGCCAGGAAAAAAAAAAAAAAAACATAAAACAGAAGAGATACTGTAACAAATTCAATAAACCTCTAAAAATGGTCCACATTAAAAAAAAAGAACTTAAAAAATGTACCATTAAAAAAAAAAAGTGTACCATGTTTATATCCATCTTTCCAATCAGAGTAGGGACTGGACTGGTCTTCACTGCTGTGGGTTTTCCTTGAACTTGGCACCAAGTTGATAAAATCATACTGCTTGAATGAAAGAATCCTCCCAAAGTTTCACATATGCCAAAGAAAGAGGGAGATCGGGAAAAACTGCCAGGTACGGAAGATCAATGTTGAGTTAGTAACCTAACATTCTTGGAATTCTGGGTTCTTGGGCCACCCCACTTGGCCTGGCATGGGAATCTCCCCTTGGCCACCACTGATGTCTCTTGGCACCTCCTTCAGGACCAGGACAGAACTGCTGGCTTAGTCTTGAGTTAGGGCAGCCAGTCCTTTCACACCTGTAGGGTCCTAACGCATGCAACGAATTTTCGAATAAGACTAGAGGAGCTTAGAATGAAATGGCCTGCAATTAGCCTTCCAAGAGGAGCAAAAGCATGGGAAGTCTGAAGATAGGCAGGGGCCAGAGGCAGAGGGCAGGAGGTGAGGCTGAAGGGGTCAGGGGTCAGCCTAAGGTCTCTGAGACAAAGGGTATTGGATCTAGAACACGGTCCTTCGGTCATGATCCTTTAGTGGGGTATGAAATCCATTTAGCAAGTTGCAAGGCATATTTCTACAAAATGAAAGAGCAGGCAAGCCCAAAATAAAAAAACGTTTTTTTAAAAATATCAACTTTGTAGGTTGCAAATGTTGTTTTCTGAAAACAGTACTAAAGGATACTATTTTCCTATTTTATATTAACAACGTTTGCAACTCACAAAATACATTCAGTTCAGTTCAGTTCAGCCACTCAGTCGTGTCCGACTCTTTCGCAGGGCAAAGGCTAATAGATTTTGCCAAGAGAACGCACTGGTCATAGCAAACACCCTCTTCCAAAATACATTACCATATGGAAAATAGATAGCCGTTGTGAGGTTTAATGTATGAGGCAGGGAACCCAAAGCCAGGGCTCTGTGACAACCCAGAGGGGTGAGAGGGGGAAGGAGGTGGGACCAGAGTTCAAGAGAAGGGGGACATATGTACAGCTAATGCCGATTCATGTTGATGTATGGCAAAAACCATCACAATATTGTAAAGCAGTTGTCCTCTAATTAAAAAAATATTAAAAAAGAAAACAATACAGAGAATAAAATAAGTAGAATAGAAAATGTCAGAAAAAATCCATTTGTTGGGCTGCCATTTATTTTTTAAAATTAAAGAACAGAATAGAAGAGGTAGGAAAATATAAAATTTGCTGGGTTGCAACAAACTTTGTTTTTATAAAATCAATGTGTAGGATGGAAAATAATAGTATTAAATAAGTAAAATAGGATAGAATGTAGCAGAAAAAAATTAATTTGATGGCTTACAACATTTTTGTTTTATATAAAACAAAACGATAGCATAGCATAAGTAGACTAGAAATAACCAAAAAATCAGTTCAGAGGGTCCAATCAACATTTTTTTCAGCTGCATCATGCGCTGTGTGAGACGGTAGTTCCCTGGCCAGGGATCGAAGCCGCATCCCCTGCAGTGAAAGCATAGAATCTCAACCATTGCACCACCAGGGGAGTTTTTGTTTTCTCTGGATATATACCCAGGAGTGGAGTGACTGGATCATCTGGTAGCTCTGTTGTTAGTTTTTTGAGGAACCTCCATACTGTTCTCTATAGTGGCTGCACCAATTTACATTCCCACCAACAATGTACGAGGGCTCCTTT
The DNA here is from genome assembly GCF_000754665.1 of Bison bison bison. NCBI lineage: Eukaryota > Metazoa > Chordata > Mammalia > Artiodactyla > Bovidae > Bison > Bison bison. The sequence continues at coordinate 3,770,699 of NW_011495051.1, read as the reverse complement.
TCTCCACATCCCCATCAATGTCTGCTATTTGTAGACTTTTTGATGGTGGCCATTCTGACGGGTGTGAAGTGCTATCTGACTGGGACTGTGATTTGCATTTCTGATGATCAGCAGCATTGAGCATTTTTTCCTGTGCCTATTGGCCATCTGTATCTCATCTCAACTCCTGGGTCAGGGAGATTCCCTGGAGAAGGGATAGGCTACCTTCTCAAGTATTCTTGGGCTTCCCTGGTGGCTCAGATGGTAAAGAATCCACCTGCGATGTGGAAGATCTGAGTTCGATCCCTGGTTTTGGAAGATCCCCTTGAGGAGGGCATGGCGACCCACTCCAGTATTCCTGCCTGGAGAATCCTATGGATAGAGGAGCCTTCCAGGCTGCAGTCCAAGGGGTTGCCAAGAGTCGAACACGAGTGAGCAGCTAAGCACAGCACAGAGCAACTCTTTCTGGTATGTAAGCCCAAGAAGTGTCTTCACCATGCTCCTTCTAGCTCTTTTATGATATCAAAGACATAACAACAATATAAATGTCCATCGTGGAGGGGGGATGGGTGAATAAGCTATTTTGCAACACACTTCGTTGCCGTTGTGAAAATGAATGAATCAGAATGACAGCCGCCAACATGAATGCCTTTCAAAACACAGAATGTTAGGCTAGGAAGGCAAGTTGCTGGAAAACATATGAGGATTAATTTATACAAAGCATTCAAATATGTAAAACACTACTGTATAATTCAACCACAAATAAATGTATTTCTAAACAATGCAAACATCTGCATGAGAATAACAAATGCCACACAGACACACAAACACACATGCATACACACATATTTGTAAAAGTATCGATTTCATCTAGAAGAAGACACAGGAAGCCAGCAAAACTGGAGAGTAACTCATTGTAAGCACACCCCACATCGCATCAGATCTTTTTAATTTTACTTATTTTTAATTAAAAAAAATTTTTGTTACACTGCAAGGCTTGCAAGATCTTAGTTCCCTGACCAGGGATGGAACCTGGGCCCTGGCAGTAAAAGTCCTGAGTCCTAGCCATTGGACTGCCAGGGAATTCCCTCAAATCTTTTTAAGTAGTATCCACTCATAAAAAGTAAAGTGTTACCCAAAGTGTTCATCTGCTCAGTCATGTTCCACTCTTTTCGACCCCATGAACTGTAGCCCACCAGGCTCCTCTGTCCATAGAATTCTCCAGGCAAGAGTACTGGAGTGAGTTGCCGTTTCCTCCTCCACGGGATCTTCCCAACCCAAAGATTGAACCTGGGTCTCTTGTAGGTGGATTCTTTACCATCTGAGCCACCAGGGAAGCCCTAAAAAAGAGTAAAATGTTACTCAAGCCACACATTAAATATAATGTATATATGAATTTATTTGCAATCCAGCAGCTAACCGGTTGATACAGACAGCATTTTGAAGTTTTTATTTAAACATGTTACATAATTTCAGTTCTACAGTTTTCATGATACAGAGCCCATAATATTTTTTCCTTAAGTCTGAACTACTTGAGTAAGCCCTAGGTCTTGGGCTATTGACTATAAGACATTCCCTGTCTTCCAGAAAACTAGGGTTCAGAGAAGTCAAGGCACTGGTTCAACGTCACACAACAAGTGAGTTACGGATGTAGAGATAAAACCAAGGTCTTATGAATTTCTTAGGTTTATGTTACAGACAAGGACATTGTCACTCAGAATGGAAAAGGGCTTTGATTGTTTATTTTTCTAAATTGAAGTATAGTATAGTTGATTTACAACTGTGTGCCAATTTCCGCTGTACAGCAAAGTGACTCAGTTATACACACATACTGCTGTTGGTTAGTCATTAAGTCATGTCCAGCTCTTGGCTACCCCATGGACTGTTTCCCTGGCAACGATACTGGAGTGGGTTGACATTTCCTTCTCCAGGGGACCTTCCTGACCCAGGGATCAAAACCCTATCTCCTCCATCGGCAGGGGAATTCTTTACCACTGAGCCACCAGGGAAGTCCATACACATACATACATTCTTTCTTTAAATATTCTTTTCCATTATGGTTTATCACAGGATATTGAATATATTGCCCGTTCTATACATTAGGACCTTGTTGTTTATCTACTCTAAATTTAATAGCTTTTATCTACCAACCTCAAACTCCCAATCCACTCCTCCCCCTCCCGCTTGGCAGCCACAGTCTATGAGTCTCTTTCTGCTTTGTAGATAGGTTCACTTGTGCTGTATTTTTTTTCTTTTTTTTTTTTGTGCTGTATTTTAGACTCCACATATAAGTGACATCACTTGGTATTTGTCTTCCTCTTTCTGACTTGCTTTGCTTAGTATGGTAATCTCTAATTGCGTACTTGTCGCTGCAAATGGCCTTTATTTCATCCTTTTTTGTGGCTGAGTAATATTCCACTGTGTATATGTTCCACATCTTCTTTGTCCATTCATCAATCCATGGACATTTAGGTTGTTTCCATGTCTTGGCTGTTGTAAACATTGTTGCTATGAACGTAGAGGCACATGTATCTTTCTGAATTAGAGTTTTGTCCGGCTAGAGTCCCAGGAGTGGGATTGCTAGTTCATATTCTATTTTTAGTTTTCTAAGGAACCTCCATACTGTTTTCCCATAGTGGCTGCACCAGTTAACATTTCCACCATCAATGTAGGAGGGTTCAAAGGGCTTTGGAGAGTCCCAAAGACTCAAGACCAGGTGGACTGTTAAGTGAGCAAACAGACCTTGTGGCCTCAATTCCTCACAGTTGTCCCTCCCCACTCCCACTTCTAGAACCCTCTGTTCGTGGAGGCTGAGAAGAAGGTGTCTTACAACTGCTGCAGCCAGGGCACCATCTGCCTGCAGATCCAGATGGAAAAGAATACCTTCACGCCGGGGGAGAGGGTCATTTTCACCACCGAAATCAACAACCAGACCAGCAAGTGCATTAAGACGGTCATCTTCGCCCTGTATGCCCACGTGCACTACGAGGGCTTCACGCCCAATGCGGAGCGCCGCTCCAGGGTGGATAGCAGTGAGCTGCTCAGGCAGGAGGCCAACACCCACATCACGGCCTTCAACACCACCAAGATTGTCAGCACTTTCTACCTCCCGCCCGTGCTGTCCGTGAGCGGTAGTGGCTCACAGGACAGTGAGATCATGAACACCCAGTACGAGCTGGTCAGCACCGTCCACCTGCCCTGGACCCTGACCAGCGTCAAGGCCAAGGTGCCCATCATTATCACCAGCAACCCCGTGGACTCAAACCAGACTGCTGCAGGCTGCCGGACCAGGGCAGCGTTACCCGTGAGCCCAGATCAACAGAATTAAATGCCCAAACGTCTAAATATTAAAAGTTTTATCAGACTCTAAGGTAGATCTTTCCTTCACCTCGCACAAATGGCCTTTGGATGAGTCTGCCTGTGGGCAGCATGTGACCCAAACCTCACCAAGCTCCAGCCGTGCAGGCATCCACTTCTCCCATCCCAAGAAAGATCTGTAAATGACAGGAGAGGCCAAAGCCTTCCAGCCTGACAGAACCTTCCAGGATTTGCCCCGGTTAGCACCCCAGGCCCATCTCCTTGCTTACTCTTACACTACCTAGATGAGGGATCCCCTAGTGGGAGTGACCCTGCCCTCCAGAGGATATTGGCAAAGTCTGGTTGTATTGGTTGTCCCGACTGGAAGGAGCAGCGTGTGCTCCTGGCATCCATTGGGTGGTGGCCAGGGATGCTGCTCCACAGTGCCCAGGACAGCCCCCCATGGAGGATGTGTGTAGTCGCTCAGTCGTGTCCAACTCTTTGCAATCCCATGAACTGTAGCCCGCCAGGCTCTCTGCCCATGGAATCTTCCAGGTAAGAATACTGGAGTGGATTGCCTTTCCCTTCTCCAGAGGATCTTCCCAACCCAGGGATCAAACCTGGGTCTCCCCAGGTTTGCAGGCAGATTCTTTACCATCTGAGCCATCACGGAGGCCCATAGCGAATGACCCGGCTCCAAACGTCAGCAGTGCCACGGGACAGAGACCCAGGCTGGGGCCATGCCTGGGGACAGATGGTTGCTGAGTCCACAGGTTGGGTCTGTGAGCCTCTTACCCATGTCACATCCCTCCTCTCCTCGCAGCTGCTCCCCTGGGGCTCCCCCACATCACTCAGGGTAAAAGCCCAAGTCTTCTAGGTTCATCCACCCACATCACATCCATCACCAAACCACAGAGGCACTTCTCCAACCTGCCCCCGGGACCCCCTATTTCTCTCCCCTCTGCCTCCACCTGGCTCCCGCCCTTCGTCTGGGCCACCTGCACCTGGGTCTCGCGACTCCTAACCTGGTCCCTCACTCTGTTCTTCCTGAGAATAAAAATCCAGGACATCTGGGTTAATTAAACTTGAATTTCAGAAGAATAATTGTTTTAGCATAAGTATATTCCCCACCATATTTGGGGTCTCCTGATGCTTTTTAAAAATCATTCGTGAATCACTCGTCACGTATCTGATATGCCAGTTTAACTGAGCATCCTGAATTTCATCTGGGATGGGATTCCCCAAGCAACTAAAAGACACCGCACACAAATCAGGCCATGAAAATCTTTAAACGTCTGATGGCGCTAGTGGTAAAGAACCCTCCAGAGACCTAAGAGTCAGGTTCGATCCCTGGGTCAGGGAGAGCCCCTTGGAGGAGGAAATGGTCACTCACTCCAGTATTCTTGCCTGGGAAATCCCGTGGACAGAGGAGCCTGCCGGGCTGCAGTCCATGGGCTCGCTAGAGTCGGAGATGACTTAGCGACTGAGCACAAGCACTGCTCTGTCAGGTCCCCAAAGCACAGGCCATGTCCCGCGCAGTCAGGAATGAAGGAATGGGCCAGACTGCTTCTTCTGGGCTAAGGACTCTGAAACATTTCTCTCGGAGTGCCCACAGGCTAGGAAATACCCACATCTGCCCCACCCTTGCCGCAGGCCCTCGGTCAGCAGACAGGAGGCTTAGACACTTGAATGGCTGGCCTGCGGCAACTCATTCGGAGATGCTGTTTTAGATCTAACTCTTTTGAGGAGCGGCAGTGCAGATAGAATGCACAGATTTCGTTCTTTTCTGATTTTGTCTTTGCAAATTTTTTTCATGGGAGAGAGCTCTCACTTTCATATACTTAAAAAAAAAAAAATTTACTTGTTTGGCTGCTCCAGGTCCCAGTTGCAGCATGTGAACTCTTAATTTACAGCGTGTAGGATCTAGTTCCCCGACTAGGGACTGAACCCGGAAGCCCTGCATTGGGAGCGTGGAGTCTTAGCCACTGGACTACTAGGGAAGTCCCTTGAGGCACTTTATAAGCAGTCTCCAAAAGAGCTTGAGTGGCAGTCCTGGCTCCCTGGAGGGGGGTCACTGCTGGGTCAGGATGGGGATGTGATCTACTGATCTACCCTGCTGATTTGGGTATGTGATCTACCCTTTGCATTGGATAAAGGGATCCAAGTCTGGGGTGGCGTCCTCCAGCTGCTGGTTTCCCCCAAATTCAAAAAGGCTTATTTTAGGGATAAGTGGGATGATCTTGCTTGCCTTCGTGTCCTTGGCCCTGACCTGAGCATCCTTGAGACTCTGAAGGCCAGGTCTGGGCCATCCCCACGTCCCCAGAACTAGGTCCAGAAAGACTGTGTTCTTCAAAGCTGCAGAGCCAATGCTTCCTCTAGGAAGCCTTCCAGTCATGCCTCTTGCCCTCCACTGGGTTCCCCCATTGCAGTCTCTTCCTCTGTCTGGTCCTGACCACTGCAAAGGCCTTTGCCCAGCTTCATCCCATGTGTGGGGGAAATTAAGGTGGGGGTACCACAGCAGAGTCCTCCTCAGGGCCCCCTGCACTGTGCCAATCCCCAAGTGGTAGTTAAATATATAACAAGTGGTTGTTAATATATAATAACAGTCTTCGGGACTCCACTCATTCTGGATGGTGGGACAAAGCGTTTTAAGAATGCCAGAGATGGATCATAAGATAGCTGGTGAGTGCCCTTCACAGCTGGGGTTTCATCAGACTGGAGGAGGGTGCCAGTGAATTGGGGGACAGGGGCTCAGATTCTTTCCCATCTCACTGTATTATCCTTGCATGTCTGTGTGCTAAGTCACTTCAGTTGGGTCCAATTTTTTGCAACCCCATGGACTGTAGCCCACCAGTCTCCGCTGTCCATGTGGATTCTCCAGGCAAGAATATTGGAGTCGGTTGCCATTCCCTGCTCCAGGGGATCTTCCCAACCCAAGGATCGAATCCATATCTCATGTCTCTTGCACTGGCAGTCAGGTTACTTACCACTAGTGCCAACTGGGAAGCCCACACTATGCTTACTTCATTCTATTTGGGACAAGGGACTTCTCTCGGCCTCAGTTTCCCCATCTGTAAAATGGGAGGAACAATAGTGTTCACCCCTAGAGTTTGGAGAAGATTAAAAGGACCAGTACATGCGCTCCTTTAGGAGAACTTCTAGAACACAGCAAGTGCTGGCTGGATGTCAGTTATGAGTTTTAGGATTTATTTCCCTTCCATGGTCTTCTCCAACTCCAACAGCTCACCAATCAGGTCTCAGTGACCTCCAAGTCATTGGACTAATGGCCACCTCACTTCCTGGTCCTCCTTATATGGACTTAGGCTTTTTACTTGGAGAAGCTCCAATTCCTATGGAAAAGGCTTGGAAGAATGATACAACGAATCATGCACCTCCAGCCTGTAGGTGTTGATTTGGGCCATATTTGCTCGTTTCCTCTTTCCCAGATTGTTTTGCAGTAAATTGTAGCATCATGGTGCTGGGTCACTAGACTTTGCATTTCATCCTGTAGTTTTACCAATCTTCATCATTTTTATTTTACTTTTTTTAAAAAATGTATTTATTTATTTGGTTGTGCCGAATCTTCATTGTGGCATGAGGGATCTTCAGTTGCAGTATTCGAGCTCTTAGTTGTGGCATGTGGGATCTAGTTCCCAGACCAGGTATGGAACCTGGGCCCCTTAATTGGGAGCATGGAGTTTTAGCTGCTGGACCACCAGGGAAGTCCCCTCATCATTTTCACATGTACAGTTCAGTGGCACTAAGCACATTCATGTTATTGCGGAACCATCCCCACCATCCAGAGCTTTGCCACCTTCCCAAACTAAAACTCTGTCTGTCCCCATTAACCATCAATTCCCCATTCCTTTCATCCCCATCGCCCTCTTTTTAAAAAAGGCTGAAAAATATTCCATCGCCCATGTATTTCACTTTTTTTTCCTCCATTCATCCACTGGTGGGCATTTGTTTCCATCTTTGGGCTACTATGAAAAATTCTGCGACTTCCTTGGTGCTCCAGTGGCTAAAACTCTGTGCTTTCAACACAGGGGGTTCAGGTTTGATCCCTGGTCAGGGAACTAGATCCCACATGGGTCAACTAAGAGCCCTCATGCCATGATAAATATCCTGTACTCTGCAACGAAGATCCTGTGTGCTGCAACTAAGACCCATCACAGCCAAAGCAATAGCAACAGCAAAAAAGAACTATTCAGGTTGTGCATTTTGAGCAGTGAGATTGCAGAGAAGGTATCGAGCAGCATGTAATGTCGATCTATCATCCCTTATGGGTGATGATATGAACCTTGATCACTTCCTTCTGGTGATACTCATGAAAGGTGCCGTTTTACCTTTGTAACTGACAAGCATTCTATGTGAAAGATAATCCTAGATTATAATCCTTACCTCTTATAAGTTTTCACCCAATGTTTTTTATATCCGGGGATGCTCCCAGCTTGAATCAGTTACTACACTCGTGGTTGCAAAATGGCAATTTTTCTAATCCTGAAGACTCCTATAGGATTTCCCTGGTGGTCCAGTGGTTGAGAATCCACCTGCCAATGTAGGGAACATGGGTTCGATCCCTGGTCTGGGAGGATTCTACGTGTCTTGGGGCAACCAAACCCATGAGCCGGAACTTCTGAGCCTGCGCTCTAGAGCCTGTGCTCTGCAACAGGAGAAGCCACCACAATGAGGAGCCAGTGAATGTCAACTAGAGAGTAGCCTCCTCTTGCCCCAACTAGAGAAAGCCTGTGCACAGCAATGAAGACCCAATGCAACCAAAAATAAATAAGTAAAATTTACTTTAAAAGACTCCTGTATTTGCTACCTGAACTGTAGCAAAGAGGGACTTTTCCTATTTCACTCCCTCACCCTGGATATCTCTCTAATCTCTCACCAGCATTTCTTGTAGCTGACCATTTCCTCTTTACTCATATATCCTCTCCTCTTGACTTCCTGACTCCACACCCATCTCATCCTCCTCCAGCTTCTTGGATTTTGGATTTGGGGCTTCTGCTTTCTTCAAAGTCATAGCATCCATTTCTCCTCTTCCAGGAAGCCTTCCAGTGCCTCTCAACTTTCCTCTACCAGGTCCTAACACATAGATGACCTTTAGGGTTCATTTCTGCAGGCATCCATATCCTACTGCTTGGTCAGTATTTTGTACTTTGGAACACTAGGCTGAGGGCATTGGACTGAGGCAGAATTGATTGGAGTGCTTTTCTTTAGAGGGGGCTAGAGAGCCAGGATTTGAGAGAGGAGATTTGAAAAATCACTCCACTGACCCTGTGGATAGACTAGAGTTGAAAAGGAATGCAAGAGTAGCAATACATTCAGGAAGCTGCTGCTGCTGCTGCTGCTAAGTCGCTTCAGTCGTGTCCGACTCTGTGCGACCCCATAGACGGCAGCCCACCAGGCTCCCCATCCCTGGGATTCTCCAGGCAAGAACACTGGAGTGGGTTGCCATTTCCTTCTTCAGTGCATGAAAGTGAAGTCGCTCAGTCGTGTCGGACTCTTCGGGACCCCATGGACTGCAGCCCACCAGGCTCCTCCATCCATGGGATTTTCCAAGCAAGAGTACTGGGAATGGGGTGCCATCACCTTCTCCGCAGGAAGCTGCTAGGTCTGAATAATAACAGAAATAATGAGGACAATAATAATACTGTGGCACAAACTGGCTCCTTTTCCATCTGTTTCCTTCCTCCACTTAGGCACATGGCTGGACTACATTTCCCAGCATCCCTTGCACTTAGGCATGACCATGTGACTGATCTGGCCAATAGGGTATAAAAGGAGGTGGCTTAAGTCTCTTTTATCCTGATTTTTTAAAAACTTCCCACCTGTGGCTTGTTCAGGCTTTCATCTTTTGCTAGTTGTTTGGGGATAGCTATTTGGAAGAGAGCTGCTCAGGGAACTTGATCCGTACTTGACTGTTGCATATTCAAAAAATAAAACTTAAAAAAAAAAAGAAATAAAACTTTACTGAATAACCGACCTCCGCTGAAGTTGGGATTTTCTTATTCTGGCCATTTGTTTACACAAGAATTTCTCCAATTCGGTACCATTGAAATTTGGGGTCAGATAAATCTTTAAAGGAGATCAGTCCTGGGTGTTCATTGGAAGGACTAATGTTGAAGCTGAAACTCCAGTACTTTGGCCACCTGATGCGAAGAGCTGACTCATTGGAAAAGACCCTGATGCTGGAAAAGATTGAAGGCGGGAGGAGAAGAGGACAGCAGAGGATGAGATGGTTGGATGGCATCACCGACTCGATGGACATGAGTTTGGGTAAACTCCAGGAGCTGGTGATGGACAGGGATGTCTGGCGTGCTGCGGTTCATGGGGTTGCAAAGAGTCAGACATGACTCTTTGAACTGAACTGAACTGAAATGAAATCTTTTTATAGGCGATAGTCCTGTGAATTGTAGGATGCTAAGCAGCATCTCCAGCTTTTACCCACTAGATGCTAGGAGTACCCCACTCCCCTGCCCCTGTGCACCCCTCCCACCACAGTTGTGACAACAGAAATTTCCCCAAACATTGTCAAATGTCCCTGGGTAGGCTGAATCACCCCCAATAAAGAGCCTTTTTTTTGTTGTCTTGGTTCAGTCATGTCTAACTCTTTGCAACCCCATGGACTGCAGCACTGCCAGGCTTCCATGTCCTTCACCATCTCTTGGAGCTTGCTCAAACTGATGTCCATTGAGTCAGTGATGCCATCCAACCATTTCATCCTCTGTCGTCCCTTTCTTCTCCTGCCTTCAATCTGTCCCAACATCAAGGTCTTTTCTAATGAGTTGGCTCTTTGCATAAAGTGGCCAAAGTATCGGAGCTTCAGTATCAGTCCTTCCAGTGAATATTCAGGGTTGACTTTAGGATTGACTGGTTTGATCTCCTTGCAGTCCAAGGGACTCTCAAGAGTCTGCCCCAACATCACAGTTAAAAAGCATCAATTCTTCAGCACTCAGCCTTCTTTATGGTCCAACTCTCACATCCATACAATCTATTCTTATTATACAAGTACATACATTAAGGGAGACCCTTGAACATTTTGGGAACAGGGACTCAATGTGGCCGCAACTAAACTCACCATGTCATCCTCCCCCATCCCCACCTCCACTTACTCCTCCCTCAGCTTTCCATTTTAGTGAAGAGCCCCCCTTAGGGTCATCACTAACATTTTCTTCTCCCAAGTCCTGTTCGTCTTACTTCTTGAATAACTATTAAATCCGTCCATCTAATTCTTTCCATCTCCATCCACACTTGGTTGCCTGGACTGATGCAGTAGCCACTTCCCAGGGGGCCCTGCTCTCACGCCTGCCCTCTACAGTCCATTCGCCACACAGCAGTCAGAGAGACAGCTTTTCAAAATGCAGTTGTGGACTTCTCTAGTGGTTCAGTGGTTATGATTGCACTTCCACTGCAAGGGGCACAGGTTTGATCCATGGTGGGGGAATTAAGATCAAGCATGCCGGGTGGACAAAACAAACAGACAAAGCAAAATGCAGTTGTGATTATAGGCTCAGCTGGGGCTATGACTGGTCCCATGACTATTGGTGGGAGGCGTCAGTTCCTTGCTAAGTGGGCTTCTTGGGCCTCCTCACAACATGGCACCTGGCTTCCCCTGCAGCAAGTGGCAAGAGTGGTGATGGGGAAGGCTACGGTGCCTTCTATGATCTGGTTTCAGAAGCCTTGTAAGTATCAGACACAATCAGTTCTGCCATATTTTGTTAGAAATAAGTCACTAAATTCAGCCCATAGTCATAGGGAAGAGAATTAAACTCCATCTTTTATTTTAGCTTTTTTAAAAATTGATGCATTACTATTCTTTCTATTTTTTATTTTGGCCACTCTACATGGCATGCAGGATCTTTGTTCCCCCACCAGGGATCAAACACATGTGCCCTGCAGTGGAAATGGGTCCTAACCACTGGACCACCAGGGGAGTCCCAGGTTTCACCTTTTTAAAGCAATGTCCAAAATGTGTGGACATAGTTTTAAAAAATCACATTTCCCAGTCAATTCCTTGGCAAATTCTGTTGAATCCACTTTCAAAAACCCTTCTAGATAATTACCCTTTCCCTTATCACTACCCTGGTTCAGCAACCCAAGTGTCCATCAAAGGATGAATAAACACACAAATGTGGTCCATCTATATGGGAATATGCTGTTGCTGCTGCTGCTAAGTCGCTTCAGTCGTGTCCGACTCTGTGCGACCCCATAGACGGCAGCCCACCAGGCTCCGCCGTCCCTGGGATTCTCCAGGCAAGAACACTGGAGTGGGTCGCCATTTCCTTCTCCAATGCATGAAAGTGAAAAGTGAAAGTGAGGTCGCTCAGTCGTGTCCTACTCTTTGCGACCCCATGGACTGCAGCCTACCAGGCTCCTCCATCCATGGGATTTCCCAGGCAAGAGTACTGGAGTGGGGTGCCATTGCCTTCTCCAGATATGGGAATATAATTCAGCTTTTAAAAGGAAGGAGATTTTGACACCTGCTACAAAAAGGATAATCCTTGAGAATATCATGCTCAGCGAAATAAGCCAGACACAGATGGACAAACACTGTCTGATTCCACTCACAGGAGGTCCCTAGAGCAGTCAGAACTATGGAACAGAAAGTAGGATGATGGAGGTCAGAGGCTGGGGGATGGGGAGTCAGGGTTTCATGGGCACAGAGTTTCAGTTTGGGAAAGTGAGAAAGTTCTGGAGACGGATGGTGGGGGTGGCTGCACAACAGTGTGAATACTTAATGCCACTTAGCTGTGCCCTTTAACATGGTTTAAATGGTGAATTTTATGTTATGTATATTTTACCACAGTTTAAAATTTGTAAAAAGTACTCAACCCTTCTATGGTGCTTCCTGTGTCCCAGGCACCCTGCTAAGTTCCCTGTTACCTCATTTAATCCTCTCCATCATCTGTGAGTTAGGGATCACAATCCTCAACCCATTTTACAGTTGAGACAACTGAGGATCAGAGAGGAGCAGTGATTTGCCCAAGTGCTTGTAGCCAAGATTAGATGCCCTAACCCCTCTGCATGCTGCCCTCGGCAGTTATTATTACTGTTTCAGCTGAAAGTTAAGGACCTGGTTCACAGAGGCACAGAGCTGAGGCAGCTGACATTCCCAGCCAGGGTCCCTGGGCATCAATGAGGGGCTGAGCTGGAACAGAGACCCTGGAGAGTCTGAGTCCACACAGCCATTGCAGGCTTTCTTTGTGAAAATGAGCAAGGGGGCCTGCACTGGGCTGCGGGCTTGAGCCTCCACTTTAATCTCCTCTCTGGACTTCAGCTTCTCTTACTGCAAAGCTTGAAAGGATGCTAAGGAACCAGTCAAGAGAAATGGGTACCTGGAGCCCAGGAGTCCAAAATACAGGGTCTCTGGGCTTCAGTTTCATCTTTAAAATGAAGATTAGGGAGTCGCCTGGTTGCCTAGTGGTTAACATTCTGAACTTTCCCTGCCATGGCTGGGGTTCATTCCCTGGTCAGGGAGCAGAGCCTGCAAGCCATGCGATGTGGCCAAAAAAATCCTAAAAGCTACTGAGATTCCTAGCTCTGTGGTTCCTATGCTGTGTGACCTCGCCAGAGTTGCTTCCATTTCTGAGCCTCAGTTTCCCCATCTATAGAACTCAGATTCATCCACCACCTCTCCCTCCAGATGTCTCGGGATTAACATCTATAAACAGTATCAGCCTGAGTAGGCGCTCACTCCGGTGGCAGTGGCGCCACCATTGTGACCCCAGCTGAGGGTCTTCTGGAAAATTGTGGCCCACACCTGGGGTGGGGGGTGGGCTGCACCCTCCCTCCCGGCCGTCTCCCCACCAGGCCTCAGATTCAGGGGACCACACAGGCGGGCGTTGGGAACACTTCCTGTGCGGTGGCCGCCAGGGCCTACTGGGCCAGGTGTGCCAACCGGAGAAGCAGCTGGGGCCGCCTCACTTCCTGCCCCGGGTGGGGGCACCTATCATGCTCCTTTGCCCCCATCCCCAAAATAACATCCCCCCCGGAACCGAAGCCACCCGCACCAGCTGCAGCCTTCAACTTAGGGGACATATGACAGGCGGCGCGGGGGGGGGGGGTGGCCAGCAGCTGCCAGCACAGCGCCTGTCTCGCTGGAAATGTACCCCCCACCCCCCTCTCTGCTGCCACCTCCGGCATTCCAATCCCAAGGGGGTGACCTGGCCTCCCCCAAGGTCCGGACACAGAGCTCCGAGCAAGCAGGACTGGCTGGGGGGAGGGGACTTCTCTGCCACCCTGGGTGACAAGGGACCCTCTCTGGCCAGACCCCCAGACCCAAGGTGCCTCCAATCTTCACCTCAAGGGACCGTTTGAGGGGGAAGGGGCTGGTTGCCAGGACAACAGCACCCCACCTCCACTGGGAACAAAGGGGCAGCCGAGAGAGCCAAGGACTGCCCGTTCTCTCGCCGCCAACGTGACTGGCACATCCTGGCAGCTGGCGCTCGCAGGGCCGGGCCAGAGCCTCCAGGCCTGGCCACCCCACACAAGGCCACTCAGTGTGGGGGCGGTGGGGGGCAGGTGGCTGCAGCCCCGAGGGATCTGGTTCCTGGTTAGCAGCCCCTAGGCCTCTGTCCTTCCGGTACTTTCTGACAAGGAAGTCTGAGCTGCAGAACTTCATAGAAAGGCCAGGGGGCCTCCGATGTCCGGCTCGGAGCTGGATGGGCCACCAGGTTGGAGGGGACAAAGGCCCCGTAGAGGTCCTCCTGCTGCCCAGACCCCTGGCCCTGCATTCTGGGCCTGGGGGTGCCCAGTGTGGACCCCCCACTCCCACCCTGCGCTGGCCTAGGAGGGGCTGGCCCAGGAAACATCTCCCCTCCCCCAAGCCTCGCAGGGGGCAGCGGGCAGCTGGCGCCACCGGGGCGGGGGGGGCGGGGACAGGCCAGGGCCTGCATGTTAAAAGACCCCCAGCTTCCCGCAGTGAGCAGACCATGGAGACAAAACCTTGCCTTCCGCCATCAGACCACAGTCGATCAGGCTGTCCACCCACTGGCCATGGGTGGGGGAGACAAGGTGGGCAGGTCTGTACTGGCTCGGGTAGGGTTACCAGAAAAAAGTACAGGTCCCGCAGGTAAATGAGTTATTTCTCAGCGTAGGTGTGTCCCTTGCAATCCTTGGGACATATTTATGCTAAAGAAATATTAACTGTGTAACCTGAAATTCACATTTAACCAGGGGTCCTAGATGTTTATATGCTATGATAGGCCAGGAGTTCTAGGACAGGCAAAACTGCTTACCAGTGTCCCCCCAGACTTTCTCCACTACCGGTCCCAGCCTCAGGGTCACCCCGCTGTATGCCCCACCGCTGGATTCCCAGCCACACGTCCATGTCCACCTTACTTTCCAAACCTTGCCTGTCACCCTCCAGAAGTGTCTCTCCCAACTTCCCACCACCCCCAACAGACAGGCCCTTGAGTTCCTGCCTGCCCCTCAGATATCCATTTGCCCTTCCCTGAATCTCGAAGCTTCCACCCTTGTGTCCCCAGAGATTTGAACAGGGCCCCTCCTCTGCTCTGAATCCAAAGTTGCACCCACTATTCCCACAATTAAGGCCCCAAACCTCTGCTCCACACAGGAAGCCCCTTCCCCAGCAGGGCTCCAACCAACCCCTACTACCAACTCCCAGTCCCTCTCTCCTCAAAGGAGCCGTGGTTTCCCCAAAGCCTCCTGTTCTCTCAGGCCCCCAGGTAGGGCCCATCGCCCCAACCTGAGTCAGGTCCCATCCCTCCTCTGCCCACAGCCTTCCATGGCTCCCACCTTCTTTAGAGCAAAAGCCCAAGCCCTCCCCTCTGCTCACAAGGTCCTGCATGACCTGCCCATCCCCTCCCTGCCCTCTCCTCCTCCGTCTCTCCCCCTTGCTCACTATGCTCCAGTCATGGAGGCTTCCTCGCTGCTCCTCCAACACACCAGACACAGTTCTGTGCCAGGGCCTTTGCACACCTGTTACTACCAGCTGGAGCACACATCCTCCTGAAAGCCACATAGTTCCTCCAAAAGCCTGCCTTCCTCCAGGTCTCAGCTCAACTGTCACCTCCATGGTAACGCTTCCCAGGTCTACCTTATTTCCCATCTCCTTTTTCTGCTATATTTTTCTCTGTACCTCCTACCACGTTCTAATACACTAAGTGTTGAGAATTGTGTGGGCTCTGTCTCCCCCTTTAGGATGTCAGCTCCATGAGGGCAAGGAGGTTCCGTCTGGCTCACAGCTGTATCCTGAGGAGGGTACACAAGAGGCACTTAATAAATACGTCTGGAATGAATAATCATCACTGTTTCTGGAATATCCTCCTGTGCCCCCTCTTCCACCTTTCAAGACTTACCTGAAGCAGATGGGCTCATTTTCCTCTTCCAGGTTTCCTCTATCCACAGGATGACCTAAGAAATCCTTCAAATGCTCCAGCATGCCCCTGCTGCCCCTGCTCCAGAAACTTCTGTGGCTCCCCAGTGCCCTCAGGATTCTGCCAGCTTGGCCCTTGTTGCTGACCTGTCTAGCTCCGTCTCCCCTCCCTGACACTCCCCAGCCCATGGCCATGGTCTACCCTCTAGCTTCACTCTGCACCTTCACCCTCTCTGTTCTCTCTGCCTGGAACAGCTTTCTAGTACCTTCACCTGCCTGACCCCTGTTCCATCTCTCAGGCCTCAGATTAGATATCACCTCCTCCTAGAAGGCTTCCAGGACCACTCCCCACATCTAAGTCCAGTGCCTTCTCTGGACCCCACCATCCCCATGCACCCCTATCACAGCCCTGACCAACTCTATTTCATCCACCTGGTCACCAGGGGCAACTTGTCATCCATCAGACACAGGAGACCCAGGGCCCACAGCACTTTCAGGGACCCACAGAATGGTTTCATTTTAATTTCTCTTAAAATCAAAAGAAAAAATGAATAAAATAATACCAATGCAATTGTAAGAGATCATTTTTCCTGAAGGGAGGTATCTGATACAGAACAAGGGTCTCAGGCCTGTGAAGGTCTAAATGGGGGCCCTGCTGGCCCCATGTGGGTCTCCCCACTCGACTAATAAGTGCCATGAAGGCAGAGATCGAGACTGGGTCCCCACGGCTGCCTGGCAGTCCTGGCACACAGCAAGCACTTAATAATTGTTTGTTGAACTATTGACTATCCAGTGAGTTGCTGGGTCCTCACAATCAGATCTGACCTGCCTGGTGCATCATAGGAGATGCTTGATAAATGGATGGCTGGAGAAAGGGTCAGATGGCAGACTGACCGCAGTCCCAATCTGGGAGCAGCAGCGCCACCTTGTGGCATGATTCTGGCCTGCCTTTCCCTGTTCAGTGGAAAAGTCCTGGGAGTTTTCAAAACCCTTCCACTGGAAAGGAATTGAGAGGAGAAGAAGGAGAAAGAGAAGGAGGAGGAAGCAGGCAGTGATCTCAGAAACAAAGACCTTAGATACAAACCCAGCAGCCATCCATTTGTGGCTGTGTGTCCCAGGGCTGATTACAACACCTCTCAAATCTTCAGTTTCCTCATCCAGAAAATGGGAACAGTCAAAATCAGGCCGCTGAATAATGTAACAAAATCGCTCAGAAAACAGCAGCAATTTCTTACCTGCCACCCTAGGGCTCCTGGGAACAGGTGCTGTCCTCAAGGGAGCCCCCCCACCCAAGGCTGGGAAGTGACAGAGTTTTCAGGACCACAAGGCTGGAGCAGAGAAATGGACATGAGTTTGGGTCTGGGTTGTCAGGTTCAGTCAAACAATAAAATAAATAGGATGCCCTGCTCGATTTGAATTTTAGACCAACACTGAATAATTTTTTAGTATAAATAGATCCAGTACTTCACAGAATACACTTAAACCCCCAAAAGGTATATTTTTGTTGACCTGAAATTCAAATTTAATTGGCCATTCTGTGTTTTATGTGGTAACCTTAGCCTGGACGAGCCTGGGGAGGCAGGCAGGAAGGCTTCCAGGAGAGGCAGTGGGGCTAAGAGCCCATGGTGCGGCCACCTTTCCTTCCCCTCCCCCACCCAGCGTGCCCTCTTGGCTGTGCTCACAAGAGACTGGAGGTGGAGACGATCGCCATGCCAGGGTTGAAGATGTGGGACAAAATCATCGAGACCTTATTTTCCAAATCAGAATTGAGTTACATCTACTTGACCAGAGGTATTTTGGCCACATCCCAGCACTGAAGGCCACTGATAGCTAAAGGCTATCAGTCACACATATCTCCTGGTGACTTCCCAGCTGTGTGACCTTGGACAAATCACGTCACATCTCTGAGCTCTGCCCATTCCAGACCCATTCTCCTCTAGCTCTCTCCCTCTCCTCATTTTGCCTCAGTCAAATCATTTTTAAAAATATTTAATTAATTTATTTGGCTGTGCTGGGTCTTAGTTGTGGCATGTAGGATCTAGTTCACTGACCAGGGATCAAACCCAGGCCCCCTGCTTTGGGAGCACAAAGTTGTAGCCACTGGACTACCAGGGAAGTCCCTCCATCAGGTTTTAACTGCATCTCCAATTCAAAGGTCCGTCTAGTCAAAGCTATGGTTTTTCCAGTATTCACTACAGATGTCAGAGTTGGACCGTAAAGAAGGCTGGCTGAGCGCTGAAGAATTGATGTTTTCGAACTGTGGTACTGGAGAAGACTCTTGAGAGTCCACTGGACAGTAAGAAGATCAAACCAGTTAATCCTAAAAGAAATCAACCCAAAGTACTCATTGGAAGGACTGATGCTGAAGCTGAAACTCCAATATTTCGGCCACCTGATGCGAAGAGCTGGCTCATTGGAAAAGACCCTGACGCTGGGAAAGATTGAAGGCAAGAGGAGGAGGGGGCCACAGAGGATGAGATTGTTGGATGGCATCACTGACTCAATGGACACGAGTTTGAGCCAACTCTGGGAGATAGTGAAGGACAGGGAAGCCTGGCGTGCTGCAGTCCATGGGGTGGCAAAGATTCGGACATGACTAACTGAACAACCACCAATTGACTAGGCGTGGTCAATGGGCTGTTTCTATCATCAGAGATCTCCCCAGATTTCTCTGTGGCTCCCTCCTCTCCTCCGTCCTTTCTGTACTCAAATGGCACTCTAAAAGGCCACCCCTGTCTACCTTATTAAAAAGCGCAACCCCCACATTCTCAATCCCAGTCCTTAGCTTTTCTTAGTAGCATTTACCACCACCTGAGCCATTGTGCATCGCACTCACTTATCTTGTTTATGGCCCATTCCCCACCGGGTGGTGAGCATCACAAGACTGGGAGCTGCCTTTTGCTCTCGGGCTCCCCATGCCCAGCACAGCAGCTCAGGAAGAACTGTCGAATGAATGAGAAGGAAAATGAATGGATGGGGGGGAAAGCATGCCACAAATATGAAATTTTTTTTCTTTGATAATTTTATATACCTGATTTAATCATCCTGGGGATTCAGACTCAGAAATCTGACAAGTTGCTTGTAGTTACTTCAACATGTATGTTCAGTTTCTTGGTGCGCAACAGCCACGTGGTGTTGGTGGCACAGAGTTCTAGAACATTCCCCAAATCTCTGAAAACTCTATCACACAGCTCCATTGATTTTCATTTGGTCAAATTTTTTAAGAGGAAGGACACTTTATCTAAGTCTGGAATCCCCATGGATCTGTGAATACCTTAGAGTGTCTCCCTCGGGGTTAAAATTCTGCTCCCTGGAGAAAAGGCATGCTGTCACTTTTTTTTTTTTTAAGCAGAAGCACTTACCTTCTGCCTGGTCCCTGGGGCCATCTGAGTTTGAGACCTTGGTTTATAGGCAAAGAAAATAAAGGATTTGGGGGACTGGTGGTAGGGTGGGGGAATCCAAATGGCACACCTTCAGGAGGGAGTTGATCCAGGAATCAGAGAGGGTTGGCGCCTGCACTGTCCCTGGTTCCTGCTTTCTGGGCCTCGGGTTCAGTTCAGTTCAGTTCAATTCAGTCGCTCAGTCGTGTCCGACTCTTTGCGACCCCATGAATCCCAGCACGCCAGGCCTCCCTGTCCATCACCAACTCCCGGAGTTCACTCAGACTCACATCCATGGAGTCAGTGATGCCATCCAGCCATCTCGTCCTCTGTCGTCCCCTTCTCCTCCTGCCCCCAATCCCTCCCAGCATCAGGGTCTTTTCCAATGAGTCAACTCTTCGCATGAGGTGGCCAAAGTACTAGTTTCAGCTTTAGCATCATTCCTTCCAAAGAAATCCCAGGGCTGATCTCCTTCAGAATGGACTGGTTGGATCTCCTTGCAGTCCAAGGGACTCTCAAGAGTCTTCTCCAACACTACAGTTGAAAAGCATCAATTCTTCGGCGCTCAGCTTCCTTCATAGTCCAACTCTCACATCCATACATGACCACTGGAAA
Organism: Bison bison bison; assembly: GCF_000754665.1. Classification (NCBI taxonomy): domain Eukaryota; kingdom Metazoa; phylum Chordata; class Mammalia; order Artiodactyla; family Bovidae; genus Bison; species Bison bison. The sequence continues at coordinate 3,751,082 of NW_011495051.1, read as the reverse complement.
CCATAGCCTTGACTATGACGGACCTTTGTTGGCAAAGTAATGTCTCTGCTTTTGAATATGCTATCTAGGTTGGTCATAACTTTTCTTCCAAGGAGTAAGCGTCTTTTAATTTCATGGCTGCAGTCACCATCTGCAGTGATTTTGGAGCCCCCAAAAATAAAGTCTGACACTGTTTCCCCATATATTTCCCATGAAGTCATGGGACCGGATGCCATGATCTTCGTACTCAGCTGTAAGATGAGGTGATAGATGGGCACACAGTGTTGTGAGGATTGAGTGGCACGATACAGGTCAGGGCAAGTTGCTCATAATGCTAGATGGGGCCGGCTCCATCACCCTCGTTAGGAGGTCGGGATGGAGTGGTGGCGCCTGACGAAAGGAGGCCTCACGCAATGATCTCTCAGTTCTCACAGCCTCGATTGGGTAAGGACAGGGGACCCTAGGATCATCTCCCATCGCCGAGTTCCCAGGGTCCCAGACGGGGAGGGGGCTCTCCCGGGCTGGCTCTGGGGTCGTACGGGTGTCGCCAACTGGCTGCACAGTCGGGAGGGCGCCCTTTCCTGGACTTCACTTATGGCTCCAACGTCCCAAGCCGGGCGAGGGGCGTGGCCTGGCGGCAGGCGGCCCCCAACCAGATTGGTCCTCCGACCCGTCACTCCCGGGCGCCCGCCCCGAAGTATAAACGCTGGTCTTGGTCCGGCCCAGGACGGTTTTGGAGCTGGCTTTGAAGTAGTGGCAGCTGCGCCCCTGACGTCCCGCTGATCGCGGTGAGAGGCGAGGGGCCCCGACTGAGGTGGGGGTGGGGTCCGCTGAGTCCTGGGGTGCCCTAAGGGAGGTAGGGACAGGGAGGGCCTTCCTGGGGACTCTGCTCGTCTCCGCGGCCTGGGGAGGGGGTCTACAGCCTGGGCTGAGCACTCTTCCCTCCCCAGAAAAATTCAACTTCTGGAACAGGCTTAGACTTTCAGACTTTGTTCTCTCAATATCTAGGACGTTGGCGGGGGGAAGGCGCACGAAAGAACACCCTAGAAGTGGCAGCATGGGGCGGGGGGCTAAGTCCCCCGTCCCAAACCACATCCTCCTGCATTGCTGACGCACTTTGGAGACAAGCCGCAGCCCATTCCGCGTAGAAATTCCCCCCCAACCCCCACCAGGGGAGCAGTCCCTCTGCCTAGCAAAGCCCCTTCCTCTCCAAATGGTTTTGGCGCCTGGGGACTTGGCCCCTCCCTTGCCCTCCTTCTGGCACCCCAGCTGACCCTGGGAGGGTCTGGGGCCAATCCCGCCTCCTTTTCCTGGGTGGGTGTGGCCAGTGGATTGCACAAAGTGGCGGTGGGAAGGCCTACCCCTTATCTGAGTCCTTGGGACGTTTGTAAGACCGGAGCCGAGGCTTGGGTTCCTTCTCTGGAGAACTCTGGAAGTTGGATCTGAGCATATCCTGCTTGCAGTTGGACGGCTGCGTGACTCCAGTCTCAGCCAGTTCTTGCTCTCACAGCTGAGGCCCGCTGCAGGCAGGTTGCTGACCCCCAAGGACTCTTATGGGGGAGGGGGGTGTGATATCTGCAATGGCCGTTCTTGGTTAAACCAGTTCCAGAGGGACTGGATGGACAAAACGGATGGGAAGGAGGACCTGTGTGCTGTCCAGGTGAACTCAGGCTCAGGGGAAGGGGAGGGGAAGAACAGGAGTCAGGTGATGATCACCAGGGGTGGATGCGCCTCCTCGCCCCACTTCCCGGGTGGGGGACCTTTGTACCAAGCAGAAGCTCAATCCTGGCTGGTTTCACCAGTTTCTGTGTGGCAGACAGAGTGGTGTGAAATGGATCCGTTTACTGAGCGCCTGCTACGTGCCAGGTCCCAAGCTGAGTGAGCACGTGCAGTCTCTCCTCCAATCCGCAGGGACTCTGTGCTAGGAATGGTTACCCCCATTTCATAGATGTGGGAAATGAGGCTCCAAGAAGGGGTGTTGCCTTCCTAAGCTCCCACAGCTAGCAAGTTGTAGAGCCGGGATTAGAACCCAGTTTGGACACCAGAACTGGTGCTCTCAAAACATTGGTTTGCTGGGTTCCATTCGTGTGTCTGCATGTGCACGCTAAGTCACTTCAGTCACGTACAGCTCTTCGTGACCCCCATGGACTGTAGCCCGCCCGGCTCCTCTGTCCATGGGATTCTCCAGGCAGGAGTACTGAAGTGGGTTGCCATTTCCTCCTCCAGGGGATCTTCCCAAACCAGGGTTCGAACCCTCCTCTCTTATGTCTCCTGCCTTGGCAGGCAGGGTCTTTACCACTTCCCAGATTCTGGGAAGCCTGGGTTCCACTTAGGGAATGGCAAACACAATGTCTGGAAGAAAATGCTCAGACTCGAGGTCAGGGGTTCACCAGAGGCTTCTAGAATGACCTTGGGGGTCATTCATTGTGGGGAGACTTCTTTGGCAGTCCAGTGGTTAAGATTCTGAGTTTCCACTGCAGGGGGGGTCACAGGTTTGATCCCTGGTCAGGGAACATGCAGTGTGGTATGACCAAAAAAAAAAAAAAGCACGTGGGGAACCAGCCTTAAGGAAGGTTTAGCCCCATTTTACAGATAAGAGGACTGAGGTTATCAGGTTATGAGGTTATCGGTTACGAGGTTATCAGCTCCTTGCCCACTTGCCCAGCATAGGTGGGGCTGGGACTCCTGAAATGTAATCTGACAAGGCTCTAGGTTTTCCACCTGGCCAGGAAAGTGGAGCACCTGTGGCTGCTGCTGTCTTGCCTGCAAATGTGTGCATTAGATTCACCCAGGGAACCTCTCTTTTGATTTCCCCACGTCCCTGAGACTGACATGAGGGACATGCACTGGGGCCAGGCATGTTCTTTCTAGCTTTTTTCTTTTAACGTTAATTTTTTTTTGAACAGATAATATTATCTACTTGGCTCACAAGTCAGAGGCTTGCCCCAGCTACACGATCTTTCTTCCTGTGTCTCTTTAAAGATTTATAAGCAAATACTTTAGCCCCACTCACACCTTTGGTCTCTTAACAATATCTTGTTGTGTTAGTTGCTCAGTAGTGTCTGACTCTTTTGCGACCCCAGGGACTGTAGCCCGCCAGGCTCCTCTGTCCATGGACTCTCCAGGCAAGAATACTAGAGAGGGTAGCCATTCCCTTTTCCACGGCATCTTCCCAGACGTGGGCTGTGTCAATTATGTGTAAGTTTTACAGTCTTCAGCCACTGCCCTGGGCTACCATTGTTATCTATCTTTATTGCCCTTCTTTTTAGCAACACAGGTACACACGTCTCTGTCCACGTGGCAGTACCAGTATGGGACTGTCCCCGCAGTGAGGTTTCTGGGTCAAAGGGAAGGTGTCTTGAAACCCAGTAGTAACTGACAACTTGCAACTCCAGGGGTTTTGCACCATAATATTGATAGAGGTGGGGCTTCCCAGGTGACTCAGCAGTAAAGAATCCATATGCCAGCGCTAGAGGTTTGATCCCTGGGTGGGGAAGACCCCCTGGAGAAGGAAATGGCAACCCACTCCAGTATTCTTGCCTGGGAAATCCCACGGACAGAGGAGCCTGGTGGGCAACAGTCCACAGGGTCACAAAGAGTCGGACACAACTGAGTGACTAAACAGCTGATACAGGTGAGCCCTTGGAGGGCTGTGCGCAGACCTCGCCCTTTAAGCTGTGGCCCCAAGACCAGCTGCTTGAGCAGCAGCTGGGAGCTTGTTGGAAATGCAGACTTCTGACCTGATGAATCAGCACCATTTTGAACAGGCTCACAAGTGCATGTAATTGATCTAGAGGCAGAGTTCTAGGAAATGGGGGGGTGGGGGAGCCCTGAGGGCAGGTGTGAACTCGGACTTGCCCATGGAGGGAAGCGAGGAGCCAGCTGTACCCTGACTAGTCCTTCTGCTCACAGTGCGTGCTTCTGAGAAATGTCTGCTGACGAGACTGAAGCCACTGCCAGCACCCAGGTGACGGCAGAGGAACCGGTACAGCAGGTGAGGAAGGCCTGGGATCTGTGGGAGGAGCCTTCCCACACGCGAGCCTTGGCAGGAGGCTGCTCGCAGCACAGGGGGGTCGAGAGACACCCTTCCAAGTGGGTCGAGTTCTAGACCCTAGCAGGTTCCCCATTAACAGGCGAAGGTGGGAGAACTGGGGGATCCCAGGGCTCTTGGGAGAACAGGGGTGCAGCTCTGTTTGAACTGCCTGGCTCCCCCAGGCAGATCTTTCCTGTCTCTGCAGGTTCTCTTAGAGTCCTCCTTCTAAGAAAGTCAGTTTCTAATTCCACTTCTGCTTCCCAGTTTAAATAAAATTCCCCTTGCTACATTTTTTTTTTTGGCCGTGCCAGGACTCTTAGGATCTTAGTTCCCCAACCGGGGATCGAACCCGAGCCCTCAGCAGTGAACGCTAGGCGTCCTAACCACTGAACTGCCAGGGAGTTCCCCAAAGTCCCTTTTAATAAACAATTGTTTTAAAATGGAAAGTGAAAGTGAAGTCGCTCAGTCGTGTCCGACTCTTGGCGACCCCATGGACTGTAGCCCGTCAGGCTCCTCCATCCTTGGGGTTTTCTAGGCAAGAATACTGGAGTGGGGTGCTGTTTCCTTCTCCAGGAGATCTTCCCGACCCAGGGATTGAACCCAGGTCTCCTGCATTGTAGGCAGACGCTTTACCATCTTAGCCACCAGGGTAGAGGTATCATTCACATACCGTAACTGGAGAAGGAAATGGCAGCCCACTCCAGTGTTCTTGCCTGGAGAATTCCATGGACGGAGGAGCCTGAAGGGCTACAGTTCATGGGGTCGCAAAGAGTCAGACACGACTCAGCGACTAACACATGCGCACACATGTACCATAAAATTCATCCTTATGAGGACTTCCCTGGCAGTCCAGTGGTTAAGACTCTGCATGCCCACTGCAGGGGGCATAGGTTCAATCCCTGGTGGGAGAACCAAGATCTCACATGCTGCATAACAAGGCCAAAAAAAAAAAAAAAAAAAGATGATGAAGCATTTTTAAAAAGTTTACCCTTATGAAGAGTACTACTCAATGATTTTTAGTAAACTACCCATATGCAGCCATCACCACTACACTGGACATTTTTCATCTCCCCCCAAAAGAGACCCTGTACCCACCAGCAGTCACTCCTCATTTCTCTTTCCTGGGAACCCCTTATCTAGGTTCTGTCTCTACTGATTTGCCTGTTTTGGACATTTCATATAAATGGAGACACACGCTACAATACCCTTTTGTATCTCGCTTCGCTTACTGAGCGTTATCTGTTTGAGGTCCCTCTCTGTGTTGTACTGATAGCATCTGTTGGTGCTCTGTCCCCTTACTTTTTTAAAAATGAATTTTCATTGGAGTATTTTGACTTCCCTGGTGGCTCTGTGTAAAGTACCCTCCTGCCAATGCAGGATGCAAGAGATGAGGGTTTGATCCCTAGGTTGGGAAGATCCCCTGGAGAAGGAAATGACAACCCACTCCAGTATTCTTGCCTGGAGAATGCTATGGACAGAGGAGCCTGATGGGCTACAGTCCATGGGATCACAAAAGAATCAGACACGACTTAAGGACTAAACAACAGCATCAGTTGACTTTTATTTATTAATACAATTGATAATATAATTTATTAATACAATGTTCATTTCTGCTATACAGCAAGGTGAGTCAGTTATACGTATATCTACTGTTTTTTAGATTCTATTTTCATAGGTGATTACAGAATATTGAGTAGAATTCTCTGTGCTATATAGTAGGTCCTTATTAATTTTCTCATTCCTTTTTAAAAATACGGTAAAATACACATAACATAAAAATATACTATTTTACCTGTTTTGAAGTGTGCAGGTCAGTGTCATTAAGTATATTCACAGTGTACAACCATCATCACTGTCTTATTCCAGAACTCTTTCCTCACCCCAAATCGAAACCCCACACCCACTAATAGTCACGCCCGTTCCCCTCTCCCCCAGCCCCTGACAACCACTAACCTGCTTCCTGCCGATGGATTTACCAAGTGGACATCTTGTAGAAGTAAAATAAGTAGAATCATGTTTATAAAAGTAGAACCTTCTGGGACTTCCCTGGTGGTCTCAGGACTTTGTGCTTCCACTGTAGAGGGTGAGGATTGGATCCCTGGTCACGGAGTTGAGATGCCACAAGGCACAACCGAAAAAGAAGTAGAATCTTCTACGTTAGGTACCACATAAGTGGAACCATATAGTATTTGTCCTTCCGTGTCTCGCTTATTTCACCAAATATAATGTCCTCAAGGTTCACCCGTGTTGTATCAGAATTTCCTTTTAAGGCCGAATCCTATCCCACTGTGTGCACGGAGCACAGGACACTCGGCTTGCTTCCACGTCTTAGCTGTTGTGAATAAAGCTTCTTTGACCATGGGTATACAGATGTCTCTTTGAGATTCTGTTTTCAGTGCTTTCGTCTATATACCCAGAAGTGGAACCGCTGGGTCATATGGCAATTCCATTTTTAGTTACTTAAGGATCACCATAATGTTGTCCGTAGGGGCGGCATCATTTTTCTTTCCCGCTAATAGCACACAAGGGCTTCAATTTCTCCACATTCCCACCATCACTTATTAATATCTGTTCACTTGATAGTAGCCATCACAGTGAGTGTGGGGTATGAGGTGGTATCTCATTGTAGTTTTGACTTGAATTTTCCTAACGACTTGTGATAGGGAGAGTCTTTTGTGCCTGTTAGCCCTTCGAAGGCTGTGTGTGTGTGGGGGGGCTTTTCTCTAGCTGTGGCGAGCGGGGCCTACTGTTCATTGCAGTGTGGGGGCTTCTCATCGCGGTGGCTTCTCTTGTGGAGCACGGGCTTTAGGACGCAGGGCTCGATAGTTTTGGCTCCCGGGCTCGAGCACAGGCGATACAGTTGTGGCGCACAGGCTTGGTTGCTCCGTGGCATGTGGGATCTTCCCGGCCCAGGGATGGAACCTGTACCTCTTGCATTGGCAGGTGAATTCTTTACCACTGAGCCACCAGGGAAGTCCTTGGAGGCTATGAATTTTTAAAAACATGCTTTCTACCACATTTTCTGTATCCATTCACGAATTCACGGACATTTGGATTTTTTCCATTTCTTGGCCATTGTGAATAGTGCTGGTGAGAACATTCATGTACAAGTCTTATGTGGACATGTGTTTTTCTGTCTCTAGAATCATAGGAGCAGCATTGCTGGATTTTGTGGTAACTTTGTGATTAACTTCTGAAGAGACCTCCTGGGCAAACGCTGAAGGAGGACTGCCTGAGTCCAAGCTCCAGCTTTGCCATTGGCTCATTTTGTGGCCTCGGATGACTTACTTAGCTTCTTCTTGCCTCAGTTTACCTGTCTGTAAAATTGGAATAGTACTCCCAATCCTGGGATTGGCGATTGCACAGATTCTACAGGTAGAACCTATGAGACTTAAGTCTTCTGTATGCGTCTTCTCACGGGTCACCTTTGCAGCTCCTTTAGGACAGAAATGACTTCTCATTTTATGGGTCAGGAAACTGAGGCTCACAAGGCCTGTCTGACTACTCAGTTCTGCTCTTGTAGGTTAAGAATGGCTACATTCAATACGTAAATGAATGGGAATAGCCATGTGCCAATAAAACTTTATTTACAAAAACCAGGTAGCATGGAATATCATACCATGAAACAATGAGGCACTGACATGCAGTGCAGTGTGGACGAAACTTGAAAGTATGTTCAGTGAGGGAAACCAGGCACAGAAGGACAGATACTGTCTGATCCCACTCACAAGAGCTCCTTAGAGGAGTCAAATCCATAGAGACACGTAGGTGGTGGGGCCAGGGGCTAAGAGAGGGGAGTCAGTGTTTAAAGGGAACAGAGTTTCAGTTTAAGAAGCTGAGAATCTGGAAACAGATGCTGGCAACGGTTGCACAACAATGTATGTGTACTTAATGCCACTGAGCTGTGCACGTAATTATTTAAATGGTAAGTTTTATGTGTATTTGACCACAATTTTTAAAAAAAGGAGTGAAGCACCAGCACACGCTACTACATGGAGGAACTTTGACAATGACACTGAGTGTAAGAGGCCGGACACAAAAGGCCACGTGTGATTCCATTTTTTTGTGAGGTGTCCTGAACAGGCAGCAATCCACAGAGACAGAAAGTGGATTCATGGTTCCCAGGGGCTGGTAGGCAAGGGTGTGGCAGTCAATGACAACAAGTTTCTTTTGAGAGCGATCAATACGTTCTGAAATTAAGACAGTGAGAGTTACACAGCCTTGTGAACAAATGCACTAAAACCCTCTGAATCGTGCATTTCAAAATGGTGAAATTCTATGACGTATGAACCAGATTTCAATAATGCTGTTAGGAAAAAAAAGGCAAAAGGAAAAGCAAGTAGTGGGCTGGCCCTGGGGGTAGGACGGGGGGCATAGTTCACTGACATCAGTTTTAGACCTGAGCTCCAGGACAGTGGATTCTCATGTCTCGTCACTGCCTGGCACACCATGGGTGTCAAGGTCATGTTCAGACAAGTGGGGTGCTGGGCCAAGATAGAGGAAGCGCCTGGCGGAACCAGGGAGTGCCTGGCTTGTGCAACCGAGTGAGTGCAGAGGGAGGGGAGGCAAGCCACGTCCCCGGCCTGAGCCTCCCTGCCCATAGCCCAGTGTGGTGGACCGCGTGGCCGGCATGCCCCTCATCAGCTCCACCTGCAACATGGTGACCGCCGCCTACACGTCCACCAAGGAGAGCTACCCCCACGTCAAGACCGTCTGCGACGCGGCCGAGAAGGGGGTGAAGACCCTCACGGCTGCTGCGGTCAGTGGGGCCCAGCCCATCCTGTCTAAGCTGGAACCCCAGCGTGAGTGAAGCATGGGAGCCCATGGACCGTCCACTCTGGCCTATTTCCGGGTGGGGGAGGCGGGGTGGTGTCTGTGGACCCTCCCAGAGCCCCTGAGGGATGTACGTGCGCAGTAACCATCAGCTGTCTATTGCCCCCACCCCACGCCCACCCCCACAGTCACCTCGGCCAGTGAATACGCCCACAGGGGGCTGGACAAACTGGAGGAGAATCTGCCCATCCTGCAGCAGCCGCCGGAGAAGGTGACTAACCCCCTCCATGAGGGGTGGGGTGGGGCGGATGCTCCACTAAGACTGGGGGCCTAGCTGGGTATGGGGTCTGTGGTCTCAGCTTAACCCATAGCAGACAAATGTGACCGCATTTATTCTCCCACCCTCTCTCCATTGAGCAACTGGAGGAACATTCTGAACACCAGCCAGATATGCCCAAAGCCCCCTAGGGTCTTCCACCTTGCCTAGAGAAAAAGCCAGAGTGTTTCTGGTGGTCCCACCTGATCTGACTCCACTGCCTCCCGACCCTCTACGCCCACCTCAGTTGCTCCATTCTGTCCGTGCTGGCCTCCGTCCTCCAGTTCAGTCACATTAGTGCCCACACGTACGGGACAGGGTGATGGATACAGAGCCCTTGCCTTCGTGGAACTTTCATCTTGGGGAGGCAGGGGAAAGCAGAGACAGTGAACACATCCATCTCAGAGCTGCCTCAGGACCTTTGCACATGCCGTTCCTTCTCTGTGGACCAGGCTGCCCGGTCTCTGAACTTTCTCGGCACATGTTCTTTCTCCGCACCATCCAGTGTGGAAACCAACAACCATATGTGGGTGTTGGGCCCTTAGAAGGTGGCCAGTATGACTGAGGAACTCAGTTACTAATTTTAATTATTTAAAATGTTATTTTTATTTAATCTACTTTCTTTGGATTTTTTGATGTGGACCATCTTTAAAGTTTTTATTGAATTTGTTAGTATTGCTTCTATTTTATGATTTGGTTTTCTGGCCCCAAGGCATGTAGACAGACTAGATTAGGATCCACTATAATGGCCTCATTTTACCTTAATTACTACCTTAAAGTTCTCATCACTAAATACGGTCACATTTTGAAGTCCTGGGGGCTTCAGTACCCTTTAGCCCATAACACCATGGGAAGAAGTGGAGGCCCAGAGAGGTCGAGTGATTTGCCTGAGGATACACAGCTAGGATATATCAAGCCAAGGACTCTAACTGGGCCATCCAGCCCCAGAGCATGTGATCTTAACTGCTCTCACCCTTCAGGGTCACCCGGGAGCTGGAGCTCCTCCCTTCAGCCCACCCCTTGTAGAGGTTGGGGCACAGGGGTCGGGGCACCCAGGTACGAAGGGAGGATGGAGATGCTGACGCTGGTCCTTCTTGTAGGTCCTGGCAGACACCAAGGAGCTTGTGTCGTCCAAGGTGTCAGGGGCCCGACAGGCTGTGTCCAGCACAGTGTCCAGTGCCAAGGACACTGTGGCCTCCCGAGTCACCGAGGCAGTGGACGTCACCCGGGGTGCTGTGCAGAGCGGCATAGACTTGACCAAGTCCATGGTGACCAGCGGTGTCCACTCAGTTGTGGGCTCCCGTGTCGGCCAGATGGTGCTGAGCGGGGTGGACACAGTGCTGGGCAAGTCGGAGGAGTGGGTGGACAACCACCTGCCCATGACGGACGCTGAGCTCGGTGAGTGCAGGCCTTGACTCTGGGGCCCCTCCCCAGACCATCTGATATGGGTCCCTCCCAGCCACCTGGAGTCTGTCCCTCACAGGCTGTCATCTGGTCCCTGCCGCTTCTCCCCATCTGTCTTAGCCCACCTCAGTCAGCTTGGTTCCTCTGCCCTGGTGCATGGTATCTGTCCTCCCTGAAGCAGCCTCCAGAGGGCGCCTGTGAGCACTCAAGTCAGGCCCCTCCTCTCCCCGCAGCCCTCCAGGGCTCCCATCTCCCTGTGGGTAACAGCCTCAATCCTCCTGGAAGCTCCCTTGTACTTCCCCACCTGCCCTCATTCATTCTGCTCCAGGCTCACTGGCCTCCTTGCCCATCCTTGACCATGTTTCCACACCGGGGCCTTTGCACTGGCCTTTTCTTCTACCAGGAACCCTTACATGACATCTAGATGGCTCGTTCCCTTCCACCTCCAGCTTTGTGCTCACATGCCACACACCCCCCGCACCCCTCATAAGACCTCTAAAATCACACCATTCCTTGTTCATATTGTGTCCTGAAACCTCCCCCTTCTTGGCTCTAATTTTTCTCTAGTCATCAATTCCACAAAGCAGAAGCTGTGTCCCCTGTCTGGTGCCCAGCAGGTGCTCAAGTCCCCGAATAAAATCACTGAAACTCTTCTCTATCATTCCACCCATACCCAGGCATCTATCTGTTCAAACCCTGAGCACCGGTTATATGCCAAACCTGCTTCCAGGTTCTAGGGATATGTCAGTGAACAAAGTTCTGCCCTCATGGAACCTTAAGGGTATAGCAATTAGATTAAAGGAGATGTTTCTGAGGAGGTGACCTTGCCCTGAGGTATATGAAGCTGTGCTGATGTCTGAGCAGAGAGACCAGGGGACAGCATGGTGCCTGATGTGTGTGGGAGGAGCAGGGAGGCGGCATGTGTGGCTGGAGCAGAGTGAGCCTGGGAGAGAGAGGGAAGAGGGAAGGGCAGCAAGGGTACCGGAGCAGATTGTGAAGGGCCTTGTGAGCCATGGGAGGACTTGGTCTTTTACCCCTAGGGAAATGGGAACCCTGGAAGACTGTGAGCAGAGGGGGCGGGGCCTGACTCAGTGTTCACAGGCGCCCTCTGGTGGCTACTGTGGGAAAGACACCGGGGGTGGGACGCGAAGGAGACAGGTTCAGGTGACCCTGCTGGTCTAGGTGAGCTGTGATGGGGCTGGACCAGATGGTGGCAGGAATAAACCAGGGGTGAAAGAGGTGAGACAAAGCGGCCAGTCCTACTCGTGGTTTCATATACCTATGGCTCGTGGAGTTGGCCTTGGCCCTGCGTTCGAGGCACAGCCATCCTTTGCACACCGTGATGGGAACTTCCAGCCGTGCCAGTATTGCACACACCAGTGCCCATGGCAACAAGGGTCCCCGAGGGCCACGTGTACCCAGACACCACGCTCCATCCAGGGGGAGCAGGGCCAATGATCTCAGGCCCTGCAGCTTCTGGGTTCAGGGTCTCATGTCACTTGGCCTTTGAGTTTTCAAAACTTTACCCTGCATCTCTTAAAGGAAGGGATCCGGCTGATGTCGTCCATCTTGCACACCAAGTGCAGTGCCTGCTGGCCCCTCCTAGTGCTCAGACAGAGTAAGATGCAGCTGTGAGTCTTGGTCAGCAGAAGGCAGGGGAAGACGCAGAGTTTGCAGGGAGGCAGGTTGTGAGCCAGGCCTGGGAGCCACTTCAGAAAACAGATCTATCTGACCAGCTTTGATTTTCTTTCTTTTGTGTCCATCTGCTAAGGATGAACAGCTTCCCTGGTGGCTCAGTGGTAAAGAGTTCGCCTGCCAATGCAGGAGACGTGGGTTGGATCCGTGGGTGGGGAAGATCCCTTGGAGGAAGGAACGGCAACCAGCTCCACTAATCTGGCCTGGGGAATCCCATGGACAAAGGAACCTGGCGGGCTACAGTCCAGGGGATCACAAGGAGTCGGACACGACTTCGTGAATAAACAACAGCAACTAAGGATGAAATCATTGTGCCGAGAGGGGCTTCAGGTGCTGGGGGGTCTGTGAGTTAAGGTGCCAAGTTATAGCTGGGACGCTACTCATGGGCTTCTGCCAGAACAGCCCTGCTCCCCCCATCTCCTGGGTCTCCCCTTTGCCAAGGCCACCTGCCCCCTCCAGGGGCCCTGCCGGCTTGCTCCCACATGCCTGGACTCTACCAGACAGTTCAGTTCAGTTCAGTTGCTCATTCGTGTCTGACCCTCTGTGACCCCGTGGCCTGCAGCACACCAGGCTTCCCTGTCTGTCGCCAACTCCTAGAGCTTGCTCAAACTCATGTCCATCAAGTTGGTGATACTATCCAACCATCTCATCCTCTGTTGTCCCCTTCGCCTGCCCTCAATCTTTCCCCACATCAGGTCTTTTCCAATGAGTCATTTCTCATTGGTCTTTTCCAATGAGTCAGTTGTCAGACAGCCTTGGCCTAAATAACGAAGCTGCTTTCACTTCCGAGGGCAGAGCTGCAGGGTTCCCAGAGGGCCATGGAGAAGCTGTGACCAGTAGCCTGGGTTCAGAATGTTGTTGGTTTGGATTTGGTCTTTGCAGACTTGCCTTTGGTCAGGAGAATGGGGCAGGTTTGTTTTTCCCAAGATGCTGACTTTTGCTTTTGTTGCTTTTAAATGTCCCGGGTGTTTAGTACTTTTGTTCAGTCATTTGTTTTATACATTGTATAATCCTTTTTTGGGAAGTTTAAAAAATTTTATTGAAATATAGTTGATTTACAATGTTGTGGTAGTTTCAAGTATACAGCAAAGTAATTCCATTTTACATACGTATATGAATATATTCTTTTTTAGATTCTTTTCCATTAGAAGAAAAGAATATATTACAGGATATTGAGTATAGTTCCCTTTGCTATAGAGTAGGTCCTTGTTAGTTGTCTTTCTCATTTAGTTTTTACTTTTATTTACTTTTTAAAAAATGATTTGTTTATTTATTTTATTCGGCTGCTCTGGGTCTTAGTTGCAGAATGCAGAACACACCTTCAGTTTTTGTCGTGGCAGGCAGGATCTTTAGTTGCAGCGGGTGAACTCTCGGTTGTGGTATGTGGGATCCAGTTCCCTGACCAGGGATTGAACCTGGGCTCCCTGCATTGGGAGCTTGGAGTCTGGACCACTGGACCACCAGGGGGGTTCCTTTTTTTTTTTTAAGTATAACTTTTTTTCAGGGGACCACATTTTCTTGACAGGCCAGGTGGTAAATAATTTGGGCTTTTTTGGGCCATACACCCTCTGTTCCAACTATGCAAGTCTGCCATTGTAGCACAGAAGTGTAGTCAGTAGGTAAATGAATGGGTGTAACTACATGTCAAAAAAATTTTGTTGACGAAAGTAGGTGGCATTCAGCCCAGGGGCTGTATTTGTAGACCCTGCTATAGGGCATTTCAAATCCAGATAAGGTTACTTACAAAACTCAAACTTTAAGAGCTACTATATTAAAGTCTACAGGGAGCAGAATAAGATAGGATCAAACTATCAAGACAGATGGATTTCCATCCTGTTACCTTGTAACTTTACGAGTATTTTCTGGACTAGACAGTCCTAACTTTTCCTTAACTGCTGTGAAGATGGTTCTCTTGTGGCTCAGACTTCTCATGGAGAGTCAAGTATCGTTAAGAACATGGGGCCTGGCGTCAGATCTTGACTTGTGGAGCCCCAGCTGTGTGACCTTCGGCAAGTCAATTAATCTCTCTGAGCCCCAGTTTCCCCACCTGTAAAAATGGGATGACGGCGCTTCCCTATTAGAAGTGTTAAGATTTTTTTTTTTTAGAACTGTTAAGATTTAATAAGAATACATGTGAGGAACTTGCCTGGTGGTCCAGTAGTTAATAATCCGGGCTCCCACTGTAGGGGGCACGGGTTTGATTCCTGGTCGGGGAACTAAGATTCCTGAATGCCACACAGCATGGCCAGAAAAAAAAAGACATAACAGAAAGCATGCAGAGTGCCTAGAACCTTGTAAAAGATTGACCACTATTAATATATGCTAGGACCTGTACAGGGAGCATTGGCCAACTCTTTTTGTAAAGGATCAGATAATGAACTTATTTTTTAAAATACTTATTTGGTTGTACGGGGTCTTAGTTGCAGCACACGAGATCTTTAGTTGAGGCATGCAAACTCTTGGTTGCAACGTGTTGGATCTAGTTCCCTGACCAGGGATCGAATCCAGGCCCCCTGCACTGGGCGCAGAGTCTTAGCCACTGGACCAACCAGGAATTCCCAGACGATATTTTAGTCTCTGCAGGCTAAGAGGCCACATACTCTGCCACTATAGTTTGAAAGCCACTGTAGACAGCGTATAACGAACATGCACAATTGTATTCACGGGTTGGATCGTATAAAACTGGAGGCAGGACAGATACAGTCCAAGGGTCGTAGTTTTCAGACCCTCACATTAGTCTAAGGCCTCTTAATCCCAGGATATTTGGCCCCCATCCTACCCATTTCACAGATGAGGAAAAAGCCAAGGCAGGGAGATCCTTTTACACTTGCAGACCGGGGCATAAACTCTGCCTTCACCACGCTTCTCCTGCCTCCCCACCGCAGCCCGCCTCGCCACATCCCTTGAGGGCTTCGACATCGCCTCGGTGGCCCAGCAACGCCAGGAGCAGAGCTACTTCGTGCGCCTGGGCTCCCTGTCGGAGAGGCTGCGCCAGCGGGCCTACGAACACTCTCTGGGCAAACTGCAGAACACCAGGCAGAGGGCACAGGAGGCCCTGCACCAGCTGTCACAGACGCTTATCCTGGTGAGGTCCATGGTGAGACGGTTTGGTGGCGAGGGCAGTGGCAAGCAGCATATGCACCAGTGAGCCCGCCCCAAGCCTGCTGGTTTACTCCTCCCCATTCTGCATATCTGCTTGGGCCGGCTCATGCGGTTGCAGTCCTGGTTGAGTTTGCTGGGGCTGCTGTAACAAGTACCCCAAACTGGGCAGCTTAAACAACACACATTCATTGCCTCACAGTTCTAGGGGCTGAGAATTCAAGATCCAGATATCAGCAGGGTTGGTTCTTTCTGAGGCCTCGCTCCTTGGCGTGTGGATGCTGTCTTCTCCCTGTGTCCTCACCTGGTCATCCCACCATGGGTCTGTGTCCTAACATCCCCCTTTTAAAAACATTTCATTCGTTTATTTTCTTTTTGGCCACGCTGTGCGTCATGCAGAAGCTTAGTTCCCTCCCCAACCAGCAATTGAACCTGTGCGCGCCGCAGTGGAGCCTCAGAGTCTTAATCACTGCGCCACCAGGGAAGTCCACCTGACAGCCCCTTTTCATTTAAGGACACCAGTCATACAAAAACGTTGTCGTCGTTCAGTTGCTAAGTCATGTCCGACTCTTTGTAACCCCATGGACTCTAGCACACCAGGCTTCCCTGTCCTTCACTATCTCCCAGTGTTTGCTCAGATTCATGTCCATTGAGTCGATGATGCTATGCAACCATCTCATGTTCTGTGACCTCAACCTTTCCCAGCGTCGAGGTCTTTTCCATTGAGTCGGCTCTTCAATCAGGTGGCCAAAGTATTGGAGCTTCAGCATCAGCATCAGTCCTTCCAATGAATATTCAGGGTTGATTTTGTTTAAGATTGACTGGTTTGATCTCCTTGCAGCCCAAGGGACTCTCAAGAGTCTTCTGCAACACATTTCGAAGGCATCAGTTCTTCAGCACTCAGCCTTATTTATGGTCCAACTCTCACATCTATACATGACTACTGGAAAAACCATAGCTTTGACTATATAGACCTTTGTTGGCAAAGAGATGTCTCTGCTTTTTAATATGCTGTTTAGATTTGTCATAGCCTTTCTTCCAAGGAGCAAGCATCTTTTAGGTCCACGCTAATGATCTCATTTTAGCTTAATCACTTCTTTGAAGACCTGTCTTCAAATGAAGTCATAGCCTAAGGTCCTAGGGTTCAGGGCTCCAACCCCCTGGGTTCCCTGTGGATTCTTGCCTGTTCCAGCATTCCTGTGGACCCCCAGGGGCTCTGCCAGCTTCATTCAAGCCCTGAGGCAGCCACCATCTATCTCCCTCTGCCCCAGATGGAAACCATCAAGCAGGGCGTCGATCAGAAGCTGGTGGAGGGTCAGGAGAAACTACACCAGATGTGGCTTGGCTGGAACCAGAAGCGGCTGCAGGGCCCGGAGGAGAACGCGGCCAAGCCAGAGGTACCCACCGGGGGTGGCACTGGGTGCTTGGGGCCCTGGCTCGCCTCTCCACACGCTTTCCCCAGCCTCTCTTCCCATTAACTGCCTTCAGGACCTGATGACAACTCCTCCAGGATGCCTGCCTGGATTTCTACTCTTGGGTGCGCATATTGCTTCTGAACCACAGGGCACTTGATTGGGATGGGTCTCTACCTGCTGAATTCTAAGCCATGCTCCATTTTCTTGAGTCCTGACTCCTCGGGCTTCCCAGGTGACTCAGTGATAAAAGAATCTACCTGCCAATGCAGGAGGTGCAGGAGACGCCGGTTCAATCCCTGGGTCGGGAAGATCCCCAGGAAGAGGAAATGGCAATCCACTCCAGTATTTTTGCCTGGAAAATCCCATGAACAGAGGCGCTTGGCCGACTACAGTCCATAGGGTCACAGAGTCAGACACGACCGAGCGACTGACTCCTCTCCCTCATCCCAGGGTCCCATGACATCCCTCATATTTACCCACCAGGCTCCTCACGACAGCTCCTCACTAACACGCTCTGGCCCCTCCAGTCTATGGCAAGCGCTGGTCTCTTGAATGAGCCCTGACTTTGCCACCTGTGCTGTCACTCACGGAGAAGGCGATGGCACCCCACTCCAGTGTTCTTGCCTGGAGAATCCCAGGGACGGGGGAGCCTGGTGGGCTGCTGTCTATGGGGTCGCACAGAGTCGGACACGACTGAAGCGACTCAGCAGCAGCAGCAGGTGTCACTCATCCATGCTTTCACTGAGTTGCTGCCTTAAACAATCCTCGTGCCTCATTCTGAACCATAGCCTCTCTGTGTTAGGGACTCTTTTGATATCCTAGCACTGTAGGTTCTCAGCCTAACCTCGCTGGGCCTCAATTTCCCCATCTGTGAATGGGGTGCAGGACCATCTGCAGGGTCATTGAGGTGAAATGAACATACGTGTTTATAGCAGTGTTTGAGTCACAACATTCACAAAGGGGAACAGCCCAGATGTCCACCAGCAGGTGACGCATCACAACATGTGGTCCTTCCACACACGGGAGCATCACTCGGCTGTGAAAGGAGGGGAGCCTGACACTCACTACCATGTGGGCGCACCCTGAGAACACGATGCTGAGAGATGCAGACACAGAAGGACACACAGGGTGGGGCTTCATTGATGGGAAACGTCCAGAACAGGCCGATCTGTTGACACAGAGAGTGGATGAGTGGTTGTTGGGAGCTGGGAGAGGGGTAAGTAGGGATGGAGTTTCTTTTTCTTTCTGTGTTTTTTTTTTTTTTATTTTTTGGTTAAGCCAGGAGGCTTATGAGATCTTAGTTCCCTGACCAGGGATCAAACCTGTGCCCCTGGCAGTGACAGCTCAGAGTCCTAACCATTGGACCGCTAAGGAATCCCCCCCTTTTTTTTGGGAGTTTCTTTTGGGCTGATGGAATGTTCTGAAATTAGATAGAAGGGCTGGTTGCACTACCTGGTGAATGTACTATAAAAAAAAAAAATCACTGAATTTTTCACTTAAAAGCATGAGTTTCCTGGTATAAGAGTTACTTTGCATACACACACACACATTGACACATAAGGCACACAGTGTTTAAAAAATGATATTTCTAAAGATATTGTGAGTATCTCTGTAAAACTGTTGCGCATTCAGACCCTAACCACTTAAAACCATCTTCCCCAACCCCCCAACTGCTGAAGAGAAAATAGATATTGATCCTGGCAGCACCTCCTGGCCAGGTTCAAAGCCAGAGTCCTCAGCTGACCAGGCTCAGGACAGTCTAGGGTCCCTACCTGCTTTGATTTCCTCCCCAGACTCAGGAATTTTCGAGGACTCTTATCTCAACCATGGTCTCCCCCACTGCTTACAGCTTCGGCCTCAAAAGTTCTTCCAGACCTTCTCATTTAAAAAAAACAAAACAAAACACTTTTTCAAAAACAAATTTATTGAGGTGTAAAATTCAGTATCTTGTACTTTAAAAGAGTTTTGAGGGAATTCCCTGGTGGTCCAGTGTGTTAAGGACTCAGGACTTTCACTGCTGTGGCCCCGGTTCAATCCCTGGTTCAGGGAACTAAGATCCCACATACTGTACAGTGAGACCAGAATTAAAGAAGTTTTGAGATATAATTCGCATACTGTACAACTGACCCATTTAAAGTGTACAATTTATTGGTTTTTAGTATATTCATGGGTTGTGTGACTATCACCTGTGTTAATAATTCAGAGCATTCCCATCACCCCAAGAGGAGACTGTCTCCCTAGTATCATAACAGCCCATTTCTATCTTCCTCCATGCCCTGGAAACTGCAAATGTACTTTGTCCCTATGGATGTTTCTTATCAATAGAATCATACACCATGTGGCCGTCTGTGTCTGGCTTCAAGGTCCATCCACGTGGCAGCAAGTGTCAGGACTGCACCCCTTCATATGGCGCAAGAACGTGGCGGTGTGCAAATGAACCACATTTTGTGTCCCCATTTGCCAGCAGATGGGCATTTGGGTTGTTTCCGCTTTCAGCGGCTGTGAATAACACCCCTTTGAGCATTTGTGTACCAGTCTTGGCACAGACATGCGTTTTCTTTTCTCTCGGGCGGAAGTCTAGGGGGTGGAATTGCCGAGTCAAGTGCGCACTTAGGCTTACAGCTTACCATTTTGAGGAACTGTCAGAACGTCTCCCAGAGTGACTGCTGCGCTCCAGTATATGAGGGTTCCAATTTCTTCCCATCCTCACCAGTGCCTGTTCGATCTTTTTTTTTTTTTCAAATTTATTTGGCTGTTCCAGGCCTTTGTTGTGGCACTCAGGACCTTGAGTTGCAACATTCAGGATCTAGTTCCCTGACCAGGAATGGAACAGGGACCCCATGCATTGGGAGCATAGAGCCTTAACCACTGGACCACCAGGGAAGTCCCATATATGTCTTTTTTTTTAACGGTTTTTTTTTGTCTTTTGGCTGTGCTGGGTGTTTGTTGTTGCACAGACTTTCCCTAGTTGCAGCAAGTGGGAGCTATTCTTTCTCTTGGTGCACAGGGCTCTTTCTGAGGTGGCTTCTTTTGTTGCAGAGCACAGGCTCTGGGGTGCACGGGCTTGGTTGCCCCGAGGCACGTGGGAACCTTCCCAGACCAGGGATCGAACCTGTGTCCCCTGCTTTAGCAGGCAGATTCTTAACCACTGGACCACCAGGGAAGTCCCCATGTCCGTCTTTTACCCAAATCATCCTAGTGTGGGTGACGTGTGTCTCATCGTGGGTTTGAGCCACACTTCCCTGATGTCTGATGAGGTTGAACATCTTTTCATGTGCTTATTGTTCTGCGTATCTTCTTTGAAAATATCTCTGTGCCTGTTTTTCAATTTGACCGGCAATTATCTGGCACGGTTTGAAACTCGAAGCGCTGGTATTCTGAGCCTCCATGCCCTGGGGAAAGGCTTTCCCCAAGGCGGGTGGAATACCCCCATTTCCTCTTTCCTGGTCTTTGGGGCCTATTGTTGTGGTTCAGTCGTGTCAAAAGTCGTGTCTGACTCTTTGTCACCCTTTGTCACCCTGTGGACTCTAGCCTTCCAGGCTCCTCTGTCCATGGGATTTTCTCAGGCAAGAATACTGCAGTGGGTTGCCATTTCCTTCTCCAGGGGATCTTCCCGAACCAGGGATCGAACCCACATCTCCTGCATTGACAGGTGGAATCCTTACCGCTGAGCCACCTGGGAAGCCCCTTGAGTCCTATTACCCCCAAAGCAAAGGGTGATGTCATGCCCCCACCCGCCCCTTCTCAGCAGGTCGAGTCTCAGACGCTCGCCATGTTCCGTGACATCACCCAGCAGCTCCAGACCACCTGTGCCTCGCTGGGCTCCAGCCTCCAGGGTCTGCCCGCCCACATCAAGGACCAGGCGCTACAGGCTCGCCAGCAGGTAGAGGACCTCCAAGCCACCTTCTCTGGCATCCACTCCTTCCAGGATCTCTCCAGCAGCGTCCTGACACGGAGCCGCGAGCAGGTGGCCAGGGCCCGAGAGGCCCTGGACCACTTGGTGGAGTATGTGGCCCAGAACACACCCATCATGTGGCTGGTGGGCCCCTTCGCCCCCGGAATCGTCGAGAAAGCCCCAGAAAAGAAGAAATAGGAGAGGCTGGAGGAGGGCTCAGAGGGCTCTGGCCTTCTCCAAGGGGCTGGCGAGTGACAGGGGACCCCTCACTGGGAACGCACCTCAGGAAGCTGAGGTTCTCAAATCTGACCTGTCCCTCATCCTCTCCATGCTTGGAGGAAGCGTGTCCTGAGCATCACATCCGTCATTAGGACAAGAGTTCTAGGGAAAAAAAATTTTTTTTTCTAGAGGGTTCCAAATTTTTTTTCTTCCTGAAAAACCAGGAATATAGTTCTCACATCCCACACCCTTTTTCTACATTGAGGCCCCTGGATATCAGCCTGAAGCTAGTGGACTTGGACCTCTGGGAGGTGAGCCTCTTGTGGGTGAGGTGGGGCCAGGGCAGCTGACGCTCAGTCTGGAGCAGGAGGGGGCTCAGGCCTGCCCAGCGAGCCCTGGGTGCGGGAGGCTTCAGTGTTGCCTTAATAAATTTTACCTGCAAAGTCCAGGCCTCATATATATGTGTATATGTGTGCATGTGGTTTTTTTATTTTTCAGCAGCTGAACAACTCTGGAGTCTCTGTATGGCCTTTTTGGGCTGTGGGGGTCTTTCATCTTCCCCCCACTCACCTGCCAGAGTCTTGCCCCCGTTGTCACGTCCCAGGCAGCCAGAGGAAGGGAGAAGCCCACCGCTTTTCCTGTACTGGGCCTTCCCAGGCATGTCGGGGAACTTTGTGACCCCCGAAAGATGCTGATGACCTGATTTCTCACATGGCAAAGGAGACTTTACAAATGGGATTCAATTAACACATTACTTACCAGACATATTAATATGTCTTTTTTCACCTGAACATTATTGACTGGAGACGTATCAGTATGTTTTTAGAGAATGATACCGTTATTATCAGGCTTCCCTGGTGGGTCAGGTGGTAAAGAATCCACCTGCCAATGCAGGGGACACAGGTTTGATCCCTAGGTCTGGAAGATCCCCTGGAGAATGGAACGGCAACCCTCTCCAGTGTTCTTGCCTGAAGAATCTCATGGACAGAGGAGCCTGGCAGACTACAGTCCCTGGGGTCGTAAAGAGTCAGACACAACTGAGCAACTAACACACACACACACACACACATATACATATAAATTATATATATATAAAAGACTCCAGACTTCTGACCTCTAGAACTGTCAGATGATAACGTGGGCGGTTTCCAGCTGCTGTGTTTGTGGCCATTTATTACAGTAGACTCAGGGAACTTGTCCTGGCTTTGAGGAATTCAAGGTTGCCAGTTTGGGGTTTCCAAAATTTCTATCCATTTCTGGGACTGGCCGTGTTCCCACTGCTGTGCTAATATTTGCTTACAGAGAAAACACAGCAACCAAATTCTCCACCCACTTTGGCCCAGGGCCATTCCGTACACTTCACGTACAAACCTTTTTGGTCTTGTGCTGTATTTTATTTCATTTAAATTATTTTTTTAGGTTGTGCCATGTGGCATGTGGGGTCTTAGTTCCCCTGCCGGGGGTCGAACTCAGGCACCCTGCATTGGGAGTGTGAAATCTTGACTACTGGACTGCCAGGGAAGCCCTTGGTATTGAGCTTTATAGATGGAGCACACAGTGGGGAAGGGTCCGCCTACTGTCAACCATGTTGGTGATGGCGAGACTGTGCTCATTCTATTTACGACATGCTCTCAAGGGCTCGGCGTCCTGTGCTGGCCTGGCCATGCTGGACTCCAGCTTGGTGATAGGATGTGGGTCCACTGGCCAGCTCCTTGGTCCCTGCTGTGTGACCCTGGGTGGGGTCTTTTGCCTCTCTAGCCCTCGGTTTCATTGATAACCAGCTCAGTGCAGTTCTGTGCGAAGATTCTGTGGAGTGGTGTACTTAAAGATCCTAAGGTCAGGACCTCCCTAGTGGTCCATGTTAAAGATCTTCATCTTGCAATGCAGGAGGTGCAGGTTCGATCCCTGGTTGAAGAGCTAAGATCCCACATGCCTTGTGGCCAAAAAAACACCAAAACATAAGACAGAAGCAATGTTGTAACAAATTCAATAAAGACTTAAAAATGATTCACATCAGGGGCTCCCCTGGTGACTCAGTGGTAAAGAATCTGCCTGCCAACGCAGGAGACATGGGTTTGATCCCTGATCCAGGAAGATCCCACGTGCCGAGGAGCAACTAAGTCCACATGCCACAACTACTGAGCCTGAGCTCTGGAGCCCTCGAATTGCACCTACTGAAGCCCAGACACCCTAGAGCCCATGCTCTGCAACAAGAGAAGCCACTGCAATGAGAAGCCCACGTGCTGCAACTACAGGGTAGCCCCTGCTCAGCACAAATAGAGAAAAGCCTGAGCAGCAAAGGAGACCCAGTGCAGCCAAAAATAAAGTTACATTAATAAAACAATACTGCATTGTGTATTTGAAAGTTGCTGAGAGTAGGTCTTAAAGTTCTCATCATAAGAAAAGAAAAATGTTTAACTATGTGAGGTGATAGATGTTACCTAGACATATTGTGGTCCTTTCACGGATATATTGTTAATATATTGTGTGTGTTAGCCACTCAGTCGTGTCCAACTTTTTGTGACCCCGTGACCTGTAGCCCACCAGGCTCCTCTGTCCGTGGAATTCTCCAGGCAAGAATACTGGAGTGGGTTGCCATTTTCTTCTCCAGGGGATCTTCCCAACCCAGGGATCAAACCTGGGTCTCTGGCATTGCAGGCAGATTCTCTACCAT
Organism: Bison bison bison; assembly: GCF_000754665.1. Taxonomy (NCBI): domain Eukaryota; kingdom Metazoa; phylum Chordata; class Mammalia; order Artiodactyla; family Bovidae; genus Bison; species Bison bison. Next base: position 3,727,580 of record NW_011495051.1, on the reverse strand, counting down.
CTGAGCCACCAGGGAAGCCCAATATATACATACATCAAACGGTTATGTTGTACGCCTAAGTTTAATGCTCTATTGTATGTCAATTATTTTTCAAAAATAAAGATTAAATATTTTGGGGTAGTAGTAAGAAAAGGAACACATAAAAATATATTCAGAATTATAGATGCCATGGAAAATTTGCCTGTCGACTCAGAAATGAATACTTGCTGTGTGTCAGGCAGTGTGGTAAAATGATTTAGAGTAAAAGTCTGCAAACCAGCCCAAGGGCCAATACTATCCAAAGAATTTGACTTTTGGCATGACTCACAAGCTAAGAATCTGTACATTTTTAAAGCAAAATTACACAACGGAGACCTCCTGAATCCTGCAAAGCTGAAAAGACTTACTATCTAACCCTTTACAGAAATAGCTTGCCAAACTGCTTGAGACCACCATACTGGCCTTCTTCCTGTTCCATCTTACTGCTTAGACTTAACTGTTTCTCCCAGTACTTAAAGATGGGAACAAGGATGAATTACTGATATTCAAGGACGTGGTTGAAACTCACAGGCATGGTGCTGAGGGAAAGAAGGAAGATGCAAACACACCCACACTCTGATTCCCTTTTGATGAAGTTTCAAAACCAAAACTAAAGCTATGATGAGAGAAACCAGGCAGGCAGTTGTCCTGTGGGTAGGGACAAAGAAGGGACCCTCGGAGACTTGTAGCGGTTGGAATCACCTCTAATATATCTCGGTAAAGAAGTTGATTACAGGGAGTGTGTGAAATATGAAGGGCTTCCCTGGTGGCTCAGACGGTAAAGAATCTGGCTGCAAGTGTAGAAGACCCAGATTTGATCTCTGGGTCGGAAAGAGTGTGTACATGCCCCCAAACCCACTGAGCTGTCCCTTTAAGCTTTATGCTTGTGAATAACACGTCAATACAAATTAAGAAAGAGAAAGTAGCATGGTGGTAGAGATGTGGGAAGTAAGCCCTTCTGTTCACTTCCGGGGGGAGTGCAAACAGGGATACTCTTTCGGACAAAAAAAATCTCTGGTAGTGTTTAGTAAGAGTGAGAGTGTTTCTTCTCCATGTCTGAAAAGGTCCAGAAGTTCCTGTTCTTTGTAGCTACCCTAGAAACTCTTAGAAACCCTTTCAACGAAGTCACCTAGTCTTTTTTTTTTTTTGGCCCCAGTTCAGTTCAGTCACTCAGTTGTGTCTGACTCTTTGCGACCCCATGGACTGCAGCACTGCCAGGCTTCCCTGTCCATCACCAACTCCCGGAGTTTACCCAGACTCATGTCCTTTGAGTCGGTGATGCCATCCAAACATCTCATCCTCTGTCGTCCCCTTCTCCTCCAGCCTTCAATCTTTCCCAGCATCAGAGTCTTTTCAAATGAGTCAGCTCTCCACATCAGGTGGCCAAAGTATTGGAGTTTCAGCTTCAGCATCAGTCCCTCCAATGAATATTCAGGGTTAATTTCCTTTAGGATTGACTGGTTGGATCTCCTTGCAGTCCAAGGGACTCTCAAGAGTCTTCTCCAACACCACAGTTCAAAAGCATCAGTTCTTTGGTGCTCAGCTTTCTTTATAGTCCAACTCTCACATCCATGCATGACCACTGGAAAAACCATAGCCTTGACTAGACAGACCTTTGTTGGCAAAGCAATGTCTCTGCTTTTTAATATGCCGTCTAGGTTGGTCATAGCTTTTCTTCCAAGGGGCAAGCGTCTTTTAATTTCATGGCTGCAGTCACCATCTGCAGTGATTTTGGAGCCCCCCCCAAATAAAGTCAGCCACTGTTTCCACTGTTTCCCCATCTATTTGCCATGAAGTGATGGGACCGGATG
>NW_011495051.1:3714874-3725651 GCF_000754665.1 Bison bison bison | reverse complement strand
AGCCACTGTTTCCACTGTTTCCCCATCTATTTGCCATGAAGTGATGGGACCGGATGCCATGATCTTTGTTTTATGAATGTTGAGCTTTAAGCCAAATTTTTCACTCTCCTCTTTCACTTTCATCAAGAGGCTCTTTAGTTCTTCACTTTCTGCTATAAGGGTGGTGTCATCTGCATATCTGAGGTTACTGATATTTCTCCCGGCAATCTTGATTCCAGCTTGTGCTTCCTCCAGCCCAGCATTTCTCATGATGTACTCTGCATATAAGTTAAATAAGCAGGGTGACAATATACAGCCTTGACGTACTCCTTTCCCAATTTGGAACCAGTCTGTTGTTCCATGTCCAGTTCTAACTGTTGCTTCCTGACCTGCATACAGATTTCTCAAGAGGCAGGTCAGGTGGTCTGGTATTCCCATCTCTTTCAGAATTTTCCACAGTTTATTGTGATTCACACAGTCAAAGGCTTTGGCATAGTCAATAAAGCAGAAATAGATGTTTTTCTGGAACTCTCCTGCTTTTTCCATGATCAAGCGGATGTTGGCAATTTGATCCCTAGTTCCTCTGCCTTTTCTAAAACCAGCTTGAACATCTGGAATTTCACGGTATTGTTGAAGCATTGGAGAATTTTGAGCATTACTTTACTAGCGTGTGAGATGAGTGCAATTGTGCGGTAGTTTGAGCATTCTTTGGCATTGCCTTTCTTTGGGATTGGAATGAAAACTGACCTTTTCCAGTCCTGTGGCCACTACTGAGTTTTCCAAATTTGCTGGCATATTGAGTGCAACACTTTCACAGCATCATCTTTTAGGATTTGAAATGGCTCAACTCTTTTGGCCCTGACCAGAGGTCAAACCTGTGCCCCCTTGTGGTGGAAGCATGGAACCACTGGACCCTCAGGGAAGCCCCATCACCTGATCCTTTCATCAATCCCATGAAGCAGGTGCTGTTACCGTGGCTATGTTACAAGGGAAGGAAACTGAGGCATGGCTCAGAGGACTCGCCCGTGGCCCCATCTCATAGCTGGTAAGTATCAGAATAAGGATTTGAACCCAGCACTCACTCAGACTCCCCCTCCCCGTCCCCTGCTCTGTGTTCATAGCCACTAACGTATAAGGCGTCCATGCCTGTTTGGGGGGGAACATTGGCAGCAACCAGCTTGTCCAATAACAGCTGCTGTGCTCAGTCATGTCTGACTCTTTGTGGCTCCATGGACTGGAGCCCCCCAGGCTCCTCTGTCCATGAGATTCTCCAGGCAAGGATACTGGGCTAGATACTGGGTTGCCATTTCCTTCTCCAGGGAACTTCCCTACCCAAGGATGAAACCCGCATTTCCTGCATTGGCAGGCAGAATCTTTACCACTGAGCCACCTGGGAAACCCCTGAACAATGACAGAGGACTCAACAAACTGTGATATAGCAATGCTTAATGAGACCACAACACACTTTAAAAGAACAGAGTTTGGGGACTTCCCTTGTGGTCCAGTGGTTAGGTCTCCGTGCTTCTACTGGAGGGGGAATGGTTTTGACCCCTGGTCAGAGAGCTAGGTTTCCCCAAGCTGCATGGTTTGGTCAAAATAAAAAAGTCTGGGTTACATATACTGGCTTAGAAAAACACTGGAGACAGTTACCAACTTATGCTAAGTTGCTTCAGTCGTGTCTGACTCTTTGCAACCCTATGGACCATAACCTGCCAGGCTCCTCTGTCCAGTGGATTCTCCAGGCAAGAATATCAGAGTGGGTTGTCATTTCCTACTCCAGGGGATCTTTCCAACCCAGGAATGGAATCCAAGTCTCCTGCCTCTCCTACTTTGGTAGGTGGGTTCTTTCAACTAGCTCCACCTGGGAAGCCCATAGTCACCCAGAATAAAGCTAAATATTGACACCATCGATGTCCAGGGTCAGCAAACTACTATCACTGTCCATCCCACTGCCTGGTTTAAATAAAGTTGTAAATAAAGTTTTATTGACACACAGCCACACTCATGTATTGACGTATCACCTGTGACTGCTTTGGGGTTACAAGGAATGGCAGCATCAGGTAGTTGTAATAAAGACACTATGGTCCGTAAGACGGACAGTATTTTACTCTCTAGTCCTTCACAGGAAAAACTTTGCTGACTTCTGGCCAGTTTGGATAAACAGCAAAGCCAGACCAAAGTGAGCTGAAGACGACTGAATGACTGAACAACAATAAACCTACCAGGAACGGTTGTTTTAAGATATGGATCAGATGACCACCAAGATGTGTTTGGTGTGGGAACAGCCATGTTATGGGTGCTTCAAAAAGTAGGTGTGCGGGTGTGGGGAGAGGTGTGGGAAGATCGGTTGGATGCCTTCTCCCTGTCCAGCTCTGGAGGCCCCAAGGGCATGGACCACTTCTTCCCCTACCCCGACCCCAAGGTGTCCCCAGAGCCTAGGCATGCCTAGCACACAATATGGGTTCAATAAAATTTCTCCCTCTCAGGAGACTAGGAATAAGTGAGGCATCGTGGTGGGTGGTGGGGGGGGCAGGCCGACGGAGTAGGACTTAGCATCTACATAATTTACATTTCATCTCTCTCCCAAAAACCTTTCAGTGAACTTTGGCCTGGAATCCTTGCACTGCTTGGGAGATCTAATGATAAAATTCAGGGTGTCCAATGTACCAATTAGGGGGAAACCCTCATATCTTTATTCTCACTGACTCTAACTGATATTTATCATTTCCTCAATTATGGATGAAGTTCTTGTGGCTTTGTCTCAAGTAGAAAACCACAGACATTTTCATATCAGGTCACATGGCCTCAGGTGGCTCAAAATACGGTTGACCCTTGTTACTATTGAGAAATCACTGGAGGGATGAGGTCTTGTTAATGTGGTGATACACACAGAGGTGGAACCCTAAGTTCTGTTTGTTTGCTTGGGTATAGCTCTATTTCAGAAGTCTTTTTGAAGTTATTGTCTTGCAAGTGTTTGAAAGCAATGCTTTATTGTGGTGAAATATAAACATGAAACTTACCTTTTAGCCTTTTTTCTTTTCCCTTTGGTTTTTTTTGTTTTGGCAGCACCATGTGACATGTTGGATCTTGGTTCCTAGACCAGAGATCAAAGCCACACCCCCTCCGGTGGAAGTGAGGAGTCTTAGCCACTGGACCACCAGGGAAGTATCACCTTTTAACCATTTTTAAGTGCAAAGCTCAGTGACATTAAGTACCTTTACTTTGTTGTGAAACCATCGGCACCATCCATCTCCTGGACTTTCTCATCTTCCCATACTGAAACTCTGTCCCCACGAAACACCGACTCCCCCTCTCCCTGCTGGTGGCACCTACCACCTCCTTTCTGTTTCTATGAATCTGACCCTCCTAGGGGCCCTGAGTGGAATCACACAATATTCGTCCTTCCCTCTCTAGTTGATCTCACTGAGCACAATATCTTTAAGGTTTCACATCGTTGTAGCCTGTGTCAGAATTTCCTTCCTTTTTAAGGTTGAATAATACCTCATTGTGTGGGTAGACTCCATTTCATTTATCCATTCATTCAAGGATGAATCACTAAGCTGTATTTTTTAAAAAGTATTTTAATAAGTATATTTCATATACATGGCTGAGTCCCTTTGCTGTCCATCTGAAACTATCATAACATTGTTAATCGACTATACTCCATATAAAATAGAAAGTTAAAAATATATATATTTCAACATAATGGACTTTGTTGTAACCTCCTGTATTGGGTTTGATGAATCTAACAAATGGTACTTTTAAAATTGAAGTGTTGTTGCTCAGTAGCTAAGTTGTGTCTAACTCTTTGAGACCCCATGGATTGCGGCACACCAGGGTTCCCTGTCCTTCACTATCTCCTGGAGGTTGCTCAAACTCATGTCCATTGAGTTGGTGATATTATCTAACCATCTCATCCTCTGCTGCCCCCTTTTCCTGCCCTCAGTCTTTTTCAGCATCAGGGTCTTTCCCAATGAGTCAACTCTTCACATCAGGTGGCCAAAGTATTGGAGCTTCAGCTTTAGCATCAGTCCTTCCAATGAGTATTCAGAGTTGATTTCCTTTAGGATTGACTGGTTTGATCTCCTTGCAGTCCAAGGGACTCAAATTGAAGTATAGTTGGTTTACAATGTTGTGTTAGCTTCAGGTGTATAGCAAATTGAAAAACATACATATATTTTTCAGATTCTCTTCCATTATAGGTTATTACATGATATTGAACATAATTCCCTGTGCTCTACAGTAGAACCATATTAGCTGGTTGGGAAGATCCCCTCGAGGAGGGCAAGGCAACCCACTCCAGTATTTCTGCCTGGAGAATCCCATGGACAGAAGAGCCTGGTGGGCTATAGTTGGCAGGCAGCAGTCCATAGGGTCGCACAATCGGACACAACTGACGCAATTTAGCACTCATGAACCTATTAATCCTAAATTCCTGATTAACCCCACCCACACTCCTTTTCCTTTGGGTAACCAGAAGTTTGTTTTTTATAACAAATGGTATTTTGATAAGAGATTCCAGGTGACAAAGAGGCCCAGTAGAAGGTATTATTTATGGCTTTTGTAGGCACCTTCCTCCATTAAAAAAAAAAATTACATTTTACAATTGTGTTGGTTTAAAGACACATGTAATTTAAGCTAGATTATACATTTTTTTCCTTTCTGATTTTAAAAGAAATTAAAACATTTTCATGGGTACCTCTGAGCACGATTGGCTCTGAGCACTGTGGTTTAATTGTGCCAGATAGATATGTAAGCCCTGGGTCTAGGACCTTCCAAAAGGTTAGGACCCCTGTGAATTTAATTTTATATGTATTTTTTATTACTTTTTTTGTTTGTTTGTTTTTGGTTACAGGCTTTAGTTAGTTCTGCTCCCGGTGAATTTTAAAACGTCACGTTTGTGCCTTTAAGACAGGCCCTCTTGCAAATTCCCTGGCGGTCCTCTGGTTCCAACTCTGCCCTTTCATTGACGAGGGCCTAGGTTCAAGCCCTGCTGAGGGTACTAAGATCCCGCTGGGTGACTCGGCCAAAAAAAAAAAAATATATATATATATATATGCCATCATGCTGTCTGTCCCTCTTCCAACCACAAAAGCGTCCCCAAACCCCTCCAGGGTGGCCATGATTCCCACTCTCACCCCTGTCCCCAATTATCCCATCCCTTTTGTTCATTTCCTGGAAAACATTAATTATCCATTGAGATGCACTAAATTGTGGTTCTTTCTCACTAGACTGTGGGTCCCCGCAGACAGGGTTTTTGTCCCTGCGGAGCCCCGTGGTGGTCTCCCGGGCTCGGGCCTCCCAGAGGTCCCCAAATACGGTCTACGTGGCAGCCGGGGAGGTAGAGAGGATGTCGCTGGGGCGCCTCAGGGACTTTCCCTGTCCCGCTGGGAAAGCGTGATCTCACTCGGTTCCTCCCTCCTCGCCGGACGCGGAAGGGGCGGGCGGAGGCCGTGCGCCTGGGGCTACAGGCGCGCCCTCCGCGCCCTGCCATCCGCGGGCATCGCCACCAGGCCATCAGGCCACCAACATCCGCCCCGAGGACCCGAGCAGTGCGGCCGGTCGCCCCCGCCACCCCAGGTAGGTGAGGAAGGGGCGAGGGCCTGGGGGGATGGGAGAACCCCGCAAGCCTGCATGGGCAGGGGGCCTGGCACCCCGCAACCCTCACCACGGGTCAAGGCCAGCTGCCCTCCTTGGGAGCTTTGAACGTCCGTGCGATGCATGTTCAGGTCCCCCGCCCCAACGCTGCAGCTCCCCTCCCTGGCCCAAGTCCTCCTCCCCCCTACTCTTCCTCAACACCCGGAGTCCTCCCCAGCAGGCTCTGTTTCCCTTCCAATACCCCTTTCCTCCTCCTCCTTTCTGATATCTTCTCCAAACGGGGCGCTCTCTCTGCCCCAGCCCGGGTTCCTCCCGCCCCGGGATCGCCGCTCACACCGCCCTCTCCTCCAGGGCACTGAATCCCCACTTTTTCCAGGGGCTTCAGGGACCCCTTCCCAGGCGCAGCGCACTTCTTTCAGTGGGTCTCATTCATCAGATGGGTGCCATCCCATTCAGATGGGTCTCCAGGAATGATCAGCTCCTCACTCCCTAGACCTCCCCGTGGGGTACCAGGTTAGTTGGTACTGGCCCAGGATTGGATCCAGGTCTGCTCAGTTGTGGCTGCTGGCACCACTCAGGGCCTGGCTGGCCCCAGACCTTCTTGGCGCCTGCACTCCTTCCCTCTCCTTGTGGCTGAGCAGGGATTTGGGGGAGGGGCACCCCCTGTGACCTGGGCAGGCTGAGGTGTGGGTTCTAGAGTTTGGGGGAAGATTGGTGGAAGCCCCAGGCTCCAGAGCCTGCCCCGGGCTTCTGTGTTCTCCTCTGAATTAGGGCCATTCATTCATCCTTCAACAAACATTTATGGAGCACCTGCTGTGTGCCAGTAGACAGTGTTCAGTATGTTGGGCACACAGTAGGGGCCAAATAATGTCCTCATGGAACCACAGTGGGCAGAAACTGTGACTCGTGTGTGTGCTAAGTGCGGAGGGCAGGTATCTGATCCCTTCTTTAGTGGACAGGCTTGATAATTCCTCAGATCCAGGTGTGGGAAGGGGACTGCACATAGTAGGTGCTCAGTGAATAAAGGGGGCTTTATTCTGATGGCTCAGATGGTAAAGCATCTGCCTGCAATGCAGGAGATGCGGGTTCGATCCCTGGATCTGGAAGTTCCCCTGGAGAAGGGAATGGCAACCCACTCCAGTATTCTTGCCTGGAGAATCCCATGGACAGAGGATTCTGGTGGGCTACCGTCCATGGGGTCGCAGAGTCGGACAGGACTTAGCAACTAACGCCCGCAATGAATAAAGGCAAGGACCCTGTAGCCAGGCTGTCTGGTTTAAATTCCTGCCTCTTTACTTTCTACCTGTGTGATCCTGGGCAAGTCACTCAGCCTGTGTGTGCCTCCCTTTACCCCTGGTAAACAGGCAGTTTTTGAAGTAGTCTTAACTCACAGGGTTGGCTTTTGCTTTGCAGAATGTGTGGCGTATAGCAGGTGCTGAAGAAACACTTATTGAATAAATGCCCTTTGAGTCTCCTACATGTTTTCCAGAGATAGTCTGGTTATATTTTAACTTCCATATCTCTTTGGAGCTTTTTAAAAAAATATCTATTTATTTCACTGTACCAGGTCTTAGTTGAGGCAGCCAGGATCTTGGGTCTTGGTTGCAGCATGCAGGATCTTTAGTTGCAGCAAGCAAAAATCTTAGTTGCAGCGTGTGGAATCTAGTTCCCTGACTAGGGATCGAACCTGGGCTCCCTGCATTGGGAGTGCATAGTCCTAACCACTGGACCACCAAGGAATGCTTTATTATATTGTTACTCTAAACCCTCACACATGACAAGGGCCCCTTTCCTGCCGGTTTTACACACAAGGAAACTGAGGCTGAAAAACAGGCTCCTACAAGCTGGCAGGTGGCAGAGCCAGGTTCCCCACTCTTGTGGCTGCTCCCCTGCCGCCCAGGTGCCCACTGTCAGGCTTGAAGTGGACTTTGCCCTGGAGGCCGTGGAAAGTAGGGCAGAATGAAAGCCAGGTTTCCTGAAGGCTGGGGTGACCGCTGAGCAGGGCATGTTGAGTGGATGGGGAACACGCTGGGGGAGACAGTGTCTAGGGAGGGGACACTGAGTCTGGGCTTAGGCTGGCAGACAGGGAGATGGAGAAGAAAGAGGGTGTGATTTTAGGCAATTTGCCAAGAGGGCAAGCAGGAGTGGTTGTGCCTGGGTGCTTCTCAGTCTGACTGTGCTGCGTACTTTTGCACAAACCCAGCCCTGAGCCTCTGCTGCGGGGGCCTCTGGCTCGGGGCCTCAGCTGGGGCGGGGGGCCAGGGTGGGGCAGTCATCATTCACTTGGAGGCTCATGGGACCATCAGGATGTCCCAGGCATTGGTCTATACCATCTCTACATGGATTAACTCATTAGACCTATGGCAGCCCTCGTAGGAAGGGCTTATCTTTGTACCCAATCCACAGAGGAGGAGCCTGAGGCACCAATGTGTATATGGCCAGCCCAAGGTCATAACCTGGGGGAAGTACAGCTGAGATCTGAACCCCAAGGGTACTCTCTCTCTGACTGCTCTCTGTTGCCCTGGAGGTGACTCATTTCAGATGGGTGATCTGTAAAAGGGGGCAGCCTTTGGCTCCCAGACCAGTGCAGCCGGCAGGGTCTCGCTGGCCATCCAAATTCCAAGAGAAACCAAAACATCTGAGTTTCACACACAATCTTCTCTGTTTAACGTTGGCAGCTATTTCAGATTGACTTCTCACACTGTTGCTGGTGTAGTCAGGAGTTGCTAAGTTTCATTTTTCCTTTTTAGCATTTTTTAAGATTTTTTTTTTTAAATGTGGACCATTTTAAAAGTCTATTGAATGTGTTACAACATGGCTTCTGTTTCGCATCTTGGTCTTTTGGCCATGAGGTTATGTGAGATCTTAGCTCCCCAGCCGAGGATCGAACCTACACACCTGTCATTGGAAGGCGAAGTCTTAACCACTGGGCCACCAGGGAAGTCCCTCCTTTTAACATTTTATAGACATAGGGCCTGAATTCAGAATAGGACACAGATCCTAAGTATTGAACTTGAATTTTCGGAGTGATCACTGCATGAAATAGAACTTAATGTCCAGCCCCTCTCGTGTCCCATCCTTCACACTCTATCAGCTGTTGCCCTTTATCAGTTAAAAATTGGAGGGTGCATGTCAACACGTGTCTGATTTTTTTTCTTTTTTTAAAATTAATTTTTATTGGAGTATAGTTGATTTACAATGTTGTGTTAGTTTCAGGTATACCGGAAAGTGAGTCAATTCTACATATACATATAGACAGTTTGTTTTTTTTAAGCTTCTGTTCCTGTATATGTCATTACAGAGTACTGAGTAGAGTCCCCTGTGATTTTTTTCTTTTTAAGTTACTACACACACAGCTGTTTCTAGGAGCCACTGAGAGGTGGAAAGAAAGTTGATCCAAGGGTCAAACTGCAAGTAATTTTGATATTTCCATAAGTTTTGGCTGACTTGGGGGCCCATCTGAAAGTAAGATTGTTGTCCTTTTTGATCCATTCTGTCGATGATGGTAACTCACATCGAAGGTAGGAGAAAGTATTCCCTTTGCCTTTTTCTTACTGCTCACTTGTGCCTGCATTATAGCAAGTTGTCTGTCTTCCACTTTCCTCCAGGACTACTCTGGCCATGAGCTCATTGCATGGGCTATTTTAATTATAACTAGATAAATCTGTTTCTCAGGCCATGTAACCAGGTCCATGGAAGCTGGAATCTCTGGTGATACACTTTGGAGACCACAGGGTTAATGAGTTTAGATTCGGGCAGCCTGGGTTCCCGTCCATCTGTGCTCCTTACATACCTTTTCTCATGCTAATTCTTTTTTTCCCCCCTAATATTTATTTATCTGGCTGCACTGGGTCTTAGGACATTAGTTCCCTCACCAGGTATCAAACCCAGGCCCTCTGCCTTGGGAGCACAGAGTCTTGACCACTGGACCACCAGGGAAGTCCCATTCTTGTACTAATTCTTCAAGATCTGGTATGTATTTTTTCAGATCTCAATTCAAACACTTATATATATATATATATATATATATGTACATAGTTTAAGTGAAATCTGAGCCTACTGAAACAAAGTTGGGTTTAACGGGGTGAAATTTTTTCTTTTTTCACACTGCCCAACTTTTCCATTTTCATTTCAATTCAGTCGCTCAGTCATGTCTGACTCTTTGCGACCCCATGAACCACAGCACACCGGGCCTCCCTGTCCATCACCTCCCGGAATCCACCCAAACCCATGTCCATCGAGTTGGTGATGCCATCTAACCACCTCATCCTCTGTCGTCCCCTTCTCCTCCTGCCCTCAATCTTTCCCAGCATCGGGATCTTTTCCAGTGAGTCAGCTCTTTGCATCAGGTGGTCAAAGTATTGGAGTTTCAGCTTCAACATCAGTCCTTCCAATGAACACCCAGGACTGATCTCCTTTAGGATGGACTGGTTGGATCTCCTTGCAGTCCAAGGGACTCTCAAGAGTCTTCTCCAACACCACAGTTCAAAAGCATCAGTTCTTTGGCGCTCAGCTTTCTTTATAGTCCAACTCTCCCATCCATACATGACCACTGGAAAAACCATAGCCTTGACTAGACGGACCTTTGTTGGCAAAGTAATGTCTCTGCTTTTTAATATGCTGTCTAGGTTGGTCATAACTTTCCTTCCAAGGAGTGATTTTGGAGTCCAAAAAAATAAAGTCAGCCATTGTTTCCACTGTTTCCCCATCAATCTGCCATGAAGTGGTGGGACCGGATGCCATGATCTTAGTTTTCTGAATGTTGAGCTTTAAGCCAAATTTTTCACTCTCCTCTTTCACTTTCATCAAGAGACGCTCTTTAGTTCTTCTTCACTTTCTGCCATAAGGGTGGTGTCATCTGCATATCTGAGGTTATATTTCTCCCAGCAATCTTGATTCCAGCTTGTGCTTCTTCCAGCCCAGCATTTCTCATGATGTAATCTGCATAGAAGTTAAATAAGCAGGGTGACAATATACAGCCTTGACGTCCTCCTTTTCCTATTTGGAACCAGTCTGTTGTTCCATGTCCAGTTCTAACTGTTGCTTCCTGACCTGCATACAGATTTCTCAAGAGGCAGGTCAGGTGGTCTGGTATTCCCATCTCTTTCAGAATTTTCCACAGTTGATTGTGATCCACACAGTCAAAGGCTTTGGCATAGTCAATAAAGCAGAAATAGATGTTTTTCTGGAACTCTCTTGC
>NW_011495051.1:3706198-3714774 GCF_000754665.1 Bison bison bison | reverse complement strand
AAAACCAGCTTGAACATCTGGAAGTTCACAGTTCACGTATTGCTGAAGCTTGGCTTGGAGAATTTTGAGCACTACTTCACTAGCGTGTGAGATGAGTGCAATTGTGCGGTAGTTTGAGCATTCTTTGGCATTGCCTTTCTTTGGGATTGGAATGAAAACTGACCTTTTCCAGTCCTGTGGCCACTACTGAGTTTTCCAAATTTGCTGGCATATTGAGTGCAGCACTTTCACAGCATCATCTTTCAGGATTTGGAATAGCTCAACTGGAATTGCATCACCTCCACTAGCTTTGTTCGTAGTGATGCTTTCTAAGGCCCACTTGACTTCACATTCCAGGATGTCTGGCTCTAGGTCAGTGATCACACCATCGTGATTATCTAGGTCGTGAAGATCTTTTTTGTACAGTTCTGCTGTGTATTCTTGCCACCTCTTCTTAATATCTTCTGCTTCGGTTAGGTTCCTGCCATTTCTGTCCTTTATTGAGCCCATCTTTGCATGAAATGTTCCCTTGGTATCTCTAATTTTCTTGAAGAGATCTCTAGTCTTTCCCATTCTATTGTTTTCCTCTATTTCTTTGCATTGATTGCTGAGGAAGGCTTTCTTATCTCTCCTTGCTATTCTTTGGAACTCTGAATTCAGATGTTTATATCTTTCCTTTTCTCCTTTGCTTTTCACTTCTCTTCTTTTCACAGCTATTTGTAAGGCCTCCCCAGACAGCCATTTTGCTTTTCTGCATTTCTTTTTCTTGGGGATGGTCTTGATCCCTGTCTCCTGTACAATGTCAGGAACCTCCATCCATAGTTCATCAGGCACTCTGTCTATCAGATCTAGTCCCTTAAATCTATTTCTCACTTCCACTGTATAGTCAGTCATAAGGGATTTGATTTAGGTCATACCTGAATGGTCTAGTGGTTTTCCCCACTTTCTTCAATTTCAGTCTGAATTTGGCAATAAGGAGTTCATGGTCTGAGCCACAATCATCTCCCAGTGTTGTTTTTGCTGACTGTATAGCGCTTCTCCATCTTTGGCTGCAAAGAATATAATCAATCTGATTTCGGTGTCGACCATCTGATGAGGTCCACGTGTAAAGTCTTCTCTTGTGTTGTTGGAAGAGGGTGTTTGCTACGACCAGTGCATTCTCTTGGCAGAACTCTATTAGCCTTTGCCTGCTTCATTCTGTACTCCAAGGCCAAATTTGGCTGTTAAAATTGAATAAAATGTAATATTTACTTTCTCCCTGGCAACTTGTAGCCACATTTCCAGTGCTCAGTAGCCACACAAAGCTGGGACTGCCATAACAAAGTCCCTCAGGTGTGGGGCTTAAATACCAGAAATTTATACTCTCATGGTCTGGAAGCTGGAAGTCCAAGGTGATGGTGTAGGCAGGGCTGGTTCCCTCTGAGGCCTCTCTCCTTGGCTTGCAAATGGCTGTCTTCTCTCTCTGTGTCCTCAAGAGATCCTCTGTCTGGGGTGTCTGTGTCCTAATCCCGTTTTATAAGGACACCAGTCTTATTGGATTGGGCTTTCCAAGTGGCTCAGTGATAAAGAATCTACCTGCAATGCAAGAGATGCAGGAGACCTAGGTTTGATTCCTGGGTGGGAAGACCCTCTGGAGAAGGAAACAGAAACCCACTTCAGTATTCTTGCATGGAGAATCCCATGGACAGAGGAGCCTGGCAGGCTACAGTCCGTGGGGTTGCAAAGAGTAGGACACGACTGAGTGACTGAGCGTGCGCGAGTGTGCGCCCGCACACACACACACACTTAATGGATTAGGGCCCCACCCTAATGACTTCTGGAGAAGGCAATGGCAACCCACTCCAGTACTCTTGCCTGGAAAATCCCATGGACGGGGGAGCCTGGTAGACTGCAGTTCATGGGGTCACTAAGAGTCGGACACGACTGAGCGACTTCACTTTCACTTTTCACTTTCATGCATTGGAGAAGGAAATGGCAACCCACTCCAGTGTTCTTGCCTGGAGAATCCCAGGGATGGGGGAGCCTGGTGGGCTGCCGTCTCTGGGGTCGCACAGAGTCGGACATGACTGAAGCGACTTAGCAGCAGCAGCAGCTAGTTACCTCATTTTTACCTGATTACCTCTGTAAAGATCCCGTCTCCACTGTAGTAACATCCTGAGGTCCTAGGGGTTAGAGTTTTAATTCAACTACTGACAGCCAGTTAGGATTCCCTGGTGGTCCAGTGGTTAAGACTGTGCTTCCAGCGCAGGGAGCAGGGATTCAGTGCTTGGTCAGGGAACTAAGATTCTGAATGCTGCATGGCAAGGCCAAAACAAACAAACAAACACAACCAGTTATGTTCCATAATAATTATATGGGCCAGTGTGTGTTTCAGTCATATTCAGCTCTTTTCGATCCTACAGACTGTAGCCCAGCAGGCTCCTCTGTCCATAGGATTCTCCAGGCAAGAATACTGGAGTGGGTTGTCGTTTCCTCCTCCAGGGGATCTTTCTGACCCAGGGAATGAACCTGCGTCTCTCATGCCTCCTTCGTTGACAGGCAGGGTCTTTATCACTAGCGCCACCTGGGAAGCCCATTTGGGCTCCAGTGACAGGCATTTTGGTTCTAGGATGAGAAACACCAGTGGTATCGCACTGTTCTGCCCACCCCTAACTGTGCAATCGAAGTTTGCCCCTCCGTGGAATGGAAAAAGAAAAATCTTATACCTCTTTTGTAGCCCAGGTGTTGGCAGACTCTTTCTGGAAAGGATGAGAGTATCTATTGTCATCTGGAGGGGCTACATGATCTCTGTGGCAGCTGCTCAGCGGAAAGCAGCCCTGGGCCCCAGGTCAATGAGTGAGCGCGCCTGTGTTCCAGGACAGCTCCACTAAAACAGCCTGTGGGCTGGGCTTTGTGACCCCTGTCCTAGGCAGTTGAACACAGTGTCATCGGGGCAGGCTTAAAATCTGACGGAGAAGAGGGAGTGAGCTATGGGGATACCAGGGGATACACAGTGTTCTAGGCAGAGGAGCAGCCCGTGCAAAGGCCCTGAGATAGGACCGTGTCTGGCAAGTTTGAAGGACCGCAGGAAGGACAGTGTGGCAATTAAGAAATATAATATACTAGGTTGGGACTTCCCTGGTGGTCCAGTGGTTGCGACTCTGCGCTTCCACTGCAGGGGGTGCAGGGTTGATCCCTGGTTGGGAAAACTAAGGTCCCACATGTGGCACAAATAAATACACTTGTCTGTATATTATGTATATATATGGCTTCCCAGGTGGCTCAGTGGTAAAGAATCTGTCTGCCAATGCAGAAGACCCAGGTTTGATCCTTGGATCGGGAAGATCCCCTGAAGAAGGAAATGGCAACCCACTCCAGTATTCTTGCCTGGAAAATCCCATGGACAGAGGAGCCTGGTGGGCTACAGTCCATGGGGTCACAAAGATTTGGACACAACTGAGCGTGCATTTTTTTATATACATATACCTACTTTGTTGCCATATATTTGCTTTTGACAGAAGTAAAAACATTTATGAAAAGAAAAAAGGAACTCTTTGCAGTAATATATGGCTCATATTTAGTTTTTATGGAAAAATAATTCAGAAACCAAGGAAGCACATAAGCAATACTTGTTCTCCTTTTTATAGTTATGACTCTATTTAAAAAATATATATATTTCTTTATATATTATTTATTTGGTTGTGCTGGGTCTTAGTTGCGGCATGTGGGATCTAGTTCCCTGTCCAGGGATTGAACCTGGGCCCTTGTATTGAGAGCTTGGAGTCTTAGCCAAGGGACTGCCAGGGAAATCCCTTTACTATTGACAAATGAAGCACTGAAATGTTGACCTTCAGTCTAGTGGACAGAAGTGGTTTTGTCGCTTTGCTTTTGTCATATATTATACATAATAATAGTATTTTATATACAATATAAATTGGACTGGATTGTCAGCTCCAAGAGGAAAGAGTATTCCTTTTTTATTCTTTCTGTCCTGATATGATCAGTAGTGTTCAATACATGGCAAATGCTGGAAAATTACGTCTTGAATGAATAAATGAATGTTATGTATATATACTTTCCTCCTCTTCACAGACTTCCTTTATTACTTGCAATAAATATGTTTAGAGTTTTTAGTCTGTGGATGGCACAATGGCTTGCTTTTTTTTTTTTTTAAGCTCACCAGGTCTCTTAAAAATATCTGAATCGATTGCTAACTTGGCACAACTCAGCAGATTCCTGAAAATCTGCATTTCTGGCTTGTCTTGAAATGTTAGCAAATGTGGTTCCGCTGAGCCCATTTGTCTTCTTGGCAATACGCATGAGGCAAGGCCACCGCATTTAGACAGGTTGAGGTGGTTCTAGGTTTTCGAGTTAAAGCCCAAGTGCCCTCTCCCCCACACCCCGAGACCCACAAGACCCTGCATGACCTGCCCGTCCCCTGCCTGCCCTCCCCTCCTCCCTCTCTCCTCCTTGCTCACTCTGCTTCAGCTACACAGGCCTCCTCAGTGCTCCTCCAACACACCAGACACAGTCCAGCCTCAGGGCCTTTGCACAGGCTATTCCCTCTGCCTGAATCTCTCTTCCCTCAGATGTTCGATGAGTGACTTTCTCCACATGTTTGTGTCCTGTTGAAATCTCTCTTCTCATCAAGACCTTCCTAAACCACGTTGTTTAAAACTGCGCACGGAACTTCCCTTGTGCTCCAGTTGCTGAGACTCCGTGTTCCCAGAGCAGGGGTCCCAGGTCAGGGAAGTAGATCCCACATGCCGCAACTGAGACCTGGTGCAGCCAAATAAATACATATTAAAAACAAAACAAAACTGCACACACCCACCCCTTGATTCGTGGAGTCCATGACCCTCCTCCCCTCCTTGTTTCTCTGTGGCATTTATACAGTATAAATGTGATATACCGTGAATTTCACTCATGTCTCTGTTGACCACTTGTCCGCCCCACTAGGAAGTCAGCGCCATTTTGGGGGGTCTCTGTTATTTCTCCATCCCCATAAGCATTTCAACATGTCAGGCTGCTTTAATTTTCAAAAACAACCCGACAGCTGCTCACGTCCTCGTGGGTTTCCCCCAGCACCGCCTCACCCTCTGCCCCTTCTTGGCCACTTCTCCTCTGCCCACTCTGCTCAGTCACGTCTCCCTCAACCCTCCACCCTCTGGCTCTCTCTGCTCTGTGCCTGGCTTTCCTGGAATCATTGACCTTTGTCCTGGGCCCTATGACATTTGCTCAAAATGAATTTGCAAAAAAAAAAAAAAGCTGAGGCATTTATACAGTGACGTGTGTGATTTGTCAGTCAAGGGGATTGATGGATGAATCAGCTCTTGATCCAGACTAGGGTTCCTCCACGTCAGGGCTTAGCAGCATGTAGGGCCAGGTCATTCTCTTGGGGACAAGGGGGTCATCCTGGGTGCTGTGGAATATTGAGCTGCGTCCCTGGCACCCACCGACCCAATGCCAGGAGCCTCCTTTGATGCAGTTGTGACAACCAGAACTGTCCCCAGATGTTGCCAAGTGTCCCCTGTGGGGATAGAGTTGTCCGTGGTGGAGATGCACTGGTTTTGGCTCTTGCAGGGGTGCGGTTCTCATCCTGGGCACCAGGGTGGAACAGGAAGTAGGCATAGTTGAGGGGCAAAGAATGTGTTCTTAGCCCCCTGGACTGGGAGTGAGGCTGTGAATTTATACAGGTCTGAACGTGATATACCTTGAGCACCTGGGGACTTAAATTTGGGGGTTTGGGACACTTTTCATGGTGTCTTGTTCTGTGCCCTTGGGAGAAACCTTCTCTCCATGCCTGCCTTTTTTTTTTTTTTTTTTGCCACACCACGTGGCTTATGGGATCTTAGTTCCCTGGGCTGCTGTGCTGTGCTGTGCTAAGTTGCTTCCACTGTGTCTGACTCTTTGTGACCCCCGTGGACTGTAGCCCACCAGGCTCCTCTGTCCATGGGATTCTCCAGGCAAGAGTACTGGAGTGGGTTGCTATGCCCTCTTCCAGGGGATCTTCCCGACCCAGGGATCACACCCAAGTCTCCTGGGTCTCCTGCATTGCAGGTGGGTTCTTTATCACTAGTGCCACCTGGGAAGCCCTTAGTTCCCTGACCAGGGATCAAACCCAGGCTCCCCTGCAAGTGGAAGTGCTGAGTCCTAACCATTGGACCATGAGGAAAGTCCCTCTTTGCCTGTTTTCTTTTTTTATTTATTTTTGGCTGCACTGGGTCTTTGTTGCTGCACGGGGGCATCCTCTAGTTGTGCCGAGCGGGGGCCACTCTGTAGCTGCAGTGCCAGGGTTATTCATTGAGGTGGCTTCTCTTGTTGCGGAGCGCAGGCTCTAGGCACTCAGGCTTCAGTAGTTGCAGCCCAAGGGCTTAATTGCTCTGAGGCACGTGGGATCTTCCTGGACCAAAGATTGAACATGTGTCTCCTGCCCTGGCTGTGCTGTGCTGTGCTGTGCTGTGCTTAGTCACTCAGTCATGTCCGACTTTTTGCGACCCCATGGACTGTAGCCCACCAGGCTCCTCTATCCATGGGGATTCTCCAGACAAGAATACTGGAGTGGGTTACCATGCCTTTCTCCCAGAGATCTTCCCAACCCAGGGATCAAACCCAGGTCTCCTGTATTGCAGGTAGATTCTTTACCAGCTGAGCCATAGGGAAGCCCAAGAATACTGAAGTGGGTAGCCTATCCCTTTTCCAGCGGATATTCCCGACCCAGGAATTGAACTGGGGTCTCCTACATTGCAGGCAGATTCTTTACCAACTGAGCTATCAGGAAAGCTGGTGGTTGTGAGGCAGACAGAAAATGTAAAAGGTTTAACACACAGGAAAAGGTCACCCAGTGGCCAGTTCTGTTGTGGGGGGACATGGAGAAGACAGACTGGGATAGAGAGCCAGGGTGGTTACCGAGGGCTCCCTGAGGTGGTGTCATTGTACCTGGGGGCTGAGGATGAGATTTGGGTCACCCAGGCAAAGGTCTGGGTGCTCCAAGAAGAGGGAATGGTGTGTGAAAAGAGCCTGTGGTGGGAACCAACTTGGCATTTTTCAAGAAATGGAGAGAAGAGGAAAGAGCCTCCAAAGGCTCGGCAGCAGTGTTAGTCATAGACCTGACCCTTGGTCATGATTAACTTCATAGTAATAATGAAACATGTATCAGTTAGCTATTGCTACATAACAAATTACCCCGAACTATGTGGCTTCAAAACACAAACATTTATTATCTCACACAGTTTCTGAATATTAGGAATCTGGGGGTCAGATGAGCTGGATGGTTCTGTCTCTAGGTCTCTGATGAACCTGCAGTCAGGCTGTCTTCCTGGCTGCATCATCTGAAGACTCAACTGGGGCTGGATTCTGAGATTGGCACCCCCGTGTGGCTGGTGGTGGTGGTGGTTTAGTCACAATTGACTTTTCTCTCTGAACCACTGTTTGGTGGCGGTGGTGGTTTAGTGGCTGGTGGTGAGAAGCCTCAGTTCCTCCCCAGGTGGGCCCTTTATATCATGGTTTGCCCCTGACAGAGTGACAGAGAGAATGACTAAGAAGGAAGCCAGTGTCTTTTATTTATTTTAAAACATTTTATTTATTTTGGCTGTACTATATGGCATGTGCCATCTTAGTTCTCCAACTAGGGATTGAACTCACACTCCCTGCAATGGAAATGCAGAATCTTAACCACCAGACTGCCAGGGAAATCCCAAGCCAGTGTCTTTCATAACCAATGTCACAAGTAATGCCTCATCACTTCTGCCACATTCTATCAAACTCACAGAACTCTAGGACCACATTGGAAGGACCACCCCAGACTGTGAATACCAGGATGTGGGGTCACTGGTGTCACCTAGGAGACTGACTTCCTGAGTGACAGGTATTGAGTGCCTGCTGGCTTCCATTCATGGGACTCAGAACTTTCCATATGTTAACGCTACTCAGCTCCCTGAAACACTCCCATAAGTGGGCTTATTACCATCCTAATAGGCAGTATAGTCTTGTGGTTAAGCACATTAGCCCCAGCCTCTGGAACCAGACAGCTGGGGTTCAAATCCCAGGTCTGGGATTTCTCTGGCAGTCCAATGGTTAAGACTCTGTGCTTTCACTCAAGGGGGCGCAGCTTCCATCCCTGGCTGGGGAACTAAAATCTCCTATGCCATGTGGAAAATATCGAACAAACAACTAACAAACCCCAGATCTCTCACTGGCTGTGACTTGGGGCAAATGACTTCACTTCTCTGGCTTACCTTTTCCCTCTGTGAATGGAAAAAATATTAGTTGCTCAGTCATGTCTGACCCTTTTCCACTTCATGGAATGTAGCCTGCCAGGCTCCTCTGTCCGTGGGATTCTCCAGGCAAAGATACTGGAGTGGGTAGCCATTTCCTTCTCCAGAGGATCTTCCTGGGAATGGCTACCCACTCCAGTATTCTTGCCTGCAGACTTTCCAATTGTGGCACTTGGGCTTTAGAGCCTGGGCTCAGTAGCTCTGCTACACGTGGAATCTTAGTTCCCCAATCAGGGATCGAACCCACATCCCCTGCATTGCAGGGCAGATTCTGAACCACTGGACCACCATGGCAGTCCGGGTCTGCTGGGTTTTGGTGGCATTGGGGGGGGGGGGGGGGGG
>NW_011495051.1:3694043-3706098 GCF_000754665.1 Bison bison bison | reverse complement strand
GGGGGGGGGTGACGTCTGTACTGCCTCTCAGAGCCCCCTTTCTGGTGATAAGCATGTCTTTCTGCTTCACAGGTCAGTTCTACAGCCCCCAGGGGTCCTGGTGCCCGTGAGCAGGGTGGAGACACCGGGCCTGCAGCGCAGCGGGGCGGCGTGCGGAACATGACTTCATCATCCAGTGTTTCTCCCGCAGCCGCTGGAGGCTACGCCCACCTGAGCCCATGGCCTGCACCGGCCCTTCGCTCTCTGGCGCCTTTGACATTCTAGGCGCCGCGGGTCAGGACAAGCTCTTGTATCTTAAGCACAAACTGAAGACCCTGAGGCCTGGCTGCCGTGGGGCGTACCTCCTGCACGCCATGGTGCTCCTGAAGCTGGGCCAGGAGACCGAGGCCAGGATCTCCCTGGAGGCGCTGAAGGCGGATGCGGTGGCCCAACTGGTGGCCCGCCAGTGGGCTGGTGTGGACAGTACCGAGACTCCAGAGGAGCCCCCAGACCTGTCCTGGGCCGTTGCCAGGGTGTACCACCTTCTCACCGAGGAGAAGCTTTGTCCCGCGACTATGCGGGAGGAGGCCTACCGGGCAGCCCTCCGGGCTTTCAGATCCAGGGACGACCTCCAGCTGGGGGAGCTCCAGGAAGAGGCCCGGGACCGGTGCGGGTGGGACGTCCTTGGGGATCTGGGAGGAGTCCAAACACTGCGTTCCGATCTGGGCTGCCTCCCGTCCTCGGCCTCACTTTCCCGGACGCGCAGCGACCCGCGGCCCATAGAGCATCTTTCCGGCTGGAGCACAGCGTGTTCCCTGAGATCCACTGGCAGCCCGGCCTCCCTGGGCAGCAACTTGGAAATCAGTCAGTCGCCCACCATGGCCCTCCTCAGCGTGCACCACAGCCACCACGGGCCCAGCAAGCTGTGTGACCATCCCCAGGCCAGTGTGGTGCCCGAGCCTGCCCCTATGGGTTGCCAGGAACCCGAGGAAATGAGCTGGCCCCCATCGGTGGAGGCTGCCGACTCCCCGGTGCGGCCGAGCAGCCCAGGCCCCGGGCTTCCCGAGGTGACCACCGATGCCTGCCCCGCCAGCCCGCACGACCCACCGGAAGTTCCGGAAATCAGCGCCCACTATCCGGTGGAGTGTACGGATGTGCCAGCAGCCCCGAAATCTCTCCCCTCGCCTTCCAAAAACGCCTGCCTAGTCACAGATCAGACGCCAGTCCAACTTTCAGAGGAAGACACCGCTTACCTGTCGGCTCAGCCACGCCCACCGACTCCTTCCGTGCCCCAAACATCCCCGTCTTTTCCTTCCGCATCGACGTCTCCCTTTCCTTCTCCATCGACTCCTCCTGAGGCTCACCCGACCCCTTCTAAGGCTCACCCGACCCCTTCTAAGGCTCACCCGACCCCTCCTAAGGCCCACTCGACCCCTCCTAAGGCTCACCCGACCTCTCCTAAGGCTCACCCGACCTCTCCTAAGGCTCACCCGACCGTCTGGAACCCAGAGCCCCCTCCTCCGGAGCTGGAGTCGTCCGAGCAGAAATTCTATAACTTTGTGGTGCTCCACGCCAGTGCAGACGAGCACATTGCACTGCGAGTGCGCGAGAGGCTGGAGGCGCTAGGCGTGCACGATGGGGCCACGTTCTGCGAGGATTTCCAGGTGCCCGGGCGTGGCGAGCTGCACTGCCTGCAGGATGCTCTAGACCACTCGGCATTCATCATCCTGCTGCTCACCTCCAACTTTGACTGCCGCCTGAGCCAGCATCAGACGAACCAGTCTCTGATGAGCAGCCTCACGCGCCACGGATGGCAGGACTGCGTGATTCCCTTCCTGCCCCTAGAGAGTTCCCTGGCGCAGCTCAGCCCCAGCACGTCTAGCCTGCTTACCGGCCTGGTGTTGCTGGACGAGCACTCCAAGATCTTCGCCAGGAAGGTGACCAACACCTTCAAGCCCCAGATGCTGCGGGCCCGCAAGGCCAAGTGGAGGAAGGAACAGGATGCCCGGGCACTGCGGGAACAGAGCCAACAGCTGGAAAGTGAGCGGCAGCACGCAGCGGCATGGGGCGCGGCGTACTCGGCTTACGTCCATAGCTACCTGGCCTACCAGACGCAGGTGGAGAAGCTCCAGGTTGCTTTGGCGAACTACATGCCATTTGGGACTCAGCTGCCCTTTGGGGGACAGGGGTCCCTAGGAACCCCACCATCACCCTTTCCCACCCTGCCCGGTCATCAGCCACCTCCCCTTCCTCCTTGGCTGGGGGGCACGCCCCCACCAATCTTCCCGCAACCCCCGCCGACCTTCCCGCAACCCCCACCAACCTTTCCGCAACCCCCGCCGACCTTCCAGCAACCCCCACCGGCCTGCCCACAGCCCCCGGACTTCTCACAGGCACCACCTGCGCGCCCTCAGAGCCCTGGGCTCCAGCCTCTCATCATACACCATGCACAGATGGTACAGCTGGGGGTCAACAACCACATGTGGAATCAGAGAGGGACCCAGGCACCCGAGGACAACACGCGGGAAACAGAATGACCTAGTGACTGGACCTGATGACCTCGACTTTGACCACCCCCCTTCATCTCTAGGGGGTGGTGGAACACAGGGTTGTTTGCTACTTTCAGGACACTGCAGGGGAGAACTTCCATCTCAGGAAATAGGGCAAAATGGGCCCCATGACTTTCTGGCCCTGCTGCTGCTGCTGCTAAGTCGCTTCAGTCGTGTCTGACTCTGTGCGACCCCATAGACGGCAGCCCACCAGGCTCCCCCGTCCCTGGGATTCTCCAGGCAAGAACACTGGAGTGGGTTGACATTTCCTTCTCCAGTGAATAAAAGTGAAAAGTGAAAGTGAAGTTGCTCAGTCGTGTCCCACTGGAACTGGAGGTGTCCAGAACTGGATATGAGTTTACAAATTCTCTCTCTTCCCCTCTCTCTAATGGTGGTGATGGGGAATGAGCTGGGGGTATGGGTATGATGTTTCAATTGTAATAAATATTTATTGAATGCTTTGATAGCATCATTGTACTCGGGAAGGCCTGCTCCTTGCCATTTGTCAAGATAAAAACGTGGCTAGTGGGACTTCCCTGGTGGTCCAGTGGTTACGACTCTCTGCTTCCAATGCAGGGGGCACGGGTTCCATAGCTTGTCAGCGAACTGAGATCCCACATGCCATGCTGTGTGGCCAAAAGCAAAACAAAAAACAGGTGGCTACTATTGCCATAAAAGGAACAGGAGCTGAAAATTTGGTTTCACTTCATTGGTCAGGATGTAGTTGCGTGGACTATCCCCAGCTGCAAGGGAAGCTGGGAGATATAATCTTCTCATGGGCCATGTGCTTTGCCAAGAGTGTTGGTTCTAATGCTAGAGAAGGTGGGGAGAAAACACGTTGAGAGTACATTTGGCCGTTTCTATTGCAGCCCTTTTTCGGGGAAGAAGGGGTCTGCATTGATGCTCTCACCTTGAAGGCTGGGCTCAGATCACACTGTGTATTCTTGTACAAGTGCCTTCACCTCTCTTGAGTCTCTGCTTTTTCATCTGTGAAATGGGTTTATGAGGCCATTGTTCCAAGGTCATCAGCAGATCATGGGCGATTGCAGTGAAATACCAGGGATAGTGTAAGTACTTGTTAACTTCGTGTCTGGTATGAAGGGGATTAATCTTTTTAAGGGTCTCTTATTCTCTATTGAGAATAAGAATAGAATTAACGTTTGTTGAGCACTTACCATTTATCCATTCTGGAGGCTTTACATATGTAAACATTCTAATCCTCAAAAATGACCTCCCTGGGACTTTCGGGGTGGTCCAGTGGTTAAGACTGCAATAGCCACTGGATGGGATGTGGTTTCCATCCCCGGTCAGGGAAATAAGATCCCACATGCCCTGCGGTGTAGCCAAAAAAAAAAAAAAAAATTGACCCTCCTCCCGGAGTAAAAGATTTTGTTACTGGGCCCATTTTGCAGATGGGGAAAACCGAGGCTGAGAGAGGTGAATTCTGGCCCCAAAGCCACACTGATTGTAAATGGGGAGATTGCAATGCCATAGTCGGATTTCCGAGGGAGGAAATGAAGACCAGCCCAGGAAGGGTGTATATGGGTCAGGCGTGTAGGCCTTCTCTGGCCCAACAGCAGGATTTGAACACTGACTTAGCATGCCCTTTCTTCCACCAGCCGCCCCAAAGGGCGGGCCTGGTGTGAGTCAGCCAGGCTGTCACGCACCATTTCCTATTTTAGTAGCTGACTCAGATTTTGTCGAGGATCTGCTCCTGGACTGGCCTTCTCCCCGTGAAGTGAAATCCGGAAAGATTAGATTCTTCGTTGGGGTGGGGTCAAGGGAAGAGATGGTTTCCCTTTTTTTCTCTTCTTTTTGACCCTGCAGCATGTCTTATAGGATCTTAGTTCCCTGACCAACGACCAAACCTGGGCCGCCCCAGTGAAAACGCTGAGTCCCAACCACTGGGCCACCAGGGAAGTCCCAAACAGAAAGTTTCTGATGACTGAGGCTAGGATCTGCCACAATTCATTGGACACTTGCCATTTTTTCAGTTGACCAATATTTATTGAGCTCCTGCTGTGTGCCAGAATCGTCCCAGATATTGGGGTGCAGTAGGGGCAAAGACAGATGTGAACTGTCCCCTACTCTATTTTCAATTGCAGGCAGAGGTGGAAGGGAGGGAGCAGGGAATGAGTCATCAAATGAGAAAGTGAGGTAGTTTCAGTGAGGAGACTTAGAGGAAATAAACAGAGCACCTAATGGTAGTGCCTCATGAGCAAGAACTTTGGCCCAGATAGCCAGGAAGGGCTTCTCTGAGGAGGTTGTATTACAGCCAATATCTAGAGAAAGAAAAAGAGCTGGTCATCATGGGAACAACTTGGAAAGGAAGGTGATCTTCTGGGCAGAGGATACAGGCTGTGCAAAGACCCTGGGGCAGGACCGCATATACTGTTGCGTGAACAGCAAAGACAGACAGAGTAGGTGAGGGGGATAGAGGGAGGAGGTCCGGGAGAGAGGGGACAGGCAGGTCGTGCAGGGCTTTGTGGGCTGCAGGAGGACTTAGGTTTTTGCTCTCAGGGAGTTGTGAGCCCTGGAGGGCTATGGGCAAAAGAGGGGCGGAGTCTGACTCAGCTGCTCACACGCGCCCTCTGATGGCTGCTGCAGGGAGGGCAGACTGGGGAGCGAGGCAGAAGCTCTGAGTCCAGGCCAGTGAGGCTGGAGGCTAGACCCCGGTGGAGGCAGAAGAGGGAGGAGAAGTGGACGCATTCAGAACGTGAGCTTTTATTTCGTCCCTGAAATGTGAGTCACAAGTCACAGCCCTTTTCTGGGCCGCATCTTTCTCACCTGTGCCATGGACCCGGGAAGCTTCGGTCTGGAACTCTGGTAGGTATATCACTGCATCAACCCAATGTATTTAAAAATGATCATTTTGAAAGCCCTGAGCTGAGGGCTTCACGTAGTGCATGGCATCCCAAGTGGCTCAGTGGTATAGAATCTGCCTGCCAATGCAGGAGACATGAGTTTGATCTCTGGGTCGGGAAGATCCCCTAGAGGAGGAAATGGCAACCTGCTCCAGTATTCTTACCTGGAAAATTCCATGGACAGAGGAACCTGGCAGACTAGGTCCATGGGGTGGCAAAGAATTGGACACGACTGAGTGACCGAGCTTGCATGCCTGCACTCACTTCATTCTCTCAATGGCCATGGGAGCTAGAAACAGTGTTCCCAGTTTACAGATGAGAAAACTGAGGTCAGGAGGGGTGGTGTCATTTATCTAAGGTCATACAGCTCACAAGCAGTCTTTTGGGGCAGGATAAGGAGCCAGGTGTCTCTCTACTGGATTTTAGCCGTGAATTTATGGCCTTGATTTTAAAAATTCTTTGAATATTCCTGTTCATTACTTGCTAATTTCTGGCTTCTCCACTACAGCCTGCCCACCCTGAGGGAGCTTGAGGCTGATCTGTCTTGCTCACTGCAGCATTTTCAGAACCCACCACAGACCGTGGCACACAATAACTATTCAGTAAAGTGAATCCTTTTGACAGACAGTTAGTGAGCACGTACTGTGGGCAGACCCTGCTGAGCGCTGTGGTCACAGGCCTGGTCCCTGCCCCCATGGAGCTTACTGGGCAGTAAGTGGAGAGGATGTGGATTCTTCCATCCATTTAGCCAACCAACATTTACTGAGCTCCTACAATGTGCAGGCCCTTTGATGTAGGGATGACTGAGTGGTCACCCCCTTAGGTGACCTGAGACATCTCTGTTCTGTCCTTCCAGGGGTCATGGAGCAGTTTCAGAGACAGAGTTACAGGGTGGTCAGGACTGTGATAAAGTGTAGGGGGCTCAAAAGGGATTCTTGACCAGCCTGGGGGGAATTAAGAGGACCTTCTGGAAGGAGGAAGTCAGCTGACACCAGAGGCTTATGTCAGAATGAACCATTGGTGGGCAAAAGTGTCCCTGGGGGTGGGCACAGCACTGGCAAAGGCCTGGAGGGGAGATCCTGTAGGGAAGGTCAACCTCACAGGAGGCCACAATTCCTGCTGCCCCAGCGCCCCCTGGTGGCCACCTCCAGCTCAGAGACCAGCTTACCTCACATGGCTCCAGGGGCCTGAGGGTGCTTCCTCTAGACCAAACAGCCTTGAAGGGAAAACAGAGAAGGGGCTTCCCTGGTGGTCCAGTAGCTAAGAATCCACCTTGCAATGCAAGAGACACTGGTTTGATCCCTGGTCCGGGAAGATTCCATATGCTGTAGAGCCACAACTACTCCCAGCCACAACTACTGAGCCCAAGTGCTCTAGAGCCTGTGCTTGGAAACAAGAGAAGTCACTGCAATCAGAAACCTGAGCGCTGCAACTGGAGAGTAGGCCCTGCTAGCCATAACTAGAAAAAGCTCTTTTGCAGGAGCAAAGACCCAGTACAGCCCCCTTCTCCTGCAAAAAAAAAAGGGGGGTGGGAGTTTTTTTAATTTTTTCATATAATCAATATATTGCAAAGTCATCACCAATTCCAGAATGTTCTCATCACTCCTTAAAGAAGCCACATCCCCAATAGCAGTCACTTGGCAGCCGCCTCCTCAGACCCTGGCAACCATGAATCTGCTTTCTGTCTCTGGACGTTTCATATCAATGGTATCACGCAGTATGTGGTCTTTGGCGTCTGACTTCTTTCACTCAGCAGAGCACAAACATGCATTCTTAGGCCACCCCTATTATCAGGAGCATGGGCTAGCACTGTTTGTAAGTTCTTATTCTTTTTCATGGCTGCATAGTATTCTTCCCCCCAAATCCCCTTCATAACCCGTATGAGAAACACTCTTGGAAGCTGGATAGCTAGAGCAGTGGGGTGCCTCGGGGTTGATCAGGCAATCCATTGCAGGGTGGGACAAAAATATGAGAAATCACACTTTTACTTTTTATTGTCTGGTTGCACCATCGCCACCCAGTGATGGCCATGGAGTGTCCAGGCTCTCGCCTCAGGTGAGGTAATGAACAAACACATGCCTGGGCAGAGTTGTCCACCAGGGTGCTGGTGTGGAGGTCTGCAGATGGCCCGTGATGAGGCAACCAGTGTCTTGTTTCTTCTAGAAGCATCTGCTTCCTGCTCAGGTCTGGCTCTGTCCTGGGCCTTTGCCAGAGGTCTTGATGCTGGTTGCCCTGACCCACAACCAGGCCAGACAGGCACTCGCTCCGGAAAATGAAAGTCTAGTGGAGTCAGAAGGAGGAAGTTTCTGGAGGCTGTGTAGCCACCCCCTGCCCCACTCTTCTGCCCATGCAAATAGAGGGCCTTCTAGAAAGGGGGCTCCACCCTGAGAGGGGCCAGGGTGGGGTCTTTCCTGAAGTGCTTGCTCTGAAATCAGCCTGCCTTCCTCCCAAGGCTGCAGAAACCGCCCTGGTTTAGATCATTAGTACTGAGTTGTGAAGTCCAGGGATCACTTCTCTGTCCTCCTCCCCTTGTCTGAAGTGTCTACGTGCCTGTTGGCCTCCAAAACCTCCGTCTTCACATGGCTTCAGTGCCCATATTCTCTCACCCCCTTCACGCCCCACGCCATCCTTCCCCACTCTCCTGGACTCCCTGGGGTCTCTCCCCTCCTCAGTGGCCTCAACTGTACACTCAGCCCTGTCTCCAGCTTGGACCTTCCTTGAGCTCCAGGTTCCAGATGCCTCGACGTCTCCAGGTGCTGGGGGTTCATGGGGGGCATCTCACACTCAGCATGGCCACTCTGTGTCTGACCAGCCTCCCTAACCTGTTCCCCCTACGTCTCTTCTTTGTGGATGGAAGCTCTGTCCTGGGAGTTGCTCAGCTAGAAGATGGCAGGCACCCTCGACTAACCTGTCAGTCAAGGTTTCTGCTTCTGCTTTCAAAAAACTGTCCAGAGCCCACCCACTTCTCTCCCCCTTCTGCTCCCACTTGGACCAGCGCCGTCACCTGCATCCTGGTCCCTAGACTCCCAGGCTCACTGCCAGTCTGCCCTCCCTGCAGCATCCACAAGAAGGCAGGCCCTGCCCCTCCTCTGCCCTTAGCCCTCCAGGGTCTCACCTCCCTGGGGGTAAACCTCCAAGTCCTACCTGAACGGCCTGTGCATTTCCTCCGTGCCCTCCGCTCCTCCCTGTCTCCCCCTCGCCCACTTGACTCCAGCCATACAGACTTCCTTGCTAGTTCCTTCCTTGTTAGTTCCTCTAACACACTAGGCACAGTCCTGCCCCAGGGCCTTTGCATATGCTCTGCTCACTGCCCAGTGTCCTCCCTTCACACTCTGCCACAGCTCCTTCTCTCACCTTCTCCAGATCTTTGCTCAAATGTCACTCTCTCAATAGAGGCTTCTATGAGGTCCCCCCATTTAAAATTCATCTTCAATGGCGCCCACCAACCCCCCTGACTATGCCTTCTTTTTCCATAACTCTGAGCACTTTGGGACAAATAGAAGTTACCTAGTCATCACACACATTGTTATTGGTCTTCTTTCGGAGGGCACAACGTTTGTCTGACTTCACTGTACCTGGTACACAGTAGGCTGTCAATAAGTGAACAAACATACCTTGTTGTATCCTGTTTCACTTTATTGCCCTCCACAAATATTGCATTTTTTTTTTTTAAACAAATTGAAGGTCTGTGGCAACTCTGCGACAAGCAAGTCGATCATTTTCCCAACAGCCTCTGCTCCCTTTGTGTCTTGGTGCCACGTTTTGGTAATTCACACAGAATTTCAGACTTTTTCATCATGATTGTATTTGTCACAATGAGCTGCGATCAGTGCTCTTTGACTATTGTAATTTTGGGGATGCCATATAAGACTGTGAACTTAATAAATATATATGTGTTTTAAAAAATTTTTTTAATGTGGATCATTTTTAAAGTCTTTATTGAATTTATTACAATATCACTTCTGTCTTATGTTTTATTTTTTAGACTGCCTGACCAGGGATCAAACCTACAGTCCCTGCATTGGAAGGCAAAGTCTTAATCATTTGACTGCCAGGGAAGTCCCCACTGTGTGTGTGTGTGTGTGTGTTCTGATTGCCGCACCCGCTAGCTCATTCCCCCTCTCTTCCCCTCTCCTTGGGCCCCCTTATCCCCTGAGACACAAGAATATTGAAATTAGGTCAGTGAACAACCCCACAATGGCCTCTACATGTTCTATGGAAAGGAAGAATCACACATCTCTGTAAATCAGAAGCTAGACATGAAGCTTCATAAGGAAGGCATGCCAAAAGCAGAGAGCAGCCGATCGCTGGGCCTCTTGCTACAAATAATTAGCCAAGTTGTGAATGCAAAGAAAGGAAAAGGCTTTGAAGGAAATCAAGTGCTACTCCAGTGAATGCACGAATGATAACAGAATGAAATAGCCTCACTGCTGATAGGGTGAAAGTTTCTGTGGTCGGGATAGGAGATCAAACCAGCCACAGCATTCCTTCCTGTAAGCCAAAGCCTCATCCAGACCCCGGCCCTAGCCCTCTTCAGTTCTGTGACGGCAGAGAGAGGTGAGGAGCCTACAGGAGAAAAGTGTGAGGCCCGCAGAAGGGGGTTCATGAGGTTGAAGGAAAGAGGCCGTCTTCATAGCAGAACAGCGCAAGGGGAAGGAGTGAGCGCTGGTGTAGTAGCTGCTGCAAGTCCTCCAGAAAATCTGGCTCAGGTCATTCAGGAAGGCAGCTACGCTAAACGAGAGAACTGCTGCACACTTTTATTTTTATTTATTTATGTTTATTTTGGGCTGTGCTGGGTCTTCATTGTGGCGGGCAGGGATGACTCTTCGTTGCAGCGCACAGGCTTCTCGTGGCGGTGGCTTCTCTTGTTGCAGAGCTCAGGTTCTAGGGCACCTGGGCTTCAGTAATTGCAGCCGGTGGGCTCCGTAGTTGCAGATCCCGGGCTCTAGAGCACAAGCTCAATAGTTGTGGCACACGGGCTTAGCTGCTTCTGAGGCATCTGTGGGATCTTCCCAGACCAGGGATAGAATTTGTGTCTCCATTGGCAGGCCGATTCTTCACCACTGGACCACCAGGGAAGTCCTGCACATTTAACAGAATACAGTCTTAGTGTAAATATAACTTATATACACTGGGAACTGGAGAAGGGAATGGCAGCCCACTCCAGTATTCTTGCCTGGGAAATCCCGTGGACAGAGCAGCCTGGTCCACGGGGTTGCAGAGTCGGACACGACTAAACGACTGAGCGTGCACACACACACACATGCACTGGGAAACCTCAAAATTTGTGTGACTTGATTTATTACGATATTCACTTTATTGCCATGGTCTGGACCCAAACTTACAGTGCCTCTGAGGTCTGCCTGAATTTGCATTACTGCTTAAGTCTGTTTTTGTCTTTAAAACAATCTCTTTTTCTGGTTTACAGCAAGGTGATTCAGTTATACATATGTATATATTTTCATATTATTTTCTGTTATGGTTTAATACAGAATACTGCTGTCTATGGGGTCGCACAGAGTCGGACACGACTGAAGCGACTTAGCAGCAGCAGTATCCCATTGTATACAGGTACTGCTGCTTCTTCATCCATTTATCTGTTGATGGCTACTCAGATTGCTTCTGTGTCATGGCTATTGTAAATAGTGTTGCTATGAACATACAGGTACATGTATCTTTTCAAATTAGAGCTTTCTTCATATATATGCCCACTAGTGCAGTTGCTTCCCTGGTGGCTCAGAGGTTAAATCGTCTGCCCGCAATGCGGGAGACGTGGGTTCGATCCCTGGGTCAGGAAGATCCCCTGGAGAAGGAAATGGCAACCCACTCCAGTATTCTTGCCTGGAGAATCCCATGGATGGAGGAGCCTGGTGGGCCGCAAAGAGTCGGACACGACTGAGCGACTTCACTTAGGGGAGTTGCAGGTTGTTCTATTTTTTTTTTTTTAAGGAACCTCCATACTGTTCTCCATAGTGGCTGCACCAATTGTACATCCCCACCAAAGGTATAAGAGAGTTCTCTTTTCTCCACATCCTCTCCAGCATTTGCAGAGCATTTTTAACGATGGCCATTCTGACCAGTGTGAGGTGGTACCTAATTTTAGTTTTTGATCTTCATTTCTCTTATGATCAATGATATTGACCATCTTTTAGGTGCCTATTTTCCATCTGTATGTCTTCCTTGGAGACATGTCTATTTAGGTCTTCTGCCCATTTTTAGATTGGGTTGTTTGTTTTTGTTATTGAGTTGTATAACTGTATGTTTTGGAAATGAAGCCCTTGTCAGTTGCATCATTTGCAAATATTTTCTGGTAGTCTTAGGTTGTCTTCTTTTCCTTTTGTTTATGGTTTCCCTTGCTGTGCAAAACAGACTCTCAATACTATGTTCCCTTCTTGCCTGCCAGTGAGTGAACAGTGTGTATTGAACACTGTTCAATACACAATACAATGTATTTACTGAACAGTGTGTATTGGCACCGACTGTATGCCAGGGACTGTTTCAGACACACTGTTGATTAAAGCAGACCCTGTTTCTGCTCACACATCTGTGGGGGAGATAGATATTAGAGTAAGTGGTTACAACCAAGATGGTCCTGGGTGTGGTGGGACATGGTGGAAGGGGAAACAGGGATAAGAGTGGCTGTGGGAGGCTTCCTGGAGGGGC